>NC_091954.1:16034314-16393314 GCF_031021105.1 Erythrolamprus reginae | reverse complement strand
TTCAATCATTCTGTTATGCAGTCAACGCAGCTTATGCGATTGTAGCTTATTCGCACTGGTGCTGGTGGAGGCTCCAGTCCAGCCCTCTGTGGGGTATGCAGACCTCAAAACGAATGGGTGACCGTCCCCTTTTTCATCTCTCCTTCAGGAAGACTCTGGGCTGATTCTGAAGATATCAGCACCCACAAACAGCAGGAATTTGGTGTTCCCCCACAGGGATGCAAGGAACGCCATCTTGTTTTCTAGAGTCACCATGCAATGAGGAATTTATGGATATGAAAATTAATAAAGTTTTATTTAAAAAAAGGAATTTCTTTCAGAAAATATGATTTCAGTGAATACAAATTGATTGTTTCCCAAGCCTTTTATCTTAACACAATGTTTTAAAGAGATTTTATGTCTTATGGATTGCTTACAAAGCCCATATTTGACAGGTGTTTTTTAAATTAAAAACAAAACATTTTTTTCTAAATTTATCTATGTGTTAGGAAGAAAAACTAAAAAAGTTGACATAACTGTCAAACTAAATCTAAGCGACTGAAACAGAAATCTAATAAAAATGTAATGCATCATAGAGTGTTACATAATTTCTCACAAACAGAGAGGGAGAGAAAGAAGAAGAGAAAGGGAGAGGGAGTGCGGAAGAGGGGGGGACAGAGAGGGAGAGAGGGAGAAAGAGAGAAGGAGAGAGAAGGGGAGAGAGGGGGGAGAGAAAAGGAAATAGAGGGGGAGAGAGAGAGGGAGAGAGAGAGAGGGAGAGAGAAAGGAAGAGAGAGAGAGAAGGAGAGAAGGAGAGAGAGGGAGAGAGGGGGGGAGAGAAAGGGAAAGAGAGGGGGAGAGAGAGAGGAAGAGAGAGAGAGGGAGAGAGAAAGGAAGAGAGAGAGAAGGAGAGAAGGAGAGGAGAGAGAGGGAGAGAGAGGGGGGAGAGAAAGGGAAAGAGAGGGGGAGAGAGAGAGGGAGAGAGAGAGGGAGAGAGAAAGGGAGAGAGAGAGAAGGAGAGAGATGGAGAGAGGGGGGAGAGAAAGGGAAAGAGAGGGGGAGAGAGAGAGGAAGAGAGAGAGAGAAAGAAAGAAAGAAAGAGAGAGATGAGAGAGGAAGGAAGAGAGTGTGAGAGAGGAAGAAAGCAAGAGAGAGAGAGACAGAGAAAGCAAGAGAGAGAGAGAAGGAGAGAGAGGGAGAGAGAGGGGGGAGAGAAAGGGAAAGAGAGGGGGAGAGAGAGAGGAAGAGAGAGAGAGGGAGAGAGAAAGGAAGAGAGAGAGAAGAAGAAAAGGAGAGAGAGGGAGAGAGAGATGTTGGAAAAAATGTTAGTATAAAATGCTTGTTTCCAGCAGTCCTTAATTCTTGCCTGCTGATGTAAACTCTGTTGTAATTTGCTGGTGCAGTAGTTTGAAGACTGAAGTGTGAACAAATTTTATCAAGGAGGTTTTTAAAAATAAAAAAAAATATTCATAAGATAGTGATGTATCTCTAGCATGCTTTCTAGAAATAGAAAGATGATATACATCTATACTTTCCGTATAGGAGAAAAGTCATATTTTACATTGCAGACATTTGTCTCTTTGTAGTCATGAATCTCAAAAATGATGATGTGCAGGACCACCTCATACTTCTTGGGTAAGTTGGCATGATAAATCTCCAATGCTCACTAAGGAGAAATGTAACTGTAAGCAACAACATGGGAAAAACAAGCTGGTCTAATGCATTTTTTATAATTGATTTATGCTACAAAAACTAAAGTGCCAGCACTGTAGTTCAGTCGAGGGGTGTGTGTGTGTTACATTTTTTTCCTAGAAATTTTCATTGAAGTTTTGTAGCAGGAAATTCATTTTAGAAATGCTTCAAAAAAGGGAAGATAATTTTATTGAAATCCTTGTGGACGGAACTTGTTACTGATATAATAAAGGGATATGTGCCACTGATGGTTTTCTTTCTACAATAATTTCTCTGGTGTTTAGCAATCCCCTTGGATTTCCTTAGCAATGACATCAGTGGCTGTGAGATTCCACTGATTAGTTATTCTCACTATTTGGAAATTTTCCCTTTCTTCTTGGTTGGAACTTCTTTTTAATAATTTTCTAACTCTTCTTGTCCTGCGTTCAGGTGCCTTGGAGAATAAGTTGACTTCCTCTTTGACAGCCGCTCAAATACTGGACGACTACTATCATATCACCTCCAATCATTGTTTTTTATTAGTTTAGACTGGAGTAGGCAAAGTTTGCTCTTGTGACTTGTGGACTTCAGCTCCCAGAATTCCTGAGCCAATCATATCATTCTATGACATTCCACATGTCACATGATTGGCTCAGGGATTCTGGGAGTTGAAGTCCACAAGTCACAGAAGTTCCAACTTTGCCTACCCCTGGGTTAGATGTATCTGCTTTTCTCAATATACCTGAAGCGCCACCTGTTTTGGGGGTTTTTTTGTATCCCAATGGAGCTTATTATTATTATTATTTTATTATTATTTATTAGATTTGTATGCCGCCCCTCTCCGCAGACTCATTGCATGAAAAGTAGGGGGAGCTTCAATCACATCATATACTATCAGAGTTTGTTGCAGAAAATTAAATCCAGAAAGCACACACAAGCAGACTGATGCAGCAGGATTCGTTTAAATAAAAAACTTCTTTATATACAAGAACATACATACAATTCCTTAAGCATAAAACGTATCAGGAAAGACTTAATGAACTCAATCTGTATAGTCTGGAGGACAGAAAGAAAAGGGGGGACATGATCGAAACATTTAAATATGTTAAAAGGTTAAATAAGGTCCAGGAGGAAAGTGTTTTTAATAGGAAAGTGAACACAAGAAGAAGGGGACACAATCTGAAGTTAGCTGGAGGAAAGATCAAAAGCAACGTGAGAAAATATTATTTTACTGAAAGAGTAGTAGATCCTTGGAACAAACTTCCAGCAGACGCGGTTGGTAAATCCACAGTAACTGAATTTAAACATGCCTGGGATAAACATATATCCATCCTAAGATAAAATACAGAAAATAGTATAAGGGCAGACTAGATGGATCATGAGGTCTTTTTCTGCTGTCAGTCTTCTATGTTTCTATGTTTCCAATGTAGATTCTTCTTCAAGCAGTTACAAGCAAACACACAGGCAGGATAGAATGTTTAGTTTCATTTCAGAGTTGAGAGTGGACTGAGCTATGCCCAACCTTCCAGCTTCAGTTTCAATTCTCTGCACAGACTGAGATGTGTTTAGCTCTCACTGGCTGACTTAGTTGTTATGTTTATTCATTGACTGAGCTTGTTACCATTGGCTCTCCCAGTTCATGAACAATCTGACATGTTCGGCACTGTCTTCATAGTTTTTGACCACATCCTTTGGATCACACTCTGAAAGACCTCATGATGGACTTCCCTGCATGGAGATTTCTTCTGACTGAGGAAAAATGGATAGCTGGAAGACTTTGGAGGTGCAATCTGCTGCCATTTTGAACAATTATCAATGCTCAACAACACTGACAAGGCAAATGTGGAGAAAAATTCACAACCCCCCTTGAGAATCAGATAGAAAAACCAAAGCCTCTTTCATGAGAGAAGTAAACTTTTGAGGAATTGCAAAGCAGATTTTGGCAAATATCCATGCATCTTGTGTCTGACCATATCCTTTTGCAGGGGGGGGAGGAGAAGAGAAAGGGAAAAAGCAATCTGTTACTTTTCACCTTTCAAAAAGACCGCCTTCTGCTGCACGAATCCCAGCGACCAATTAGGTCCCACAGAGTCGGCCTTCTCCGGGTCCCGTCAACTAAACAATGTCGGTTGGCGGGCCCCAGGGGAAGAGCCTTCTCTGTGGCGGCCCCGACTCTCTGGAACCAGCTCCCCCCAGAGATTAGAACTGCCCCTACCCTCCTTGCCTTTCGTAAACTCCTCAAAACCCACCTTTGTCACCGGACATGGGGGAATTGAGATATCTCCCCTGGGCCTATATAATTTATGTATGATATGTTTGTAGGTATGTCTGCTTAAAATGGGGTTTCTTAACTATTTAAATTTTAAATTGTAAATTATTAGATCTGTCATGAACTGTTTTATTGTGTTGTGAGCCGCCCCGAGTCTACGGAAAGGGGCGGCATACAAATCTAATAAATAAATAAAAGAAAAGAAAAGAAACTAAGGATGAAGACAGTACAAATTATTCTTTGAAACTCTACACTAACCAACTGTAACACATTATTAGGTAAGTATTAAATGGTAGATTTGCAGTCAGTAAAGGGCAGCCATTCGCAACACTACTAGAATGCTCCAGTAGGTGGGAGTGTGCATGCACCCCCTTTGCCTTCCTGCGTATGGAGAGCGATGCACTGCCTGACCCGGAACCAGATGAATTGGCTGCAGCGGCGGGAGATGAGGGGAATAGACAGACTGCCCCACCGCCAAGTGACATCCTCCATCCAGACTGTAACGTCTTACCTGTGCAGAAGTGGGCGAGGAGGAGGGAGGATCTCACTCGGCGGAGGGGTGCTCTCTCTGCTCCCCTCGCCCTCTGAGCAGCAGCCGATTCATCTGGGGAGAGGAGCACTGGGCCAGCGACATTCAGCTGCTGCACATGCGCAGAAGCCGAATCTCATGTGCACAGCCAGCGATGATGAGGCTCCGTGCACAGCTCCATTTATTTATCTATCTATCTATCTATCTATCTATCTATCTATCTATTTTTTTTTAATTTTTTTTATTTTTTTTTTAATTTTTTAATTTTTAATTTATTTATTTATTTATTTATTTTTATTTATTTTTTTATTTTTTTATTTATTTATTTTATTTATTTTATTTTATTTTTTATTTATTTATTTATTTTATTTATTTTTTATTTTTTTATTTTTATTTTTATTTTTATTTTTTTTTATTATTATTATTATTTTATTTTTTTATTTTTTATTTTTTTATTTTTTTATTTGTCCAATACACAGATACATAGGAAGAAAAATAGACATGTGATAATATAAAAGAGGGTGAAAGTGAACTTAGAGGAGAGGATGTATGAAAGGAAGAGAATATATACGATAGGTGAAAGAAAGGAAAAACAATTGGACAGGGGATGGAAGGCACACCAGTGCACTTATGTACGCCCTTTACTGGCCTCTTAGGAACCTGGAGAGGTCAATCGTGGAGAGTCTAAGGAAGAGGTGTTGGGGGTTAGGGGTTGACACAATTGAGTCCGGCAATGAGTTCCACGCTTCGATAACTCGATTGTTGAAATCATATTTTTTACAGTCAAGTTTGGCACGGTTCGTATTAAGTTTGAATCTGTTGCATGCTCTTGTGTTGTTGTGGTTGAAGCTGAAGTAGTCATTGACCGGTAGGACGTTGCAGCATATGATCTTGTGGGCATTCCATGCTTTTCTCCAAAGCACAGGATGAGGAGAAGCCGTCTAAACCCCCAAAATCACTGAAAATTATGAAAAAAAGATATGGCAGCACGCACGGGCCAGCACAGACAGTACCGGAGCTGTCACGCCAAAATTACATCATCAGCGGGCCACTACCAGGCTGCCCGCACAAGACCACAATGGTAGGAACCCACTGCTGGTATAGGTACCTGAGATTGCTCCTTGATTAAGCACTATGGCTCTGCATCTATCACTCTGAATTCTTTACGGTAGGATTTTTCCAACCTTGGGCAGTTTTAAGATATGTGGACTTCAGTCCACATGTCTTAAAGTTCTCAAGATTGAGAAACTTTGCTTTAGAGTAAAAAGTCTTTTGATCTCCTGATGCCAGCCCCTTGGGAATGCCCATTTGGTCTTCTGTGTGTTTGCACTTCCATTTGTTCACTCTGCTCAGCTAACTTGCTAAAAACGGTATGATTTTTAATAGCAAAACGTTTATGAATTTTGCATGGATGTTCATAGACTTCCAGGCCAGAAGGTCAAAGAGATATTTATTTAAGACAGAATTGCATGTCATTGAGATAAAACATCTTGTTAATCTTGTAAGAGTTTAGAAAAAAAATCTCATTTTAATTTTTAGGCATCTGTTTCAGTTTTATGCGTCTATTAATAATTCAGATGCATGATGTAAGAAAGAAGATCTTTGACAATATATCTTAACAGCTTGTAAAAAGTTAACCTCTATAAAAATGGCTACAAACTTGCAACCAAGAGGGGGTTGTAATTATTCACTTACTTATATGTTGATAATATATAATATAAAGCTGACAGACACTATATTTTTTGAATATTTTGGCAGGGTCGAAAAGCACATATGCCCTTGTGAAGAATGTATTCAGGCAGAAAGGGGGAAAAGTAAATAAGGACAGATTGTTTAATGGCTTTTTTATACATAACAGTCATGCATTTTATTTTTAAAAAGGCCACTACCATTCAATACCAAAGTGGCTATCGCCAACAGAAGCAATAATATACCCTAATGCACTAGACCCTGAAAAAAATAGTAATATATGAACAAATTTTGGACCAACAAGAAGATCTGATACTTAAACAAACCCTTAGGGAAAAAGGAATAAACTTGGTCTGATGGACTGATGGACTTATCTACAAATTCGATCCAAATTTAAGGAAGACAAAACTAAATAAAGCTTTCAAAATAGATAAGTTTATTTTAGGTGAGTGGGGGCAATTCTAATCTCTGGGGGGAGTTGGTTCCAGAGGGCCGGGGCCGCCACAGAGAATGCTCTTCTCCGGGGTCATGCCAAGTGGCTGGCATGACTAAAACCCAAAGACATGTGTATTGGACAAATGAATAAATAAATAAATGAATGTGGAATGCTGTTACCTTCCCACCAAAGGCGGTTCCTCTTTTTCTACTTGCATTTTTTTACCTGCTTTCAAACTGCTAGGTTGGCAAAAGCTGGGACAAGTAACTCCATTACACAGCACTAGTGACTTGAACCCCTGAATTGCTGACTGTTCAATCGACAAGCTCAGCCACTGAGCCACCACGTCCCAGTCTACCTTTTTAAACGTGGCCAGGTAGTATGTCGGTGAGCAGCAATTAGATTGATACAATCACACCAACACTCCGCAGTCTGCATTGGTTGCCGATCAGTTTCCGGTCACAATTCAAAGTGTTGGTTATGACCTATAAAGCCCTTCATGGCACCGGACCAGAATATCTCCGGGACCGCCTTCTGCCGCACGAATCCCAGCGACCAGTTAGGTCCCACAGAGTTGGCCTTCTCTGGGTCCCGTCAACTAAACAATGTCGTTTGGCAGGACCCAGGGGAAGAGCCTTCTCTGTGGCGGCCCCGACCCTTTGGAACCAACTCCCCCCAGATATCAGAGTTGCCCCCACCCTCCTAGCCTTTCGTAAGCTCCTTAAAACCCGCCTCTCTCGTCAGGCATGGGGGAATTGACATTTTCCCTCCCCCTAGGCTTATAAAATTTATGTATGGTATGCTAGTATGTATGATTGATTTCTAAATTGGGGTTTTATAAATTAATTAAATATTAGATTTGTTACATTGTATCATTATTGCTGTGAGCCGCCCCGAGTCTGCGGAGAGGGGCGGCATTCAAATCTGATAAATAAACAAACAAACAAACAAACAAACAAACAAACAAATAAATAAATCATTCATTCATTCATTCATTCATTCATTCATTCATTCATTCATTCATTCATAGTCATTGACTGTAATAAAGAAACTACTGAAGACTTTAGTACAATTACCTAGTAGAATTTCTTTGAACAGAAAAAAAAATGGAAAGGAAGCTGTTATGGGTTGTTGCTAGATTATTTTAAAAAGTAATGGTAGCAATCCTAGTGGGTGTTTCTGACTTCTGGGTATCCAGGAAGGAATTACGGAAGTAATGGTTTCCAATTTATGTAAAATATTGTGCAATAAATGCAACTCAAAATAAAGAATGCCCCGAAGACAGTTCCTTTAATGACATCCAAATGAGTCTATTTGGCCGAGAAAGGCTAACTTTGCAGAATGTACCAAGCAATCAGTGACAACTATTACAATCTAGAAGCTTTAAGCATTTTTAACTTGCAGCATGAATATGAAGACAGAAGTGATACTGAGATAGAGGCAGGGATATTGGGAAGCTGGCTTACATTGACGAGACTCACATGCGATATCAAGATTGTTTTAATTGTGATTTGTTAAGCAAGCCAACATAAAATATCTGCCCAATCACTTTTGACCTGGTTTTCTCTAAAATCATCAGGGGAAAGAAGCTTCAACACATGCTAAGGGCTATATATCTTTTGACGACAGCTTCTGGATGGGACTTCTCTGTGGAGGGAGAGGACTCTTCTTGCCAACATTTAGAATAGAATAGAATGAATGATCTGGATGGGACCTTGGAGGTCTTCTAGTCCAGCCCCCTGCTCAAGGAGGGAACCTATACCATTTCAGATAAGTGACTGTCTAGACCAGAGGTAGGCAAAGTTGGCTCTTCTATGACATGATATGCAAAGCCTTTGATTCAGTGGTCCATGACGAACTACTCCTAAAACTCAAATCCTATGGCATCTCAGGGTCCCTCCATAGCTGGATTACAGCATTCCTGTCAAACAGACAACAAGTGGTCAAAATAGGAAGCACCATATCCACCCCCGTCCCAGTTAAAAGCGGTGTTCCCCCAGGTAGCTTACTGGGACCAACACTCTTCATTCTCTACATCAATGACCTTTGTGATTACATCACAAGCAACTGTGTCCTCTTAGCCGACGATGTAAAACTCTTCAACACCACCGATAACACAACTACTCTCCAAAAAGACCTTGACGCTGTTTCTAAGTGGTCTAGCACATGGCAACTCCAAATCTCAACTAGCAAATGCTCTGTCCTACACATTGGGAAGAAGAATCTGAACTCCAAATACGAACTGAATAATGAAATTATCACAGATAATTCCCACTCAGTTAAAGACCTTGGTATACTAATAACAAAAGATTTAAGTGCCAAAGCCCACTGCAACAATATAGCCAAGAAGGCTTCAAGAGTTATAAGCCTAATCCTACGTAGCTTCTGCTCTGGCAATCTCACACTACTTACCAGAGCATACAAAACTTTTGCCAGACCCATCCTCGAAAACAGCTCATCTGTTTGGAACCCATATCGCATCTCAGACATTAACACCTTTGAAAATGTCCAAAGATACTTCACCAGAAGAGCCCTTCACTCCTCCACTCGAAATAGAATACCCTATGAGACTAGACTTTCAATCCTGGGCCTAGAAAGTTTAGAACTAACTTTAACAAGATCTATGTATTGCCCACAAGATCATATGCTGCAACGTCCTGCCTGTCGGCGACTACTTCAGCTTCAACCACAACAACACAAGAGCACACAACAGATTTAAACTTAATATTAACCGCTCCAAACTTGACTGTAAAAAATATGACTTCAGTAACCAAGTTGTCGAAGCGTGGAACTCATTACCGGACTCCATAGTGTCATCCCCAAACCCCCAACACTTTACCCTTAGATTATCTACGGTTGACCTATCCAGATTCCTAAGAGGTCAGTAAGGGGCGAGTACAAGTGCACTAGTGTGCCTTCCGTCCCCTGTCTTATTGCTCTCCTATATCTCCTATACCTTTCTTCTATTCCTATATCTCTTCTTCTATTCTTTCATTGATATGTTCTATTACTATACCTTCTTTTCTATTATTTCTTAGATATATTTTACTATGAGTATCTCCTCTATAACCTTCATCATGTATTTTACTATGTGTATATAGATATACACCCACTAAAACCCTCATAGTGTATTGGACAAAATAAATAAATAAATAAATGAGGACTTCAACTCCTAGAATTCCTGAGCTAGCATGATTGGCTCAGGAATTTTGGGAGTTGAAGTCCACAAGTCATGTAAGAGCCAACTTTGCCTACCCCTGGTCTAGACTCTTCTTAAAAACATCCGATGATGGAGTGTCTACAATTTCTGCTTGCAAGCCGTTCCACTGGTTAATTGTCCTCAATGTTATGAAGTTTCTCCTTAATTTGAAGTTGCTTCTCTCCTTGATTAGTTTCCAGCCATTGTTTCTTGTCCTCACTTCAGATGTTTGAGAGAGTAGGTGGACTCCTTCAAATACTGAAATACTGCTATCATGTCTCCCCTAATTCTTCTTTTCTTTTTTTTTAAAAATATTTTTATTAAATTGCATAGACAAACATGACATACATAACATGCAACACTTAGTGGAGCTACAGTCGCTCCGCTCAGAGTAGAAGTCATCTTTATATTTAAACGTGAAAAAAAATGAAAAGAAAAAATCTTGTCGTTGTTTAACACCGTGTATAAAATACTTTAAAATATCAATTATAAGGTGGTAAATAAGAACACCTCTAAAATATTTAGCAACATGTGTAAAAAATGTAAAATTCTAACCTAAATTGAGCTAAAATAAAGGAAAAAAAGGGAAGAAAAAAAGATGAAAGAATAAGGGTAGAAGAAAAAAGGAGTTCACATTTATATTGTAAATAATAATCATCTACTACACTATAACTACTAAATGCTGATATTTTTAAAATAATGTAACAATAAAATTATCTCTTTTTCTTTGTATCCCACCAAATATATACCTTTTGCCAAACATCATAGAATTCTGATCCTTCTTGGTTATTTAACCTTCTCGTCATCATATCAAGCTCAGCACATTCTAAAACTTTCTTAAGAATATCTGTTTCTTTTGGAGTCTCGGTTTCTTTCCATTTTTGAGCAAAAGCTATCTTGGCTGCTACTAATATATAAGTTATTAAATAATATATATCTTTTTTGTACTAATTCTTCTTTTCTTTGGACTAACCAAACCCAAATGCTGCAGCTGTTCTTCGTTATGTTTTAATCTCCAGGCCTTTGATCATCTTCATTGCTCTTCTCTGAACTTTTCCCCAAGTCACATATTGAAGTGGATTTCTCAGGAAACAGTGTGCACTCTTGTGTGGGTTTTGCATTCCTGCTTCCTTATACAATCACCCAGAATCTCCCCATTCAGGAAGTCGAGGAAATACTGAATAAATCAAGGGCACAGAGGACTGGAATAGCATACTGAACAGTCAAAATGGGTCCCATCTGGGAAGCATCAACTCTGTTATCCTTTAGGTCAGGATTAAAAGGCCCTTTTTAGAATGTCTCCTTGTTAGAACTTCCAAGTAAAAATGCTAACTTTGTTTTTCTTTTCTCTGTTCTGTCTCGCATGGCAGCTGACCAGTAATTAGCCCCAAATGAAAACTCACACACACAGGTTTCAAAGAGAACAAGAGTCTTTTTACGAGACGTATGTTAAACTTCACAAACGCAAACCAAAGCGATGTCTTTTCTCCTGCCAAAATCCAGGTGTGAGGCCAACTTGATACGTTAAGTCACACACACTTGCTTCTCAGCCAAAAGTCTACTCACAGTATTATTAACCCCATAAATGTCCAGAAGAGTATCCAGGTTTGTCAGGCAAAAAGTCTCTTCACAGACCCTTCTCCTTCGGAGGCATGAACGTTGGCGTCTTGCAAAGAGCACCCTCCAAACTCCTCCCCTTATATACATTTGGGGAGTGCAGACTATGAACAGCTGAGCTCACTTCTGTTTTCTGAGCTTTCTTAACTGCTCCTGCCACCCCCACATCCTTCTCACACATCTATTCAGGATCGGGTCCCTTATCTCCTTGTCCTCAGGCCCTGGCAAATTCCCAGTTGGGGGCTGCAAATCCCCAGTTGTGACCAGGTAGGAGTGGCTTGCCAGCCATGTGACCGGGGTGGATTAAAGATCATGTGATTGGGTGGGAGTGGCTTACCGACAAAGTCTCCCTGAGTCTCCAGAGAAGGGCAGCATAGAAATTGAAAAAATAAATAGAATAAAAAAATAAATAAAGGAAGGAAGGAAGGAAGGAAGGAAGAAAGAAAGAAAGAAAGAAAGAAAGAAAGAAAGAAAGAAAGAAAGAAAGAAAGAAAGAAAGAAAGAAAGAAAGAAAGAAAGAAAGAAAGAAAGAAAGAAAGAAAGAAAAGTTTTCAAATAGATGCTTGGACTCTTTTTCAGTTGATTAAGTCACATTATTTGAATAGCCACAAAAAAGGACAAATGATAGACAGCATTATTTGTTGAGGAGCACAGTCACATTTTAAGGTTTTGTGCTGAACCCACAAGGTCCAGTATGATAACAGATTAGGCAAGTAGCTCGATTTTCTTGAATTGCTACTAAAAGTTCAGTTCTAGATAATGATTAAAATGATTAAAGCGTTTGTGGGTAAAAACGTACTATTTAATTATGTCCTATTTTAAAAGTAATTAAGAAATCATACTAAGGTACTAGAAAAGGACTATAAAAAGACTAAATAGTGCATAAATTTACTATCCCCACCTCAATGGGGGCAGCAGCCTATCACTGATGGAAGTACAAGTACAGGAGTTGAACTTGGCTTTAAGAAATTGTTGTCTTACCTGGAGCTGCCAGAGACCTGCATGAAAAATACATGGATAGTTTTAAACCATGTGTATATCTCATAATTAATTTAATTTGCACTCATAAAATATAAAAGGCAACCTTGTCCTACAGTTGTATATTTTTCTAAGTGCCCAAAACACATCTAAAATTTGTTTCCCATCAGACAAGTAGAGGTAGTGATGGACCAGGAGAGATGTAAAAGAAATGAAAAACTGTAAGATCCTCTAGTACTAGCAGACAATTTTACTGACCTCGGAGAAATCAATGAAGGCCCCGGTTGCTTTGAACTGAGTGAAGGAACAGAATACATTACACTCTTCCATTTATCCCAAACCATGCTCTCAAGAAATGTTGCTCAGGTTAACCCAAATCCATCGATTGGTGAGATCTTCTTTAGTGGTCTGGAAGATGAGGATCAATGCCCTTGCTTCTTACTAGCCTGTTGAGGATATTTCTGGAGATGTTACAGGAAGAGAATTGCTTGCCCTCTCTCAGCCTTAACTGGAGGTCTATTCCCAACCTTGCTGAAGTATCCACACAAACCTTCTCGCAGTTTAAAGTCTGTTCATATCAAAGTGTTGGTAATGACCTTTAAAGCCCTACATGGCATTGGGCCAGAATACATCCGGAACCGCCTTCTACCGCACGAATCCCAGCGGCCGATAAGGTCCCACAGAGTTGGCCTTCTCCGGGTCCCGTCGACCAAGCAATGTCGTTTGGCGGGCCCCAGGGGAAAAGCCTTCTCTGTGGCAGCCACGGCCCTCTGGAACCAACTCCCCCCAGAGATTAGAACGGCCCCCACCCTCCTTGTCTTTCGCAAATTACTTAAGACCCACCTTTGTCGCCAGGCATGGGGGAGTTAAGTTATCCTTTCCCCCATGGGAACATGGTATGTTTGTGTGTATTTTTGGTTTTTTATAATAAGGGTTTTTTAGTTGTTTTTATTAATTGGATTGTTCATGTTGTTTTTACCACTATTGTTAGCCGCCCCGAGTCTGCGGAGAGGGGCGGCATACAAATCCAATAAATAATAATAATAATAAAATAATAAATGTTATTATTCAGCATTCAATCCTCAATGTACCATTTGTGACAGAAATGGATGCTTCTGTGATGCAAGGGTAGTGTTGCTGCAATTTATGGAGAAACCTCATTCTTCACTCTGGTATTTCTTCTCCTTTCAAGAGCTTATGACCTTTGCTAAGTGCAAATATGTGAACAAGCAGTAGGAATTTTGCCCAGTTCAAGACACTTTGTTTGCAAAGATTTTAATGCATAAAAGCAGAATAGCCAGTAGGTGTAGTAATACCCCTGCCATCCACTTTAGAGTGCTACTTTAGAACCATCTCCCATTGTGTTAGATGCGGAATAAACACACAGACTCAAGAGCTGGGTTTCATGGGTCACTTTATTATATAATTGTCAAAGACCTGCAGAGGTCACTGGGAGCAACATTCCTGGGCAGTTATGGGCATAGTTCCTGTTAGTACAGGGTACATGTGTGTTAGAGTTTGCCATTGTAAACTGCATATTATAAACTGTACCAAACTTGTACTGTCACTTTAAATGTTACAGTTGCTACTGTAAAACTGTACTGTGCACTTAAAGGGTTAACTTGTACTTGGAGAGTTAATATTCAAGGCTGTTTCGTCACTTCCTCATTGAAGCTATAAAAGCTCATTATTTTGCTTAGTCATTTCCTTTACTTTGCTTTTGCCTGAGACGGGGGAGTTGTGTCCAAGCTTCGTGCTTCTATAAGCTTTGTGCTTTTATCTATCTTATTGTATTTTAGCTTTGTGCTTTATCTATATTGTATTTTAGCTTCGTGCTTGTTATCTGTATTGTGTTTTGCTTTGTGCTCTAATCTTGTAACTGCTCAGTGCTATTTGCTTTGTGATTGCTCAGTGTGTATTATTCTGTATTTGCTTCATGCTTGCTCTGTCTGGGTCACTCTGGAAGCTATGACCAACCCAAAAAGATAAGCCAGACACACCGGTAAAATTCAAATACAGTTTTATAATGTTCAAGAGAAACGAAGCTAACAGAAAATGTCCTTACAAAGCAGGAAAACACTGGAACTCCAAATATATACACGAAGGCAATTGTCCATGCATCAATATAGGATTCTTGCTGCCAAGACGAGGCTGTAGATAACAGACATACACCTCCCACGGGTCTTCAAGACTGCTGGGCCACAAGCCAGGAACAGAGACGCTGAGAAACAATGCAGGTTACAGCAACTCCAAACTGATAACACTCCACATGGCTTCAAGAGTTTGCCTGCCTTATAAACCCTTCCCTGCTAATCAGGACCACACCCAAGCCCTGGTGTTCCTTATTCAATGCTGATAATATTTCTTCAATTGATCTTTCCTTTGATCTAGACGTCTCTGTCGCATGTTAATGACAGCTTCTGCTTCGTCACCTAATGACTCCAAAGACTCCAAGCTACTGGCTGGGGAGAGCCCCTCCCCGGGGCTCCCATGCTGTTCTTCCTCGTCACATTCCTGACTGTACTCTCCCCCGTCCAACTGCCCAGCCCCCTCCTCTTATCCTGGATTGTTTATATTTTGTTTATATGTAAATAATACTTATTTAACTAAGTCTGTGTCTTGGCTTTATCACACATCCACGCTCTGTTAAAATTCTCTGCTCGGTATTGTCGAAGGTTTCATAGCATAGCTAACCGAGACAAGCCAACAGTTCCTTGCTTGAGCAAGGTAAGGCTATTACTACCCTCACCTTGCTCTCAGCCATATCCCTTGGCGTGTGGGAGGGCTCATACCCCATGTTCCCAGACCAGGAAGTGACGTATGTGAGCCCCAAGGGCACCCCCTCTCCAACACCCTGGCTGGATAAGCCTTGAGCTTCTGGAGAGGGGAAGCCCATCACCTTCCAAAGGATGCCCAACGGGAGAACATGCAGTTGCTACTGATACCCATTTCCATCCCTTTTCTGCCACACCAGGGGGTCACTTTGGCCCCCTAACTCCCCCTCCAGCCTGCACCAGTTCTGCAGGCACCTCTGCAGGTCTGCAAGAAATATGTTGTTCCCAACATCTGATAGGTGGACTCCATCGTCTCGGTAGAGACCTTATATGCTTACATCTTCTGTGCCTTTTTCTCATAACTTGCTTTCCTTTTGTTGCTATCACTTCTTGTCTAGTAAAGGTACTCACCTTAACAAATGAAGTTGGGGTTTTTCTTTCCTGGAGTTTGAATGGAAACACACCTGATAAGGACGCTGCAAATGACCATATATATAGGCAGTTGCTGAATGCCTGAAATACTGTCAAGTGATCGCTAGAAGGAGGACAATGCTTTGGAACTGGTTTGTAAATGTCAGGTCTGTAGTGATGGGCAAACTGAACCCACACAATACGGGTCCATACCGAATTTTGCGGTGTTTGGTATGCCAAACACGAACACGAAATTTTTTCAAAATTTGGGCAAAGTTCAGAGTCGTGTTCGGCATTCGGAGTTTTGACGTCACCGGCAGGTTGCTAAGGACACCAAGGTGATCACTTCCTGGATTCCATGGAATCCAGGAAGTGATCACCTTGGCGTCCTTAGCAACCTGCCGGTGACGTCAAAGCTCTGCCCCCGGAATCTCTTCGTGGGGGGGATTCCCCGTTCAGGTTTGAGTTCAGGTTCGGTTCAGGTTCGTCCGAATTTTGCGTAAAGTTCGTCCGAACTTGCCAAACCCAAACACCGTTGGGCTCAGGTTCAGCTGAATTTTGCGTAAAGTTCGTCCGAACTTGCCGAACCCAAACACCATTGGGCTCGCCCATCACTACAGGTCTGCCATCTCCAGCATTTTTTCTTTTGCTTTTCTGGTATCCTGCCATAAATTGTAAGGGAGAGAGAAATGAATTTGGGGTAATAACAGCCGAGGAATTAGAAGATAATGAGAAGGGAGACACATTTGACAAGCACCAGAGGCGCCAAGTTGGAATAACCAGCCTCCAAGGAGACCTGGTTTAGGAACTGAAACTGGATTGAGAGTCACCAAGTTCCGAACCATTCCCAAAACATTTTCAAGGCATCCTATTGGACCCTGATGGACTGGTCAAAGGGAAGGACCAGAGAATAGGAAATAAAGTGTAACCCTTGCACCAGAATACTTAAATCTAGCTTTACTTTTGCTGTCACCACTTAATTTTAGTAAGTTTACTTCAACCAAATGTAGTCCAGGGTCTTTCTTTCCTAAATGTCTAAGTGGGGACAGGATTGACTGTAAGTACCCTTCAGGGAGCCTGCTGTAACTTTTAACAGTCACTAAGAAACTGGTCATGAGATGAGGACTACCTTCATTTGGAAGGCTATATTTACATGTAGATTCATTTGTTCGTTTGTTAGTTTGTATTTTGACCTTATTCGTTTTACAAATAACTCAAAGTGTTGAACATATCCAACACATCTTACTATTTTACCTGTTGTGGTTAGCTCTGCCCCAGCTCCTGCCCCAAGTAATGTGGAGGTGGATGTGGGGGAGACATCCACATGCTGCAGACCTGTTTTGCTCCCAGTAGAATCTGATGATGAAGTGTCCTCTGACCAAGGAAGTGTGAGTGACAGGGAAGAGGGGAGTTTGGCAGACAGCCCAGGAGGAGATCAGTCATCTGTATCATCCCTGGATTCTGAACAAGAATTAATGACACATCCACACATACGTAGAGTGATGTATAGGAGACAACAACTGAAGGATTATTACAAAAGAAAATGAGGCCACCTGTGGTTGGGTGGGGCTGCTGTAATTAGTGCTACAAATAAAAGTGCAGCCTGGTGTTTTAGCCTCATGGCAGTTTATCTGATTCATTGTTTCATCAAGATCGTAGTTTTTGTGCTGTTCAAGATTGTGTGTGGACTCTCTGGACTTTAGAATTGGACTCAGTTTCCCAGTTATTGGGTGAGCAATTGGACTACATTTAACCTGTGCCTTGTGTGTACCTTTGACATTTAAAAAGGGAGCTGTTTCTGTTTTTCTGTTTATAAAAACTTTTGGGTTTTCCTTTTATCATGTGGTGTGTGTCTTCCTGGACTAATTACCCTGTAATTATGGACGGTTGAGACACGCCGGCAGAACGTTTACCCATAACAACAATCATTTGTTGGACTAAAAGAATGTGATTGGTCCAAAATCACCCAGCTGAGTTTCATGGCTAAAGTGGGACTAGACTTCTCAGTCTTTGCTTTCTAGCCTGGTGCCTTAACTACTGGACCAAAATGGCCAGGAGTTGGCTCCTCTTACTTTGCTACCGGCATGCTGTGCGCGCATCACCATATTTCCCCCCTACACACACACACACACACATCCTCTCACATGATTTTACTTCCAGCACATGCACAGAAACAAAATCTCAAAGGGGGATGCTCACACATGTGTTCTGTCGGGCTCTCTGGTAGACTCCTCCCAAAAATTCACAGGTACAAATTTCAGACACACACACATTTGAAAATTCAAAACAATGTTCTTTGCTCTGGTTTAGTGTCAAAGTGGGGAAAAATCAGCACACAAAAGGTCAAAGTCAGTAAAACAGTCACGAAACACAACAATCAGATAATCCTCCACAATGGCCAAACCCACAGGCTGCTATTTATAGCAGCCACACTAATTACCACAGCCCCACCCAACCACAGGTGGCCTCATTTTCTTTGATAATAATCTCTCGGTTGTTGTTGCCTATGCATCGCTCTCCGCATGCATGGCTGTATCATTAACTCTTGTTCTGAATCCAAGGAGGAGCTAGATAATTGATCTCCTTATGAGCTGTCTGCCCCACTCTCCTCCTCCCCTGTCACTCATGTCTTCTTGGTCAGAGGAGCCTTCATCAACAGATTCCACTGGGGGCAAAACAGGCCTGCAGCATGTGGATGTCTCCCCCACATCCACAGTCCTTGGGGCAGGAGCTGGGCCAGAGCTAACCACAACAACATGTGAGATTTCTGTTATTTTTTGCTCCCGTGCATGCATGCATGGAAGCAAAAAAAATCACCGAAATCTCACCGGCATGAGCATCCCCTCGCAGGCATCTCCAAACTTGGCAACTTTGTGGACTTTAACATTATAAAGTTAAAAATCATATTAGTGGGAATTTTATTCATTTTAGTTATTTTTCGATAGATTGGCAGTTCTATGTTAGCAAAAACTTCAGAAGGGAAGGATTTAGGGGTAGTGATTTCTGACAGTCTCAAAATGGGTGAGCAGTGTGGTCGGGCAGTAGGAAAAGCAAGTAGGATGCTTGGCTGCATAGCTAGAGGTATAACAAGCAGGAAGAGGGAGATTGTGATCCCCTTATATAGAGCGCTGGTGAGACCACATTTGGAATACTGTGTTCAGTTCTGGAGACCTCACCTACAAAAAGATATTGACAAAATTGAACGGGTCCAAAGACGGGCTACAAGAATGGTGGAAGGTCTTAAGCATAAAACGTATCAGGAAAGACTTAATGCACTCAATCTGTATAGTCTGGAGGACAGAAGGAAAAGGGGGGACATGATCGAAACATTTAAATATGTTAAAGGGTTAAATAAGGTTCAGGAGGGAAGTGTTTTTAATAGGAAAGTGAACACAAGAACAAAGGGACACAATCTGAGGTTAGTTGGAGGAAAGATCAAAAGCAACGTGAGAAAATATTATTTCACTGAAAGAGTAGTAGATCCTTGGAACAAACTTCCAGCAGACATGGTTGGTAAATGCACAGTAACTGAATTTAAACATGCCTGGGATAAACATATATCCACTGTAATATAAAATACAGGAAATAGTATAAGGGCAGACTAGATGAACCATGAGGTCTTTTTCTGCCGTCAGTCTTCTGTGTTTCTATGTTTCTATTGTTATAATTGCTGGATTTTCCAAAGTTATCCCAATCTTATTTATTAATAAGTGAAGGGAGGAGGGGGTGAAATTACTATTCTCCCATTTTGGAGCAAAAAAAAAAAATCCCCCAATGCGGCAAATCATGTGAGAATACATAACATGCTACTTATTATGTCAGGCATTGTAACAACCTGCAGGAATAAAATCTGACATAGCAACCCTTATTAATTTAATGGGAACTGACCTGCCATAATTCAGATGTGCTAAATTGAATATGAGAGGTGAGCTTAATTTAATACGAGTATTTCTTCAGAAATGATGATTATGCCATTAAATTAAAGCCAATGTTAAGTAACAGAATTATGGCTCCTACTCATCCGGTTGAAATTTCGCAGAGCAAGAGTTCAGAGTTATGAGTTGCTGCATAACCAATCACTCAAAACTCAGGTTTATGTCACTATAATGTTTCATTCATTGCTTATAAAATTAATTAATTTCATTTGATAGGAATGGGTCAATGAATGAAGACCAGGCGGAATAAAAAAATTGATCGTTGCAAATTCTTATACGAGTGGATCCAATCTATATCCATCTATTATAAATAATGTTATCCACTAAGTTTAATTTTCCCTAATATGTTATGTCAAAGTACACTGCTCAAAGAAAAAAGTGACATATTATTTGAAATATGCAGTTGGGCATAAAATCTATTTGAAGGAGGGTCAGAAACTGAATAGTGCAGAAACAGAATGGAATGAATTTATGTATGAATTTAACTGAAGACTGCCTGGACTGAAAATAGGTTGAGTCCATTGCATCAGAGATGCATAATACAGTGGTACCTTGGTTCTCGACCACAATTCGTTCTGGAAGTGTGGTCGAGAACGAATTAATTTTATCCCATAGGAAATAATGGAAATGGATTTAATTATTTCCCAGCCCATTGACTTGCTGGGAACCAATTAAATCTACAGAATTTCTTCTATTTCCTATGGGATAAAGATCTGAGGGGACGGGGTGAGAGGGAGATGGGAGTCGGAATCTGACACACCCCCTCCTGGCCGCCCTCTTAAGAGCTTCCCAGTCTCTACCATCTAACTGCTCCAAGCTGCAGGAAGGGTAGGGCTGGTTGCAATACCGGCAGCTTCGGGGGGGCTCCTTTCCTCAGCGGTTCAGTTCGTTACCTCCAGGCAGCTGCACCAACTTTTTCTTTCCCAGCGGTGGCGGCTTCTCTTTGAGGAGCAGCAGCAGCATCAGGAACGTCACGTGATGAAGGGAAGCCGCAAGGGAAAACTACTGTGAGGTTTAAATTCCCTTCCTACTGTTGTGGTTAGCTCTGACCCAGCTCCTGCCTCAAGGACTGTGGATGTGGGGGAGACATCCACATGCTGCAGGCCTGTTTTGCCCCTGGTGGAATCTGCTGATGAAGGCTCCTCTGACCAGAAGACATGAGTGACAGGAAGGAGGAGAGTGTGGCAGACAGCTCAGAAGGAGATCAATTATCTAGTTCCCTCCTTGGATTCAGAACAAGAGTTAATGATACAGCCACGCATGCGGAGAGCGATGCATAGGCAACAACAACTGAGAGATTATATCCAAGAAAATGAGGCCACCTGTGTTGGGTGGGGCTGTGGTGATTAGTGAGGCTGCTATAAAGAGCAGCCTGTGGGTTTGGCCATTGAGGGAGGGTTATCTGATCATTGTGTTTCGTGACTGCTTTACTGACTTTGACTTTTTGTGTGCTGATTTTTCCCCGCTTTGAAACTAAACCAGAGCAAAGTGTGTTTCACTTTGTGAAAGAAAGAATGTGAATTGCCTCACAGCTGCAAGCTAAGTATCTCAGAACTGATAAGAGACTTGTACAAATTACCCAGTTTGTTTGGAGATGAGTGATCTTTGCTATACCAAAAGAGGGCTTGGTTTAAGTGAATTTTCATTATAAAGAACCTTGTTTTGAATTTTCAAACCAGTGTGTGTCTGAAATTTTGTACCTGTGAATTTTTGGGAGGAGTCTACTAGAGAGCCCAACAGAGCACCTATTAAATATATACAGACTGCTGATATTTCCTTAAGCTTGGATGGCCAGTTGTTCACTGTTTGCTGCTTGCTCACAAGTCACATACTTCATCAGGGTTCAGAGAATCCCAGGAGGAACAGCTGGGGGAGGGGAAGGAAGACATGACAGCAGTATGAGTTAGGATGGATGCCATGGGTGTTGTGGTTGGCTCTGGGCCAGCTCCTGCCCAGGGACTGTGGAGGGGGAGGTGGGTGAATCCTCCCAGTGTCAGAGGCCTGTTTCGAGCAGCGAAGTATCGTCAGAAACAGAAGTGACTGCGAAATGGGACCCTCAGAGGGGGGCTTGGCAGCCAGCCCAGGAGGAAGCCTTCGTTATCCTCCTTATCTTCACTGGATTCTGATGAGGAAGCAGTTATAGATCCATGCATGCAAAGAGCCATGAATAGAAGAGAGCAGCTAGGAAGGTATTAGAAGAGAGAAAAGAGTTCACCTGTGCTTGGGTGTGGTTCTTTTTTAAAAAAATATATTTTTTATTGATTTTTAACAATTTAACATCACACAACATAAAACAGTGCGTAGTGAATTGTGCCCACCACCCCGACATACACACATTCCCCACCACCAAATTGGGGGTATTTCTTGTATAGTCCACTTAACCCAAGAGCAATATATCTGTTTACATGTTATAGAGTGATTCCAATTTATTTCTTGTAGCTTGGTCTCGGATTCTGCTCGTCATATAACGTCTTACCTTGTCCCACCATCCCATCAGCTGTCCCAACTCAGTTTCATTATCCAAATTTATCCTTTTTTCCATAATTTCAAATTGAATATGGTCCACCATGTACCTATACCAATTTTGCATTGTCCATTTTGTCGCATCCTTCCAACCCAGAACTATTACTGCCTGAGCGCTTTCTATTGCTGCTTTTTTTATTTCTCTAAATTCTTCCATCGCATTGCTTTTTACTAGTACTGCCATTTCCTTAGTGATTGTCCATTGTATATTTAACATTCTATTGATATCCTCTTTCACTTTTTGCCAAAATTCCTGCACTATCAGGCATTCCCAAAACATATGCATAAACACTCCTTTGTCTTGACAACCATGCCAACAATTCCCCCTGACATTCTGCTGAAAATGTGCGAATTGAACGGGAGTGAAATACCACTTATGTAATATTTTCCTTCTCATTTCCCTGATTCTTGTATTTTTAATTTTCCTTATATCTTCTACTATATTTTCCATTTCTTGTGCCTCTACTAATATCTCATTTTGCCACCATTTAGTCAATCCATCGATCGTGTCCCCATCTGACTGCACTAGCAATTTGTATATATTAGTTGCTTGCGCCTTTATCCCCTACTTTTTTCTCTTATTATTTTCTCTAACCCTGTCTCCTCCCTCCATAATACTTCTTTATTCTCCCTTTCATTTAGATATTTACATATTGCATTTATTTGTAGCCACCTTCCCTTACCTAACCACCATTCTATACGATTTCTACTTGGCCTGCCATCCTTCTCGTATAACTGTTGTATCTTAGTTATCCCTCTTCCCTTCAACTCTCCTATAACCCTATTTAAGTTAATTTCATTTTCTCTATTTATTACATAAAGCGATGACAGTTTAGATTTATATAATCCTATTTTCTCCTGCCATTTTTTCCAAATTTCCATAGTCCCTTTCATTGGGCCTATTAATTTACCTATATCACTCCTATTCCACTTTCTAAAAATTAATTCTCTATTGTTCATCCCGTTTATCTGTTTTTCCAATTTCGCCCATTTATTTTCACCTAATTGCAACTCCATTAACCTTTCCATTTGAAAAGCTTCCCAATACAGCTCCAAACATGGAACTCCCCATCCCCCCTCTTTTTCATTCGCAATTAACCACTTTTTTCTTATTCTTGGTCTCTTGTCTTCTTCAATCCAATAATTTAATTTTTTGTCCCACTCTTTAAACTTACATACCGATAGCCCCCCCGACAGCACCTGAAATAGGTACATCACCTTGGGAGCTATCATCATTTTTAAAGCTCTTATTTTAGAGAGTCTCCTTAGCTTTTTATCTTTCCAGCTCCTCATCTGTTTCAACATTTTCCTCCATATTAATCTATAATTAATCTCTTCAATTTTCGCTGGGTTTTTCAATAACCAAATTCCCAAATATTTTATTTTTTTAAGTCCTAATTTCAACCCTGATTCTTTCCTAATTTCTATCTGTTCTCTCGGATCTATATTTAAACACATAATCTCTGATTTTTCCATATTAACCGACAGTCCCGATTCCTGCTTAAACTCTTGTAAAATATTTATTATACCTTTAATCATCTCCATCGGGGTCTGGGTCAATATAATTGCATCATCTGCAAATAAATTTATTTTCATTTCTAATTCCCCTATTCTATATCCTGCCCAAGTGTTATCTTGTCTTATCTTATTAGCTAAGATCTCTATTGCTATTATGAATAATTTTGGAGATAAAGGGCATCCCTGCTTGGTGCCGTTTAATATTTTAATACTCTGCGTTCTTTGTCCATTCACTCTTATATATGCTTCATTTCCTTTATAAATCTCTTTTATAGTTTCACAAAATTTCCCCCCCATATTTAGCTCGTTACATAATTTATATAAATAGCTATGGTTAACTTTATCGAACGCTTTATAAACATCTAATTTCAAAATTCCCAATTTCATTTTAGTAGCGGTAGCATGGTGCATCACATTCATTACATTTCTAATTGATTCACTTATTTTCCTTCCCTTCACAAATCCATATTGATCCTCTTCAATTATTTTTGGTAAAATATTTTCTAATCTATTTGCCAGTATTTTCATAAATATTTTATAATCCCGATTTGCCAAACTGATTGGACGGTAAGACCCAGGCTCTCTTAAATCTCGACCCATCTTCGGAATGGTAACAATTTCTGAAAGCTTCCATGTCTGCGGGATATCATGATTTAACAATATATTATTTAAACAATTTCCCCAAATGCGGCAACAACACATTCACATAAGTTTTATAGAATTCCCCTGTAAACCCATCTGGGCCCGGTGCTTTGGCTTGTTTTAACCCTTTAATTACTCTAGCAATTTCATCTTGTGTAATTTCTGCATTCAAAATTTGTTTATCTTCTTCACTTACTATTTTCCCAACCTTGAGGACTCCTATCTTCACTTGCTCCTCTTTATACAAATCTTCATAATATTTCCTCATTATCTCCTCTAACTGGTCATTACCATATCTAACCACTCCACTAGTGTCCCTCAATGCTAAAATACATGATTTTTCTTTCCCCTTCTTCAGATATCTCGCCATTTGCTGCATTGATCTTGTCCCCCAGCTCTGTATTTTTTGTCGCATCGTCATTCTCATCTTGTTCCATTTAATCTCATCATACACCATCAACTGTTTCTTTTTCAATTTCAATAAACTATTCCAATCTCTACTTTTCGTTAATCTTAACTGCTCTTGTATCAAATCTATTTCCCTTATCTTCCTTTCCCTCTCTCTACCCCACCTCTTCCTAATATCTGCTTCCATACATATACATTGTCCCCTCATGAAGGCCTTACATGCATCCCATACAATTGATTGTTTAATACCACCACCATTAATTCTAAAATATTCTGATAACTCTGTTTGCAATTTCTCTTTATCTTGTTCCCTAGCAGTTACAACGGCATTATATCTCCAAATTCTTCGACTACGTTCCTGACCTATTTCCAATTCTGCCAATAGTAGGGCATGATCTGATATCCATATACTTTTAATGTCTACTTTTTTAACTTGTATATTGCCTCCCCTATTCATTAATATATAGTCTATGCAGCTAAATGTATGATATCTTGCTGAATAATATGTAGCTCTGTTTAAAATATCTGCATGTAGATCCACCATATTAAGTCTGTTTAAATGTAACATCCTTCTATTTGCAGTCCCATTTGTTAATTGCATATTAAAATCTCCTGCCAAAAAAGTTGAGCCCTCCGTAAAGTTGTCTAACTTCTTCTTAGTATTTATTATAAATTGTTTTGTTTTCACATTTGGAGCATAAATTGCTGCTAATGTCAGCTTCTTTTGATTTATTTTCCCTTTAACAAATATTCACCTTCCTTCTCTGTCTTCTTTTATGTGTTTCTGTTATGTGTTCCCCTTTTATGTGTTTCTGTTATGTGTTCTGTTATGTGTTCCCCTTCTTTTATGTGTTTCTGTCAAAATCATAATATCTACCTTGTATTGCTTAGCCATCCTTAATATCCTAAAACGTTTCAAATCCGATCCCAAACCATTCACATTTAAAACCATTATCTTACACTCCGTCTTAATATACCAAAATCACCCTTTTCCCCTCTTGTTTTGCCCTTGGTTTATTTTCCCCCCCTTTCTTTACCCCTATTACCCCACCCCAACGTGCCTCCCCCTGTGCTCCCCCACTGAGAGGGGAGAAGACAATAAAAAACCTTGCCCATACATGAGGCACATTATCTGCATTGCATTCCCACTCAACTAGCTCCTCTTTCAACCCTTTATAATTTTAATAAAGAGAACAATTCTCCCCCCCTCCTTTCCCCTTTAAATAATTCCTTCTTTAATTTTAAATTCTTAAACCACCTTTTCTCCCCCTTAGACTTCCCCCACTGAATGACAGATATACAGGAATCCCAAGGCATCTCCAAGAAAAATAATAATAATAACAACAATAATAGTAATAGTAATAATTCTTTTCCTTTTTTTTCCAAGTAATTAGGGCTGCTATTAAATGGGCAGTGTGCCGGCCTCTCAGTGTGGAAGATTATCTGTTCCTGATTGATTCTGCAAGGACCTTGTGCTTTGATATCTGGACTCTGAACGTAAATCATAGTTAACCGTGTGAGTTAAACAAAGTCTGAAGGAGAGTAGCTGTGACGACTTCACAGCTACTGGTTAATTGCTTTGAGTTTTGTTTTTTTTTTTGTTATTTCACTGCCTTCAAGTCTGTTTGTTTTACACGTGAGCCCTTTGACTACACAAAGAGGGTTTTGCTTCTATTTTTCTGTGGATAAAGACAGTATTGTTGACTTTTCCCGTGTGTGTGTCTGTTTTGGCTACTTTTGCATTTAATTAGAGGCTCATGCCAAGAGCCGGCAGAACACATGGGGATGTGCAAGAGAAGCCCTGTGAGTTGGAGAAGGCATCTAAGGATGTGACATGTGTGGTAGAGGACAGGAAAGCCTGGAGAAACGTAGTGCATGAAGTCACTAGAGGTCAGACATAACTTCGCAACTAAGAACAACAGACTCAAACTCAACCCTGATAAGACGGAGTGGCTGTGGGTTTTGGCTCCCAAGGACAATTCCATCTGTCCATCCATTACCCTGGGGGGGGGGGAATTACTAACCCCTTCAGAGAGGGTCCACAATTTGGGCGTCCTCCTCGATCCACAGCTCACATTAGAGAAACATCGTTCAGCTGTGGCGAGGGGGGCATTTGCCCAGGTTCGCCCGGTGCACCAGTTGCGGCCCTATTTGGATCGGGAGTCACTGCTCACAGTCACTCACGCCCTCATCACCTCGAGGCTCGACTACTGTAACGCTCTCTACATAGGGCTACCTTTGAAGAGTGTTCGGAAACTTCAGATCATGCAGAATGCAGCTGCGAGAGCAATCACGGGCTTCCCTAAATATGCCCATGTCACACCAACACTCCGCCATCTGCATTGGTTGCCGATCAGTTTCTGGTCACAATTCAAAGTGTTGGCTATGACCTATAAAGCCCTTCGTGGCACCGGGCCAGGTTATCTCCAGGATCACCTTCTGCCGCACGAATCCCAGCGACCAATTAGGTCCCACAGAGTGGGCCTTCTCCGGATCCCGTCAACTAAACAATGTCATTTGGCAGGACCCAGGGGAAGAGCCTTCTCTGTTTCGGCCCCGGCCCTCTGGAACCAACTCCCCCCAGAGATTAGAATAGCCCCCACCCTTCTTGCCTTTCGTAAGCTTCTTAAAACCCACCTCTGTTGTCAGGCATGGGGGAACTGAGATATTCTTTTCCCCTAGGCTTCTACAATTTATGGTATATTTGTATGTATGATTGGTTTTAAAATAAGGGTTTTTAGCTGCTTTAGTATTGGATTGTTGCATGTTGTTTTTACCACTGTTGTTAGCCACCCTGAGTCTACGGAGAGGGGCGGCATACAAATCCAATAAATAAATAAAATAAATAAACAAAGTCCATGTATTTGCCATATGCTAAATAAATAAAATCAAGTGCCTCGGTGACATCACAGCTCTGTAACACTCAAGAATACCTGGATGCAATTTCCTTGCCAATTTCCTGAGCACCCAAACCTCCTCCAGTCCAAGAAAAAAATTCTTGACAAGTGGATGCATTATCTGCCCTCCCAACCAGTAGAGATAATAAAATCCCTATAGGCAAATGTTTATGCCTGTCTGATTTCAGAGAGACACACACAGTTCACTTCATGCTATTTTATTGTAATTATTGCAGAGACTCTTAAAAAATGTCACCCAACACCCATCATCTATTGATTTCTAGGCAAAATGGATGAGTTGTAGAGTAAATTGCTGCTGTCAAATACCAATCAAGGAATAACAGGGAGCGTTGCCATCTATGTCAATCTGCAGCGGAAACACAACAACAGCTGATTAGAAGTCTCTTCTGGGCTTGCACAGGATTCCCAGAAGACTTTGTGGGGGGACGACGACTGCAAAACAGCCATGCTCATCTTTTTAGCTGCAGCGGCTTTGCAGCAACAAGGAGCAGATCCAGATGAATATTTTGTACGTGTATTAGTTAGTATGCATAAAAAGTCACAGTCTGATTTTGAAATTCCATTCAGGGGGAACTGGCGCTGTAAAATAGAAGAGTTGCAAATGAATTTATTTCTGATTGCTTTGCATTATCCATTGGTAAAGAATGATAAATTAGCAGGTCCCTCTGCCTGTGTAGAAGAATAACAATATGTATTATTGTAATATTATGTTCCTTACCTATCTCTCTATAGGTCACCTTGGCAATTTTTAAGACCCATGGACTCCAGTTCCAGAATTCCTCACCCAACACGGCAAGCTGGGGAATTCTGAGAGTTAAATTAAAGTTGCCAAAATAAAGAATCCCTGCTATAAGTAAAAGATAATACCCCTGCAATGCATTTAGCACACACTCAAGGGTGAAGTCCAGCAGGTTTTGACAGGTTCTGGAGAACCAGTAGTGGAAATTTTGAGTAGGTCAGAGAACTGGCAAATACCACCTCTGGTTGGCCCCAGAGTGGGGTGGGGATAAAGATTTTGGAGGATCCCTCCCCTGCCATGCCCACCAACCCATGCCCACCAAGCCACACCACGCCTGGTATTGTGATTAGCTCTGGCCCAACTCCTGCCCCAAGGAATGTGCAGGTGGATGTGGGGGAAACATCCACATGCCGCAGGCCTGTTTTGCTCCCAATGGAATCTGCCGACGAAGCCTCCTCTGACCAAGGAAGCGTGAGTGACAGTGAAGAGGGGAGTTTGGCAGACAGCCCAGGAGGAGATCAATCATCTGTATCATCCATGGATTCTGAACAAGAATTGATGACACATCCATGCACGCGTAGAGTGATGCATAGGAGACAACAACTGAAGGATTATTACAAGAGAAAATGCGGCCACCTGTGGTTGGGTGGGGCTACTGTAATTAGTGCTACAGATAAAAGTGCAACCTGGTGTTTTAGCCTCATGGCAGTTTATCTGATTCATTGTTTCGTCAAGATCGTGGTTTTTGTGCTGTTCAAGATTGTGTGTGGACTCTCTGGACTTTGGAATTGGACTCAATTTCCCAGTTATTGGGTGAGCAATTGGATTGCATTTAACCTGTGCCTTGTGTGTACCAGAAAATCCTTTTGACATTTAAAAAGGGAGCTGTTTCTTTTTTTTCTGTTTATAAAAACTTTTGGGTTTTCCTTTTATCGTGTGGTGTGTGTCTTCCTGGACTAATTACCCTGTAATTATGGGCGGTTGAAACATGCCGACAGAACACCCACCAAGCCACACCTCCAGAACCGGTAGTAAATTTAGATTTCACTACTGACACTTCCACGTGGTGTGTAATGATTGCAAACAAGGAAAGCAGTGGCTATCTGAAGTCGAAACAGCCTCCTGACAGACAGCACCAGAAATAATACCGTGACATGTAACCTTGAACGAAGGATAAGGAACCGCTGAATCAATGGATGAGATCAGTGGCAGACTGCCAAGAAATGAATAATAATGTAAAGTGGACATGCTATGTAAACTCTCATCTCCTACAGGAGCCTGTTCCTGGACACAGATAAAATCCTTGATAAATTAAGGTTGACAATTCTTCTTTTCAACAAGGCTATTGAAAAATAAACACTGATGTTCTAGCATTAAACTGGAAAATAAGGTACCAACTGTTCTACTAGGCTTACCAGTAGCACCATTTTTTTTATGCAGTCGAGGAGTGCTTCTAAATTGTGTTAGTAGACTTTTATAACCATGTCTTATAGTTTTCTATGTCTAATGTATCTTTATGCTGTAGATCAGGGCTATCAAATTGGATTTCTTCACGGGCTGGATCAGCATTGTAATTCTCCTGTTGTGGTTAGCTCTGGCCCAGCTCCTGCCCCAAGGACTGTGGATGTGGGGGAGACATCCACATGCTGCAGGCCTGTTTTGCCCCCAGTGAAATCTACTGATGAAGGCTCCTCTGACCAAGAAGACATGAGTGACAGGGAGGAGAGTGTGGCAGACAGCTCAGAAGGAGATCAATTATCTAGCTCCTCCTTGGATTCGGAACAAGAGTTAATGATACAGCCACACATGCGGAGAGCGATGCATAGGCAACAACAATTGAGAGATTATTATCAAAGAAAATGAGGCCACCTGTGGTTGGGTGGGGCTGTGGTGATTAGTGAGGCTACTATAAAGAGCAGCCTGTGGGTTTGGCCATTGTGGAGGATTATCTGATCGTTGTGTTTCGTGCCTGCTTTACTGACTTTGACCTTTTGTGTGCTGATTTTTCCCCACTTTGAAACTAAACCAGAGCAGCGTGTGTTTCACTTTGTGAAAGAAGAAGGACTGTGAATTGCCTCACAGCTGCAAGCTAAGTATCACAGAACTGATAAGGGACTTGTACAAATTACCAGTTTGTTTGGAGACGAGTGCTCGTCTTCAAAAGAGGGCTTAGTTTAAGTGACTTTTCATTATAAAGAACCTTGTTTTGAATTTTCAAACATGTGTGTGTCTGAAATTTGTACCTGTGAATTTTGGGGAGAAGTCTACCAGAGAGCCTGACAGAACATTCTCCTATGTAGGCTGGCAGGGGGCAAGGGGAGACGGGATAGACATCTGCTACAGCACTTTGCCATCCAAAACAGGGTGCAAGGTTCATGTGCAGTGGCCCAGCACCTTATTTTTGGCCTCCATGGTCTCCTGCAGCTCTCTGCTGCCAAAAACAGACTATATGAGGCACCTATGAGGCCCCTTTTCAGCCTCCCCACTCTGCTGGCCAAAAATGGGCTGCAAAGAGGCCCCACAAGGCCTTCGTGTGGCCTGTATTGCCTGGCAGAGTGCTGCTGGAGGCTGAGGAGGCCGAATAACTTGTGTGGCTGATGAAGAAGGAATGAAGAGAAATCAAATCCTGCAACAATATTTGACTAAACTAAAAATTAAGTTAAACATAATAAAATAATAAAAGCCCTACATGGCATTGGACCAGATTACCTCCGGAACCATCTGCTACTGCACAAATCCCAGCGACCGATAAGGTCCCACACAGTTGGCCTTCTCCAGGTCCCGTCGACTAAACAATGTCATTTGGTGGGCCCCAGGGGAAGAGCCTTCTCTGTGGTGGCCCCGGCCCTCTGGAACCAACTCCCCCCGGAGATCAGAACTGCCCCCACCCTCCCTGTCTTTCGTAAACTACTCAAGACTCACTTATACCGCCAAGCATGGGGGAGTTGAGATACTCCTTCCTCCTAGGCCATTACAAGTTATGCATGGTATGTTTGTGTGTATGTTTAGTTTTATAATAAGGGTTTTTAGTTGTTTTTTTAATTATTGAATTGTTACATGTTGTTTTATCATTGTTGTTAGCCGCCCCGAGTCTACGGAGAGGGGCGGCATACAAATCCAATAAATAATAATAATAATAATAATAATAATAATAATAATTATTATTATTATTATTATTATTATTATTATTATTATTATTATTGTAAAATAAAATAAAAGTTATTTGATTAATGTTGTATTTGATCAATGTTATATATTTGTAAAATAACCAAAATGTTTATTTGATCAAGGTTAAAACAAGATATGTTGTTATTTCTGACAACCCTTTATGGACTTTCCAATTCAAGTAAATTCTGAAAAGGACACCCATGCAGGAGAAGCAATCACATTTGACAGGATCTACAAAGGAATACCATATTCTATAGCTGCTGGACATACATTGCCATTACAATGTATAGAAAACTGCTCTACTATTGTTATCGCTGAAGCCTAACTGTACGCTAGGGAAAGAAAGGAGGTGTTCTGTCTGGGTCACTCCGGAAGCTATGACCAACCCAAAAAGATAAGCCAGACACACCGGTTGAATCCAAACACAGTTTTATAATGGTAAAGAGAAAAGAAGCCAACAGAAAATGGCCTTACAGATCAGGAAAACACTGGAACTCCAAATAGATACACGAAGGCAATTGTTCATACAGAAACACAGGATCCTTAATGCCAGACGAGGCTGTTGAGCTAACAGACACACACCTCCGACCAGTCTTCAAGGCTGCTGGGCCACGAGCCAGGAACAAAAACGCTGAGAGAAAATGCAGATAACACCAACTCCCCTTTGATAACACTCCACGCTGCCGGAATGGTTCTGATGCCTTATAAACCCTTCCCTGCTAATGAGGACCACACCCAACCCCCAGGTGCTCCTCATTCAACGCTGATAATATCTATGCAGTTGAGTTTTCCTTTGAGCTATGCGTCTCTGCCGCATACTAATGATAGCTTGTGTGTCATCATCCAGGGACTCCAGGGAATCACAGCTACTTGCTTGAGATAGCCCTTCCCCAGGGCTCCCAGGCCTTGCATCACCTTCACTTTTGTGACTGCTGTTTGCACTGTCTGACTGCAAAGAACTCTCCTCTCCGCTCTCAGCCTCCCCCGGGCATGGAGCCAGCAGAGACGCAGCTGGTCTTTGATCTGGCTCAGGCTGAACCACAACAGGAGGCAAGGTGAAAAATGTATCTTCATATTTAAATAATTGAAGTAGCTGGATATCCAGAAAAAACAACAACCAGACAATGTATTTTCCCACATTAACTTGGGTTCGCTTACTAAATGTTCTTTGGAAGATTGCAGCCAAGATTCTTTCTTTTTTTTGGCCCAGAGACAATAAATGCAAGTCAGAGCCACATCTATCCATCCTTCAAGTTTATTTTTAGAAAATAAGTGAAAAAAAATGGTCTGGTTCAGACTTCCTATAGAGTTTTCCCCCCCGTTAATTCTGAGCTTCTGTTTTGCATTATTCATCCAAGAACACATTAATATTCTAATAAATAACCTAGACCTACTCCCACCATCACACATTATGTATATGTCATCTCCTAAAAAATTCTTATTGCCCTAGCTCACAAGAATCTCACTCCCAAAGTTTTGTATGCTTGGAAGTTGTTTGAAATCTCCTCATGCCCCCACCCCACTTGTTTCCAAGTTTTTCTCCATGGTGTGATAAGCATGCTTGTTTTTTCCTTATAGCGATTTTGTTGTTTCTGGCAAAATCATTTGAACCTGCCCAATTTGTCTCTAAAAGTGTGACATTTGCGTGGTTCGGTATACCGAACCTGAATCCAAATTTTTGTAAATGTTCTGCAAAAGTTCAGGTTCAGGAGAGCACCGGGAAGCGCCACGGCCCAGCTGTCACCTTCCGAAACAGCCGAACCTGAACTTTTGCCGAACTTCCTGGTTCGGTGTTCGGGAGACTGCCGAGAAGCGCCCCAGCTGTTTCTGAAGGTGACAGCTGGGCAGTGGCGCTTCCCAGAACAGCCGAGGAGCTGTCGGCCAGTCGGGAGACAAAAAAGGAGGTGGGAAATCCCACGAGGAGATTCCAAGGGCGGAGCTTTGATGTCACTGAGATGTCCTTCCTGGCCGACTGAAACGGGGACTCCAGGAAGGACATCTCAGTGACATCAAAGCTCCCGCCCCTGGAATCCCCTCGTGGGATTCCCCACCTCCTTTTGCGCCTCCCAACCAGCCGACAGCTCCCCGGCTGTTCTGGGAAGTGCCGCCGCCCAGCTGTCACCTTCAGAGACAGCCAGGGCGCTTCTTGGTGGTCTCCCAAATGCCAAACCCAGAAGTTCAGCAAAAGTTCAAGTTTGGGTTCAGGAGAGAGCTGAGAAGCGCCCTGGCTGTTCCAGAAGGTGACAGCTGGGCGGCGGTGCTTCCCGGCACTTTCCCAAGTGCTGAACTCAAAAGTTTGGCAAAAGTTCAGGTTTGGGTGCCGAACTCGAACTTTTTTAAAAATTTGGGTGCCGAACCCGAATCCGAAATTCGTTGGGTTCACCCAACACTAATCTTCACTCTCGCGTCCTGCCTATGGAATGCAGCTTCTAACGGACTTTCTTCCCATCTCTTCTCAAGTAGAATCAAAACTCATTCTGGCCTTCCCCAGAGAAACAAAAGTTATCAGGGCCCCTCCAGAAACCTTCCTCTCTCAAATCCCCCCAAAGCCTACCACCTCCCCCCGTTATTTATGACAGCGAAAGCGTAGTGGAAAAATGAAAGTGAGGCTGACATCATTTCTGAAAGCACAGCTATTTGCTATGATGGACACATGGGAAGAACTAATGCAATGTGCACATCACATAACCTACGACTTACATAGTTGTGTCCAATGTTGGGTCATAAATACAGTAAATAGTTGGGTTGGGTTGTACTGTAGATCCCACCGATCAGTAGTGGGTTCCTACCGGTATGGTCAATGCCATCACAGCGGTAGCAAAAACTGAGCTGCGCATGTAGCTATGCAGCTCTGGTGTGCACATGCATGTGTCTGAGTGTGATTCTGCACATGTTAGGGGCATGCGCACGCAAGGGGATTTTGGCAATTTTTTGCTTCTGCAAAATCGCTGAAATCTCTCTCATGCACGCCCCCTCATGAGATTTTGCTTCCTGCGCAAGCGCAGAGTCAAAATCTCATTTAGATGTACGCATGTGTACCGGTAGCAGCAGTAGTAGCAACCCCCACCTGCCACAGATGTGTTGTCATTTTTATCACTCTGGTTAGTAGTTGTTGTGGTTAGCTCTGGCCCAGCTCCTGCCCCAAGGACTGTGGATGTGGGGGAGACATCCACATGCTGCAGGACTGTTTTGCCCCCGGTGGAATCTGCTGATGAAGGCTCCTCTGACCAAGAAGACATGAGTGACAGGGAGGAGGAGAGTGGGACAGACAGCTCAGAAGGAGATCAATTATCTAGCTCCTCCTTGGATTCAGAACAAGAGTTAATGATACAGCCACGCATGCGGAGAGCAATGCATAGGCAACAACAACTGAGAGATTATTATCAAAGAAAATGAGGCCACCTATGGTTGGGTGGGGCTGTGGTAATTAGTGAGGCTGCTATAAACAGCAGCCTGTGGGTTTGGCCATTGTGGAGGATTATCTGATCGTTGTGTTTCGTGACTGCTTTACTGACTTTGACCTTTTGTGTGCTGATTTTTCCCCGCTTTGAAACTAAACCAGGGCAAAGTGTGTTTCACTTTGTGAAAGAAGAAGGACTGCGAATTGCCTCACAGCTGCAAGCTAAGTATCACAGAACTGATAAGGGACTTGTACCAATTACCAGTTTGTTTGGAGATGAGTGCTCTTTGCTATACCAAAAGAGGGCTTGGTTTAAGTGAATTTTCATTATAAAGAACATTATTTTGAATTTTCAAATGTGTGTGTGTCTAAAATTTGTACCTGTGAATTTTTGGGAGGATTCTACCAGAGAGCCCGACAGAACAGTAGTGGACACTTATCTTTAGGAAAGATATGAATTATCACTGGAGAGAAAAAAATATGATAACCTGGAGTTGTGTATAGAGTACAATTCAAGAGGTATTGGCTTTGACTCAATGGCATATTGCTCAGTTATATTACTCAGCAAAAGCAGTAATTAGCAGTAAACAATACAGACACCAAATCTTTTCAAATAAATGGAGGTACTAAATATTTTATCAATTTTATTTGGCTTTAATATTAGCAAAGCAAAATAGGAAAAGTATGCATCAATAGTCTTAAAGCAGAACATGGAGCTGAAATATTTTCAGATGATAAACTTTCCTAGCCATTCAGACAATTATTTCTCAATTGATGTTTGAATTAAAGACATGTCATTTGGCCGAATATTTAACTTCAGTCACTTGTCTGCTATATTAATTAACTGATAAAATAAATCACAGAAATAGCTTCTAAAAGTTGGATCCTATTAATCCAGGTGGATTTGGATATCTAGAAGCAATTATTATGGCATCAATTGCAATAATGTAATTATGGACCCTTTCTCTCTAAGGTTAAAACAAAAATTCATGGCAACATCTTTCTGTGTATCAATGGTAGGAATGGGATGGTTTTTGCAATCCAGGCTATCCTGGATAACTTCAAACAAATTCACTATAAGACTGAGGTCATAATACTTTTTGTGAATGATAAGGCATATAAAAAATAAAGTTTAGTCTTGAAGAAGGACCTGTTCAACCTTCCCTTTTATACAATAGAAAATGGATTCCTTGGCAACTTTCAGAAAGAATCTTACATCTAAGAAGATAATGGTGTCTGGAAGCTGTTGGGGCCTGGATGGGTGTCAACAGACTCAAACTCAACCCAGATAAGACGGAGTGGCTGTGGGTTTTGCCTCCCAAGGACAATTCCATCTGTCCGTCCATCACCCTGGGGGGGAATTATTAACCCCCTCAGAGAGGGTCCACAACTTGGGCATCCTCCTCGATCCACGGCTCACATTAGAGAAACATCTTTCAGCTGTGGCGAGGGGGGCATTTGCCCAGGTTCGCCTGGTGCACCAGTTGCGGCCCTATTTGGACCGGGACTCACTGCTCACAGTCACTCATGCCCTCATCACCTCGAGGCTGGACTACTCTAATGCTCTCTACATGGGGCTACCTTTGAAAAGTGTTCGGAAACTTCAGATCGTGCAGATTGCAGCTGCGAGAGCAATCATGGGCTTCCCCAAAAATGCCCATGTAACGCCAACACTCCGCAGTCTGCATTGGTTGCCGATCAATTTCTGGTCACAATTCAAAGTGTTGGTCATTACCGATAAAGCCCTTCATGGCACCGGACAAGGGTATCTACGAGACTGCCTTCTGCCGCACGAATCCCAGCGACCGGTTAAGTCCCACAGAGTGGACCTTCTCCGGGTCCTGTCAACTAAACAATGTTGTTTGGCGGGACCCAGGGGAAGAGCCTTTTCTGTGGTGGCCCTGGCCCTCTGGAACCAACTCCCCCCGGAGATTAGAATTGCCCCCACCCTCCTCGCCTTTCGTAAGCTCCTTAAAACCCACCTCTGCCGTCAGACATGGGGGAACTGAGATATTCTTTCCCCCTAGGCCTTACAATTTATGCATGGTATGTTTGTTTGTATGTATGTTTGGTTTTACAAATAAGGGTTTTTTAGCTGTTTTAGTATTGGATTTACATGCTGTTTTGTATTACTGTTGTTAGCCGCCCTGAGTCTACGGAGAGGGGCGGCATACAAATCCAATTAATAATAATAATAATAATAATAATAATAATAATAATAATCCAGCTCATAATTAGCTTGAAATTCAATTATTGTAGTACTTGAGAATAATAGAAGTTATAGGTTAGTTGGAAGAGAAACTTACATACCCTGAAAAGGAGCCATCCCAGCTCTGAATCGAGAAAAATTGTAATGGTTAAAAAAACATCACCCACAGGCTTGAGTTTGGCAAGTATGACTCAGTTACATTAGACAGAATTGTTCAGTTAAGGACCTTGGAGTACTCATCTCTAATGATCTAAGTGCCAGAGCCCATTTCAACAGCATTTCTAAGAAGGCATTAAGAATCGTTAACCTAATATTACATAGCTTCTCCTTCGGTACTATTGTACTTTTAACCCAAGTATATAAAACATTTGTTAAACCAATTCTCAAATACAGTTCATCTGTCTGGAACCTGCACTACATATTGGATATTAATACAATTGAGAATGTCCAGAGATATTTCACAAGAACAGAATACCTTATGCCACCAGACTTGAAGTTTTGGACCTAAGCAATTTAGAACTATGCCGCCTTCAATCTGACCTAAGTGTAGCACACAAAATCATCTGCTAAAATGTCTCACCTGTCAATGACTACTTCAAGTTCAACAGAAAGAATACATGAGCACACAATCGATACAAACTTAATGTCAACCGCTCCAAACTTGATTGCAAAAAACGTGACTTAAGTAACAGAGTGGTCAATGTCTGGAATATATTACCTGACTCTGTAGTTTCTTCCCCCAAACCTCCAAAACTTTAAACTTAGACTGTCTACCACTGACCTCACCCCCATTCCTAAGAAATCTGCAAGGGGGCATGCATAAGCACACCAGTGTGCCTACCATGAGTTAATGAACTCAATCTGTATAGTCTGGAGGACAGAAGGGAGAGGGGGGACATGACCGAAACATTTAAATATGTTAAAGGGTTAAATAAAGTTCAGGAGAGAAGTGTTTTTAATAGGAACTTGAACACAAGAACAAGGGGGCACAATCTCAGGTTAGTTGGGGGAAAGATCAGAAGTTATTATTTTGCTGAAAGAGTAGTAGATGCTTGGAACAAACTTCCAGCAGACGTGGTTGGTAAATCCACAGTAACTGAACTTAAACATGCCTGGGATAAACATATATCCATCCTAAGATAATATACAAGAAATAGTATAAGGGCAGACTTGATGGACCATGAGGTCTTTTTCTGTCGTCAATCTTCTATGTTTCTATGCTTCTACCACCCTGTCCTAATGTCCACATGTGTTTGCACCATCTCATGTACACATAACCATGTTTATGTATTTTATGTATTCACAATCATGTTTATACTTTCCCTGTAATCAGATATTTCTGTAATAATATATATGCATGACAAAATAAAAATAATAAAAGGATGACACAGGCTTATTATGGATCTGCTTTGGCCTGGTATGTGCAAACTGATGGCTAAGTTATCTTCTTCCTTTAAGGAAACTATATGAGGGGGTCAGGATGAGATTGACTGGGAAGATTATAGTCTCCAACAGCAGATTTATTTATTTATTTATTTATTTATTGGATTTGTATGCCGCCCCTCTCCGTAGACTTGGGGCGGCTAATAACAGTAATAAAAAACATCATGTAAATCCAATACTAAAAACAACTAAAAAACCCTTATTATAAAACTAAACATCCATACAAACAAACATACCATGCATAAATTGTAAAGGCTAGGGGGAAAGAATGTCTCAATTCCTCCATGCCTGATGGCAGAGGTGGGTTTTAAGGAGCTTATAAAAGGTAAGGAGGGTGGGGGCAATTCTAATCTCTGGGGGGAGTTGATTCCAGAGGGCCGGAGCTGCCACAGAGAAGGCTTTTCCCCTGGGCCCTGCCAAGCGACATTGTTTTGTTGACGGGACCTGGAGAAGGCCCACTCTGTGGGACCTAACCGGTCGGTGGGACTCATGCGGCAGAAGGCGGTCTCGTAGATACCCTGGTCCGGTGCCATGAAGGGCTTTGTAGGTGATGACAAACACTTTGAATTGTGACCGGAAACTGATCGGCAACCAATGCAGACTGCGGAGTGTTGGTGTAACATGGGCATACCTGGGGAAGCCCATGATTGCTCTCGCAGCTGCATTCTGCACGATCTGAAGTTTCCGAACACTCTTCAAAGGTAACCCCATGTAGAGAGCATTACAGTAGTCGAGCCTCGAGGTGATGAGGGCATGAGTGACTGTGAGCAGCGACTCCCGGTCCAGATAGGGCCACAACTGGTGCACCAGGTGAACCTGGGCAAACGCCCCCCTCACCACAGCTGAAAGTTGATTCTCTAATGTCAGCTGTGGATCGAGGAGGATGCCCAAGTTGCGGACCCTCTCTGAGGGGGTCAATATTTCCCCCCCCCCCCAGGGTGATGGATGGACAGATGGAGTTGTCCTTGGGAGGCAAAACCCACAGCCACTCTGTCTTATCAGGGTTGAGTTTGAGTCTGTTGTAGCTTGTTCACTTTTGTGCTACGTCCACATTAGCTACCTTGTCTACAGCCAAGGGACATGTGTTTACATGTGTGCTGCTCAGGCCTGGGAATGAGGCTAACAAGAGGCTTTACCTGCTAAAATGATCGAAAACTGAAATGTAGTGAGCTAAAAGTTTAAGAAGCTGCTGAACGATTCCTGTTATTTCCCACTTGTGAAAGAATTCCCACAGTTCCACCATTTCTCCCAAGTTGCAAAATGTAGGGGATGTGGCCAGCTTCTTGGGATATTTCTATTTGTTAGGACTGATGAAAACTGTAATATAATACTCTCTAGAGCAGTGTTTTTCAACCAGAGACATGGCCAGGTGTGCCGCGAAGAAGGAAGCTCAGGTTCCGGTCTCGTAACTTTTTGCTGAGAGAGTGACAGTGAGAGAGAGAAAGAGAGAGAAAGAAAGCAAGAGAGAGAGAAAGAGAGAGAGAGAGAAAGCAAGAGAGAAAGAAAAGAGAGAAAGAGAGAGAAAACAAGAGTGAGAGAGAAAGAAGGCAAGAGAGAGAGAGAAAGAAAGAGAGAGAGAGAAAAGGAGAGGAAGGGAGAGAGAGAGAGAGAGAGAAATGAGCAAAAAGGGGAGGAAAAAAGAGAAATGAGAAAATAATTGAGGCAGAGAATGACAGGAAAAAGAGAGAAACAAAAGGGAGAGAGAAGTGACTCTTGATTTAAAGCATATGATAAAAAGCACCCAAAGAATAAGAGAGAAAAAAACCCAGCCCTCACCTGTTTTTGGAAATGGTTCAAGAGTGTGTACACACACACACACACACACACACACACAAGGGTGGGGAGGAGACAATGGTGGAAAAAGAGAGGAGAGTATCTTGGGGTGTCATGTGTCATTTTGTGTCATTTTGGTTGATGGTGTGCCCCAGGATTTTGTAAATGTAAAAAATGTGCTGCGGCTCAAAAAAGGTTGAAAATCACTGCTCTAGAGGGTGGAAAGAAAGCCCAAATTATGTAGATAAACCTAATGTTTCTTTCATAAACTCTTGCCCGAACAGTTTCCCTGACTTTATGAGTCAGCCACACTAGTCCTACAATGCCCTCTTATGATTGTTCAGAGAAATTAAAGCCAGACTCTTCACTTCAAAAATCAGGGAGGCAAAATCTGAAAGAAACAAAACTATAAATAACTCCACTGAAACATTTAAAGCTGAATTGTCTTTCACCTACTAAATATAATAACTACTAAAAATCTTTTGCAAAAATTAATTTATTTCTATTAAGGGCATTTTAGCCATCTATTGTAATCTCAAGGTGGAAATTTCCTCCCCTTCTTAGTGGCAAACCAGATTGCTCTTCCACTCCAAATTTGCATTTTTCATAAAGTTCTGGCGCAATTCACAAGTCAAAATATATGCATGAAAAGCCACTCATCAGAAAAAAAGAAAAAGTGCCAAAAAACAGTAACTGAATTTAAAACATGCCTGGGATAAACATATAGAATCGATAGAATAGAATAGAATTTTTATTGGCCAAGTGTGATTGGACACACAAGGAATTTGTCTTGGTGCATATGCTCTCAGCATACATAAAATAAAATATACATTTGTCAAGAATCATGTGGTACGACACTTAATGATTGTCATAGGGGTCAAATAAGCAATGGAGAAGCAATATTAATAAAAATCTTAGGATATAAACAACAAGTTACAGTCATACAGTCAACATGGGAGAAAATGGGTGATAGGAATGATGAGAAAAACTAGTAGAATAGAAGTGCAGATTTAGTAGAAAGTCTGACAGTGTTGAGGGAATTATTTGTTTAGTAGAGTGATGGCGTTCGGAAAAAAACTGTTCTTGTGTCTAGTTGTCTTGGTGTGCAGTGCTCTGTAGCGACATTTTGAGGGTAGGAGTTGAAACAATTTGTGTCCAGGATGTGAGGGGTCAGTAAATATTTTCCCTGCCCTCTTTTTGACTCGTTCAATGTACAGGTCCTCAATGGAAGGCAGGTTGGCAGCAATTGTTTTTTCTGCAGTTCTGATTATCCTCTGAAGTCTGTGTCGGTCCTGTTGGATTGCAGCACCAAAACAGACAGTTATAGAGGTGCAGATGACAGACTCAATGATATATCCATCCTAAGATAAAATATAGGAAATAGTGTAAGGGCAGGTGGACCATGAGGTCTTTTTATGCCACCAATCTTCTATGTTTCTATGTTTCTAAACTGTATTTAAAAAGTGCACCCCAAAATTTGTTTTCAGTTACGTAGTTATGTAAGCTGCTTGAAAAAGCCAAGGGAGCTCATCAAAACCATAAAAACGCAAAAGTTAGAATATTTTGGACATGTGATGTGACACCCAGAAAACTACAGCATACTCCACTCAATCCTTGAAGGAAAGACTGAAGACAAACAAGGTCCAGACAGATCTCAAAATTTAAGGTTCTGGTTTGGACAACATTCAACAGCACTTTTTCAGTGTGGTTATTGATAAAAATAGGATTGCCAACATGATACAGTTCATCTGTCTGGAACCCATGCCACATCTCTGACATCAACACCCTAGAAAATGTCCAGATACTTCGCCAGAAGAGCCCTTCACTCCTCCACTTGAAACAGAATACCCTACGAAAGTAGACTATCAATCCTAGGTCTAGAAAGCTTAGAACTACGACGCTTAAAACAAGATCTAAGTATTGCCCACAAAATCATATGCTGCAACGTCCTGCCTGCCAATGACTAGTTCAGCTTCAACTGCAACAACACAAGAGCACGCAACAAATTCAAACTTAATATTAATTGCTCCAAGCTTGACTGTAAAAAAATATGACTTTAGCAATCGAGTTGTCGAAGTGTGGAACTCATTACCGGACTCAGTAGTGTCAACCCCTAACCCCCAACATTTCTCCCTTAGACTATCCACGATTGACCTCTCCAGGTTCCTAAGAGGTCAGTAAGGGGCGTACATAAGTGCACCAGTGTGCCTTTCGTCCCCTGTCCAATTGTCTCTCCTTATCTCATATCTCATATATCTTTTCTTCCTTTCATATATCTTCTCCTCTATTTTTATATCTTTATAAATAATACTTCATGTCTTTTCTCTTCAATATGTATTGTGTATTGGACAAAATAAATAAATAAAAATAAATAAAATGATCACCAACATCCTATGACAGATATGCCACACAAAAAAAAAGACCTGGAAACTTTCCTTTTTTTGTTTTCTTCTATAAGCAACTCAAAATATTATGAGGGCAAATAAGTGCATATTGGAAAACAAAATCCACCCACCACTTTTGAAGCCACTAATGCCTTGCAAAATATCCAAGGATGTCAAATTTGAGAGGGGATGTTCAAAAACCAACAGCCCTGATCATATGATTAAAGTCCATCCCTATGTGACATGTGACACACAAAAGGACATAGTTTTAGTAATGTGGTTGGGGTTACTACCTAGAATTTTTTAAAATCTGAATGTAAATCTGAATTTAAATTGAATGTAAATTCAGAAGGAAAAGGGGGGACATGATCGAAACATTTAAATATGTTAAAGGGTTAAATAAGGTTCAGGAGGGAAGTGTTTTTAATAGGAAAGTGAACACAAGAACAAGGGGACACAATCTGAGGTTAGTTGGGGGAAAGATCAAAAACAACATGAGAAAATATTATTTTACTGAAAAAGTAGTAGATCCTTGGAACAAACTTCCAGCAGACGTGGTAGATAAATCCACAGTAACTGAATTGAAACATGCCTGGGATAAACATATATCCACCCTAAGATAAAATACAGAAAATAGTATAAGGGCAGACTAGATGGACCATGAGGTCTTTTTCTGCCGTCGGACTTCTATGTTTCTATGTTTCTAAATCGCTCCAAACTTGACTGCAGAAAATACGATTTCAGCAATAGAGTGGTCACCGCCTGGAACTCATTTCCGGACTCTGTTGTTGCTTCCCCCAACCCCAAAATCTTCAACCTTACATTATCTACAATTGACCTCTACCCTTTTCTAAGAGGTCTGTAAGGGGCGTACATAAGTGCACTTATGTGCCTAATGTCCCTGTCCTACTGTCTTACTATCCTTTCTATTACTACGTTCTACTTATGTTATGTTATGTTATGTTATGTTATGTTAATATGTACTATAATACTATACTTGTTTGACAAATAAATAAATAAAATAAATAAAATAAATAAATAAAATCTCCCCTGCCCCAAGGACATCCTGAAAACTTCAATTATATATAAGAAATCATATGGGCTTCGAAATTTTGAGATCGTTCAGTTATACCTGCTAAAGAAGGCTAGTTGCAAGGTTTCTCTGGTTGGGAGAAATAACTTCTCTGCATTCAGTTTTCGCTATTGTTAATCTTTTCTGTTCTCATTTAGATAGGAAACATGGACAAATACAGTGGTACCTCTACTTAAGAACGCCTCTACTTATGAACTTTTCTAGATAAGAGCCGGGTGTTCAAGATTTTTTTGCTTCTTCTTAAGAACTATTTTCTACTTAAGAACCCGAGCCTGGAAAAATTTCGCAGGAAATTTGAGAGTGGCATGAAGGCCCGGCCATTTTCCTGCCATTCCCCCTTTAATCCCGGCCATCTGGGCTGCCAGAGTAGCCTTTTGGTGGTGCTTAAGGAGGCTTTAGCAGTCCAGAGCGAAGGAAGCATTTTCCTTTTCTGGGCGCTTGGAGAGGGAATAAACCTCTACCAGCACCCAGAGAAAAGAAACGCTCCCTTCTCTCTGGGCAGCTGAGGAGTCACCACAACAAAGAAAAGGCGCCTGCTACAAAGCGAGCGAGCAAGAAGAGAGGGGAGCCCTTCAGCATGGGAAGGAAGAGGCAGCAGGTAGCAGCAGTAGCAGCCAGTGTAAGGGAGGCGCGTGCTCCTCCTCACCACCTCAGAGTCACTCTTTGTTTTTTAAAGCCTTAAAGTTTTGGATTTTTTGATTCCCCTCACCTCACCTTCTTCCTTCGCCAGCGACTCTCCTCCTCCTCTTCTTCGTCCTCCTCCTCCCACCCAAATTCCTAGCTTTTATTTCTTTCCTAATGGGTTTGCACGCATTGCATGAGTCTTCAGAGAGGGGTGGCATACAAATCTAATAAATTATTATTATTATTATTATTATTATTATTATTATTATTATTATTATTATTATTATTATTAGACATGCTGCAGGCCTGTTTTGCCCCCGGTGGAATCTGCTGATGAAGGCTCCTCTGACCAAGAAGACATGAGTGACAGGGAGGAGGAGAGTGTGGCAGACAGCTCAGAAGGAGATCAATTAACTAGCTCCTCCTTGGATTCAGAACAAGAGTTAATGATACAGCCACGCATGCAGAGAGCGATGCATAGGCAACAACAACTGAGAGATTATTATCAAAGAAAATGAGGCCACCTGTGGTTGGGTGGGGCTGTGGTAATTAGTGAGGCTGCTATAAAGAGCAGCCTGTGGGTTTGGCCATTGTGGAGGATTATCTGATCGTTGTGTTTTGTGACTGCTTTACTGACTTTGACTTTTTGTATGTGCTGATTTTTCCCCGCTTTGAAACTAAACCAGAGCAAAGTGTGTTTCACTTTGTGAAAGGACTGTGAATTGCCTCACAGCTGCAAGCTAAGTATCACAGAACTGATAAGGGACTTGTATAAATTACCAGTTTGTTTGGAGACCAGTGCTCTTTGCTATACCAAAAGAGGGCTTAGTTTAAGTGAATTTTCATTATAAAGAACATTGTTTTGAATTTTCAAACATGTGCGTGTCTGAAATTGTATCTGTGCATTTTTGGGAGGATTCTACCAGAGAGCCCGACAGAACAATTATTATTATTATTATTATTATTATTATTATTATTATTATTATTATTATTATTATTAGCTTTTACATTGATTCCTATGAGAAAAATTTCTTAAGAACTTTTCTGCTTAAGAACCTGGTCACGGAACGAATTAAGTTCTACCACTGTATTGGTAGAAAATATTTCCAAAGGTTTCCTTGCCTCTGTTCCATGTTCAGCTATGTAATTGATTTTTCACATTCAAATTTTATTCATGGAATGGGGCTCATGCTCTCCATGGATGCACATTTTTCCCATTTATCCTTTGTTTTCATTTGAAAAAAAATCAATAATGGCAGACATTATGAAGCTGTTCTCCTCTCAGAGCGCCAGGAAAGTCAAAATAAAGAGGGTGTAAACAATCCAAATTATCTGTGTGAGCCATTCTCTGCATAAGAAATTTAAAGTCTGCATGGGAATCAGGAGAAGAAAAGCGAAGGTGGTGTGTGCGTAGTGGCCTTTTAAATGCAAGGGCCTTTATGCATTATTTAAATTATCCCGGTGGGATGGCTTTGTTCATTTGATGAAAGGGATGCCGTAAAAGATCTGAAGAAAAAGATAATTAGTAATTGACCAAAATCTTTCTTGGCTGCCTTACAAAACAAGAAAACCAAATGTACAGGTACAGTAGACAGTGTTCCCTCTAATTTTTTTGGGGGGTGGGCGGAAAAGTATAGTGTCTGAGCGGCAGTCCCTTTGGGACTGGGCGGCACAGAAATAATAAATAAATAAACAAACAAACAAACAAACAAATAAAAACCCCACCCTGTTTTGCCTCAGAGAATTTCAAAATAAAATACTGTACTGTGTGTGTATAACAGTGAGCTCATCATAGGGCAACTCTATCAATATCAAAATGCCACTTAAATAGTTGAGCTAGTTTCAAACTAGATTTTGATTTTCTTTCTCTCTTCCTTACTCCCATTCTTTTTCTTTCTCTTTTCCTTCCTCTCTTTTTTTCTATCTGTTTCTCTCTCTTCCTCTCTTCCTCTCTCTCTCCTTCCCTCTCACTCTTTCCCTCTCGGCTTCTGGGCAGGTTTGGAAAACTCTGAGTTGATGATGATTTTTAAGTGAGCGATTGCTCACTGCTCAGCTTAGAGGGAACTATGACAGTAGATACCAGTGATGGCGAACCTTTTTTTCCTCGGATGCCGAAAGCAAAAGAGGCTGTACTGCCTGAGTGTTGTGATACATAAACCAACCAAACAAGCTGCATTCACACAAAACACTATGCCATTAAAAAATTACCCAAGTGAGTCCTGTTGTGCCAATGGAATTGCTAAGTTTTTTGTTTTAACTCTGGTAGGTGAGCATACTTATTTATGCCATAAATTTACATCTTCTGTTGTGGTTAGCTCTGGCCCAGCTCCTGCCCCAAGGACTGTGGATGTGGGGGAGACATCCATATGCTGCAGGCCTCTTTTGCCCCCGGTGGAATCTGCTGATGAAGGCTCCTCTGACCAAGAAGACACGAGTGACAGGGAGGAGGAGAGTGGGGCAGACAGCTCAGAAGGAGATCACTTATCTAGCTCCTCCTTGGATTCAGAACAAGAGTTAATGATACAGCCACGCATGCGGAGAGCGATGCATAGGCAACAACAACTGAGAGATTATTATCAAAGAAAATGAGGCCACCTGTGGCTCTTTGGTATACCAAAAGAGGGCTTGGTTTAAGTGAATTTTCATTATAAAGAACATTGTTTTGAATTTTCAAATGTATGTGTGTCTGAAATTTGTACCTGTGAATTTTTGGGAGGAGTCTACCAGAGAGCCCGACAGAACAGTTTGTTTGTTTGTTTGTTTGTTTGTTTGTTTGTTTGTTTGTTTGTTTGATATTTATGCTGCCCTTCTCCTTAGACTCAGGGCGGCTTACAACATGTTAGCAATAGCACTTTTTAACCGAGCCAGCATATTGCGCCCACAATCCGGGTCCTCATTTTACCCACCTCTGAAGGATGGAAGGCTGAGTCAACCTTCAGCCAGTGATGAGATTTGAACCACTGACCTGCAGATCTACAGTCAGCTTCAGTGACCTGCAGTACATCACTCTACCTGCTGCTCCACCCCAGCTCTATAGCTTGCCTCCCAGAGTTGTGAATTCTCCATCACTGTTGGTTTTCAAGAATAATTTGACGGGGATTTTATAAGAACTCCTGCTTTGAGCTGGAGTGAGGCTGGCCTCTAAGACCACTGAAGTCTGTTCCAATACTATGATTCTATGTTCTAAAACTGGCAGTCACAGAGTGGTCCTACATCCTGGTGCATTAGACAAGGGTTGTTGAGTTTTTCCTTGAAGGGAGAAGACACCCAGAAGAATATAATTATGAACAGGGTTTTTATTTTTGAATGAACTGAAATGCACTCATTGTTGAAAAGTAATTTGGATTCCCAGCAAGCTGAATCCTTCTCATATTTTACGTGTAAGTGATCAGTCAAGCAGAACTATTAATCCAGTAAACCCTTTAACCATCCATACCAGAGAAAATTACTTCAAAGTTAATTGCTTCTATTGGAGACTGCATGTTTTGGAACTTGCAGGTTTTCCTTTGAGAAAATCGCTTCAGCAACATCAGACATCTCTCAACATTTTATATAACAAGATGCTGTTAAAAACACCACGAGGCAATTCAAAACCTGATGATGGATAGTCCCCCTTGGTCGGACCTTGCCTATTCTGCTTGGACTGCTTACTGTCATTTTAACTTTTGGATGCTTCATTCCTTGAAACCCAGATAAAAGATGAAACTTAGCTTTTATGAACAAGCACAAGTGTAAGTGGCTAGCCTTTATTTATTTATTTATTTATTTATTCATTCATTCATTCATTTATTAATTTATTTAACTATCTATCTATTTTTGTTTATTTATTTATTTATTTACTTACTTACTTACTTACTTACTTACTTATTCATTCATTCATTCATTCATTCATTCATTCATTTAACTATCTATCTATTTTTATTTATTTATTTATTTATTTACTTACTTACTTACTTACTTACTTACTTACTTACTTACTTACTTATTTTATTTGTATGCCGCCCCTCTCCAAAGACTCGGGGCGGATAACAACAATATAAAAAGACAATGTAAACAAATCTAATATTAAAAATAATCTAAAAAACCCCAATTTAAAGAACCACTCACACATACAAGCATACCATGTATAAATTCTATAAGCCTAGAGGGAAGGGAAAATTTCAAATCCCCCATGCCTGACGACAGAGGTGGGTTTTAAGGAGCTTGCGAAAGGCAAGGAGGGTGGGGGCAACTCTGATATCTGGGGGGAGCTGGTTCCAGAGGGTCGGGGCTGCCACAGAGAAGGCTCTTCTCCTGGGTCCCGCCAAATGACACTGCTTAGTCGATGGGACCCGGAGAAGGCCAACTCTGTGGGACCTAACCGGTCGCTGGGATTCGTGCAGCAGAAGGTGGTCCCGGAGATATTCTGGTCCGATGCCATGAAGGGCTTTATAGGTCATAACCAACACTTTGAATTGTGACCGGAAATTGATCAGCAACCAATGCAGACTGCGGAGTGTTGGTGTATCATGGGCATATTTAGGGAAGCCCATGATTGCTCTCGCAGCTGCATTCTGCACGATCTGAAGTTTCCGAACTTGGACTGCTTACTGTCATTTTAACTTTTGGATGCTTCATTCCTTGAAACCCAGATAAAAGATGAAACTTAACTTTTGTGAACAAGCACAACTGTAAGTGGCTATACCTAATTTATTATTTCCTATTTTCCAAAATGGGTGGAGCTATCATCCATGATGGGTTGACCTCATCTGTCATCCAATGAGGACTGAGTCTGTTAATTATTTTTTTAAAAAACCTGCCTCTGTCTGTAAGGCCTGCTCTTGACTAAGTCCTCAGACTGACAGGATTTGTGGTCACGTTCTCCCATTGTAGATAACATCTTCTCTCTTCAGTTTGACAGTTAAAAGCTCTTTGATCAGATTCATCTCATCCTGAGTTTTCTCCCCTATGTGCTCTTCTGGCATCTTCAAGCTATGGGGTCAAGTGACAGAGTGGAGCTTGCTCCAGCTGTCAAGGCCATAGCCTTCAGCTGCTAGGGCTGTGTTGTGGTTAGCTCCTGCCCCAAGGACTGTGGATGTGGGGGAGACATCCACATGCTGCAGGCCTGTTTTGCCTCCAGTGGAATCTCCGTAGACTGGTCTCCAAACAAACTGGTAATTTGTACAAGTCCCTTATCAGTTCTGTGATTCTTAGCTTGCAGTTGTGAGGCAATTCACAGTCCTTCTTTCACAAAGTGACACACACTTTGCCCTGGTTTAGTTTCAAAGCAGGGAAAAATCAGCACACAAAAGGTCAAAGTCAGTAAACCGGTCACGAAACACAACGATCAGATAATCCTCCACAATGGCCAAACCCACAGGCTGCTATTTATAGCAGCCTCACTAATTACCACAGCCCCACCCAACCACAGGTGGCCTCATTTTCTTTGATAATAATCTCTCAGTTGTTGCTGCCTATGCATCACTCTCCGCATGCGTGGCTGTATCATTAACTCTTGTTCCGAATCCAAGGAGGAGAGACATAATTGATCTCCTTCTGAGCTGTCTGCCACACTCTCCTCCTCCCTGTCACTCATGTCTTCTTGGTCAGAAGAGCCTTCATCAACAGATTCCACATCTGGCCTGCAGCATGTGGATGTCTCCCCCACATCCATAGTCCTTGGGGCAGGAGCTGGGCCAGAGCTAACCACAACAGATTCGAACCACTGAACTGCCAACCTTCTGATGGACCAGCTCAGCACCTTAGGCACTGAGCCACTGCATCCCTTCCTAAACTGTTAGAAGACAGTGATCATGTTCCAGCTAGACCAGTGATGGCAAACCTTTTTTCCCTCGAGTGCCAAAAGAGCATGTGTGTGTGCTATTGTGCATGTGCAAGTTCCCACACCCATAGTTCAATGCCTGCAGAGGGTAAAAACAGCTTCTCCCGCTTCCTGGAGGCTCTCTGGAAGCCAGAAATAGCCTGTTTCCCAACTTCTCGTGGGCCCAGTAGGCTCATGTTTCACCCTCCCCAGGCTCCAAAGGCTTCCCCGGAGCCAGGGGAGGTTATAATGCCCTCCCCCATTCCTCCAGAGGCCCTCTGGAAGCCAAAAATGCCCTTCCAGAGCCTCTGTGCAAGCCAAAAATCAGCTGGCTGGCACACACATACACATTGGAGCTGAGCTAGGGCAACGGCTCGAGTGCCAGCAGATATGGCTCCGTGTGCCACCTGTGGCACCTGTGCCATAGATTCTCCATCACTGACCTAGACCTTCTCTTTTGGAAAGCCTAGGTTTAGCCAGGGATGCAGTAAATGCAGCAACATTGCACTTTGATACCAGAAAGCAGAATTTATATGCAAGGCCAGTAACATGAAATTAGTCCTGTAGAACGATGTCCACAGAGAGGTCAGGCCAGGGGTTTTTATATTACATATTCAAACTCAGGTTACATCCTATATGTCACAAATAATTACAAAGACCTCTCTCACAAATCTATGTACTGTAACTGAATAAAGCAAGCAATGTAATCGAGGGAGGTGCTTTTGGGAAGGATGAAACACTAGGAATGAATGCCAAAATTGTATTGTATTTCCAACACAGTCACTAAAGTGTGAAGGTCATCCCAGCTGCTCAGCCAAAGCAAGCAGGCAATTATATGCAGTAGCCCATCCTGTTTTACTACTTAGGACAGAGACAACAAAGAAGGCCTAGTATTGTTTTCATAAGCAGGAAGGATATAGATCCTTCCTGAAAGGATAGCAGGTAGGATATAGAAGGGGTACAAAAATGGTGGAAGGTCTTAAGCATAAAACGTATCAGGAAAGACTTATGAACTCAATCGTATGAACTCAATCTGTATAGTCTGAACTCAATCTGTATAGTCTGGAGGACAGAAGGGAAAGGGGGGGACATGATCAAAACATTTAAATATGTTAAATATTTATGTTAAATGTTAAATATACTAAACAAATAATTCCCTCAACACTGTCAGACTTTCTACTAAATCTGCACTTCTATTCTACTAGTTTTTCTCATCATTCCTATCACCCATTTCCTCCCATGTTGACTGTATGACTGTAACTTGTTGCTTATATCCTAAGATTTTTATTAATATTGCTTCTTCGTTGCTTATTTGACCCCTATGACAATCATTAAGTGTTGTACCACATGATTCTTGACAAATGTACATTTTATTTTATGTATGCTGAGAGCATATGCACCAAGACAAATTCCTTGTGTGTCCAGTCACACTTGGCCAATAAAATTCTATTCTATTCTATTCTATTGGGTTAAATAAGGTTCAGGAGGGAAGGGTTTTTAATAGGAAAGTGAAAACAAGAACAAGGGGACACAATCTGAGGTTAGTTGGAGGAAAGATCAGAACCAACGTGAGAAAATATTATTTGACTGGAAGAGTAGTAGATCCTTGGAACAAACTTCCAGCAGACATGGTTGATAAATCCACAGTAACTGAATTTAAACATGCCTGGGATAAACATATATCCATCCTAAGATAAAATACAGGAAATAGTATAAGGGCAGATTAGATGGACCATGAGGTATTTTTCTGTGGTCAATCTTCTATGTTTCTATGTTTCTGGATGGTCTTCACTTAATGGCCAGTTGTTTAGCATTTAATGAACAGGTGGTACTTATGACCAGTCCTGGGAGTTCGGGCTATTGCAGCATCCCAATAGTCACATGATCACAATCTGGGTGCTCATTATCTTCGGGCCACATACTCACTATTTCTAAAGTTCTCGAATGGCTTCCAACAAGCAAAGTTAGTGAGGAAGCTGGCAGGAGGTTCCAAATAGTGTCTGCATGATGTTTTCACTTAACAACCCATGGCAATTCCTTAACAATGGCAACTGGGACTGCTGTAATTGTTGTTGCTAAGTTATTGCTCTATGATTGTGTCACTTGGTGACAGCAATTCCAATCCCAATTGCCATTATTAAATGAAGACTGCCTGTACTGCAAATTGGGGCATAAAGCCATCTGTGACTAAATAATACTACACTGCACTAATAGTATTCTGTCGGGCTCTCTGGCAGACTCCTCCCAAAAATTCACAGGTACAAATTTCAGACACACACACGTTTGAAAATTCAAAACAATGTTCTTTATAATGAAAATTCACTTAAACCAAGCCCTCTTTTGGTATAGCAAAGAGCACTCTCTCCAAACAAAGTGGCCTCATTTTCTTTGATAATAATCTCTCAGTTGTTGCTGCCTATGCATCGCTCTCCGCATGCGTGGCTGTATCATTAACTCTTGTTCTGAATCCAAGGAGGAGCTAGATAATTGATCTCCTTCTGAGCTGTCTGCCACACTCTCCTCCCCTCTGTCACTCATGTCTTCTTGGTCAGAGGAGCCTTCATCAGCAGATTCCACCGGGGGCAAAACAGGCCTGCAGCATGTGGATGTCTCCCCCACATCCACAGTCCTTGGGGCAGGAGCTGGGCCAGAGCTAACCACAACAAATAGTTACTATATCTAGCAACCTTAGCAAACAAATTGTTAACAGATCAAATTGTTACATACGTAGGAATATTTGCATAGTGGTATTACCTACAGCTGGGAAGCAGGAAAAAGTAAAAGTGTAAATACAGGGAAGAGAACTGGAAAGTCAGGTGAGATAAATAAAAGGTTCCTCCTAGAAGAAGCCTAATACTTTTTAAAAAACCAGGTCAAGTATGACAAGTTTCTTAGGCAGCAAGAGGTAAAGAGCAGCACCGTTCAGTCCTTCCTGCCAAGTCTAAGGGTTATTCATTTCTCTTGAAGAAGATCATTGCATTTGTCTGTTTTTGCAATTTATAGGAGCCCAATTCCCAACTTTAAAAAAATACAAAACATAAATCATTTGGGCCCCCAAACACAACATATAACAAAAAGCCATCCAGCAAAGGCCCAGCATCCCAAAGCCTGGGAGAATAGCCAGGACCTTAATAGCTGTCTGGAATAATATCAGAGCAGAAGCCATCTGAATTTCAGGAACAAAATTATTCCAGAGAACATCAAAGTCTCATTTCCTGGATCCTAAAAAATGGCACTGCTTGATCAAAGGGCCCCAAAGCATCCCCACTCTGACTGATTTCACCAGATGGGCAGAAACAACCGGAGACAGGCAACTGGTACATGAAACTATCAAGTATGAATAATGAACAGAATATCAAGAACGTTAACATTGAAATTGCTATTAATATATTATGATTATTTTAACAATAAAATGGTATTGTATGATATTTGGAACTGGTCTCATTTAAATTGTTTAGTATTCCTCATTGATAGTTTCACTCTGAACAGATTTAATAACTTTGCTTTCTTTGGGATTACAATTTAAATAAATAAAGCTTAGGTATAAATTGATCCATTTCCAGGTTATCCTAATGCAGTTCTCTCTTAACATGGTGAGCAATGTATTTTCTTTAGGTGCCTCTTATGTCTTTGTAATAATAAGAGATTATATTTTGAAAACAATTCTTTTTTGTTCTATGAAACTTTCTCTTGCTTTGAGAGTCTTGATGTGTGTGTGTAAGTTTAGTTTTTGTTCTTTTGTTCTTAGTTTAATTGATATTTCTCCCAATACTAAACCAGTTCTTGCTGCCAACCTGCCTTCCATTGAGGACCTTATAGTGTGCTAGTCAAAAAGAAGGCCATGAAAATATTTACTGACCACTCACATCCTGGACATAAACTGTTTAAACTTTTACCCTCAATACGACACTATAGAGCACTGCACAGCAATAATTGTTGCCTGTATCCTTACGATTTATATTAATATTGCTTCCTGATTGCTTATTTCTACCCTATGACAATTATTAAGTGTTGAACCTCATGATTCTTGACAAATGTATCTTTTCTTTTATGTGCACTGAGAGCATATGCACTAAAGACAAATTCCTTGTGTGTCCAATCCCACTTGGCCAATAAAGAACTCTATTCTATTCTATTGCTTGTGCCCATGGTATCTTGCCCATTATTTTGGCTAGTATCTCACTGAGGCAGCTTTGCTGTTGTTGTTTTTTTCATATTTATCATTTTGTAAAGTTGTCAGCATTTTTCAGCCTCACTTTGTCTGTCCCCAACTTTCTTCCAGAAGATAAATCATTCTAAAACTAAAATGGTTGTCATCCAAAATTCATAAAGCTAACTCTGCAAAAAGTGTTTTATGATGCAATTGTAAATAAGTCTACTTGAAAGTAATTCTCGGTGAGAATAATGGAACATTTCTAAATGGATAGTAGATGTAGGATTTTATCCTTAAAAACTTGAATCTGGTGATAATTGTTATCTACTCTTCTGGACCGTGATGGCGAACCTATGGCATGTGTGCCACAGGTTGCATGCAGAGCCATTTCCCCAGGCACTCCAGACATTGTCCATGAAACTTCCAGGTTTCTGGCACACACGTGCAATGATGAGAAAAGGGAGGAATGGCTGCCGGACCTGCAGAAGCTGCTGATTGGTCTGGCAGCTGCGCGTACCAATGGGGGAATCTCAGCGCTGGATGAGCAGCTGGAGGAGTTGGAGAGGTAGGTGCATTCCTGATACTACTGTAGCAGAACAAGAATGACTTGTTGCCAATAAGGCAGCAGAGACCATGAGAAGATTGAGATTGCCAGGTTTATTTGGTGCATGCATCAGGTTCAGAAGATATAAAAGCAATGTCTGAACAATGTGGATTGTTTTTCAGGGCTCTTTATACATTTCCAAAGGAGTACAAAAAACACACAATATCAGCCAATCAGATACTAGTTGTCAACGTTTCAGAATGGTGCAGAATGTACAACAAAAAGGAACTTGCGGTCAGTATGTGGGTTTCTGCATGAAGCTGTGTGCCTTGAGAGCAGGTGTCAGATCTATCTCTGCATTATCAAAGCTTTGTTCCCTTCCTGAGTACATTTCGTGGCTACGCATTTAGCGCTACAGCTGTACCTCAACCGAGCATAGAGGAAGTACAAGTGTGAGGACAAAACTTTGCCCAACTTCGAAAATGTCAAGTTTATAGCAGATATATGTAGGACAAAGGTCATATATCAAAAGAGCATAATTCTGGCAAGAAATGCAATATAAAATAGAAATACAGATATCAAGGCATAGCCCAGCTTCCTCACTACCACCACCCACAGCAAGCCCCCACCTCACCTAACACATTTCTGAGGACGGGAGAGACGCGGGGGAGACCCCAGCTGAATCTTTCGCCAGTGGACCGGAGCCACGGAGGAGAGGCGGCTGGAGCTCTCCTGTGCAGCTCTAGTCTGTTTTTAAAAGAAGAACAGATCAAGAGCAAAGCGGAGAAGGCACTGACTCAGTTTGTCAAAGCAAACTTTTCTGCCGTCCTCCACGTGCGCCTTCACACACACACACAAAGGAATCAGGAGGCTGCCATGCACGTGGGCGCAGTTAAAAATTTAGAAACCCACCCCTGAATCAAATGTGCTTAGAAGTACCCTGAAGTTGAATAAATATACAGTGATACCTTGTCTTATGAACTTAATTGGTTCCAGGATGAGGTTTGTAAGGTGAAAAGTTTGTAAGATGAAACAATGTTTCCCAAAGGAATCAATGGAAAAGCAATTAATGCGTGCAAGCCCAAAATTCACCCCTTTTGCCAGCCGAAATGCCTCCATGGGAAACCCCATCTCCAGATTTTGCGATGCTGCAGGGGAATCCCAGCAGGGGAATTCCACCAGCGCGAAAACGGGCACTTCGGCTGGCAACTGAAGTCTGGAGGTGGGGCATCCCAGCGGCGGCATCGGGTTCGTAAGGTGAAAATAGTTCAGAAGAAGAGGCAAAAAAATCTTAAACCCTGGGTTCGTATCTCGAAAAGTTAGTATGACGAGCGGTTCGTAAGAGGAAGTATCACTGTATGGGGAAATAGAGGGAAGAATCTATGAATGTTTTAGCTAGCGGCAGAAGATGACCACCACCTCTTTGTTCCAAGAACAAAAGTTGTCTGGGTTAGTATTTCTATTTCTAAGGTATTACTCTCCATCACATCCAGAGTAGTGATTCAATTTAGGAGTGAAGAATTTGCTATTCAGAATGTGTGTGGTTATTTCAGAGGAAGATGAGGAAGATACTTTTTTCCATCAACCAAGCAGCACTGGTGCTTTGGTAATAGTTTGGTAATGTTCTCATCAAAATCATCATCTTTACATTGGTTTCAACGTAGGCAAATAATTCTCTAGGCAGTTTATAGAACTCCCATTATTAATTATGGTAATACTTAGGCAATTGATATCAACAGGGAATTTCCTCAAATTGTGTTTTTCAGAATAAATTAAGATTTTATGAGGCTTCAATTTGGGATTATACAGCGGAGACAATAGTAAATCCTCTGATATTTTAGTTGGACTTTCTCCTCCATAAAATACATGCTAGAGCAGTGATGGCTATCGCGTATGTGCGAGTGCCCACACCCATAATTCAATGCCTAGGGAGGGTGAAAACAGCTTCCCCCATCCCCCGCCTGGAGGCCCTCTGGAGGCCAAAAATGGCCTGTTTCCCAACTTCTGGTGGGCCCGCTCGGTTCATGTTTCGCCTTCCCCAGGCTCCAAAGACTACCCTGGAGCCAGGGGAAGGGTAAAAATGTCTTCCCCCATCCCCCCAAAGGCTCTCTGGAACACAAAAGTGCCCTCCCAGAGCCTTTATGTGAGCCAAAAATCAGCTAGCCAGCACACATATATACATTGGAGCTTGTTCTGGTTTCTGGTAGAAGTTTAGTAATTACAAATAACTCTCATTAAGAGTCTTCGGAGAGGGGCGGCATACAAATCCAAATAATAAAAATAAATAATAATAAATAAATGAATAAAGCAACTCTGTTTATTTCTCTGCTCTCTTGTACTTCAACACATTCCAGACATCAATCGCTCCGTTATCTCTCTTCTAGCCGCATTTCTCACATTCCTTTTCCTGCTTCACTTAGACAAGATTTATTTCCTAACTACATAGCTTTAAAAAAGACAGCAACACTGACTAAATACAATACAAAATACTTTGGCTTACTTTAGCGTGATGAAAGCACCTCCATATTTCCTTTCATCAACGTTGAAACTCCACCCTTCTTCTCCACTAGCCCCCTGACGTGCCAATTACCTCACTACAATATTTAACCCATTCCTCTCCTTAATATCTTCTTCCAGACCTTTGCTCTCTACGTTTCTGAATCCTTCTGAATTTAGGGTTAACCCAGCGAGCATCTGATTCTCCCTTGCTAGATCCTGAACTCATAGCCCCATCCTGTGGCTGGCCTCCCACCTGTTCTACTACCTGTAACCCCGGACCCCCCTCTACTTCATAAACACTATCTGAATCCGAGTCCTCAATATTTTCATCCTCCTCCAACTGATCAGGAGTATGTACAACAGAGCTGAGCTAAGGCAATGGCTCACATGCCAGCAGATATGATGCCATGTGCCACCTGTGCTGGAGCTATCTTTATTTATTATATAAGAGTGAGAAATTTGCCCTAGAAAGGAAATGAATTGATTCTCCTGATTTCATTATTCAGTGTTTTCAAAACAATGCTGTAATGCTGAACTGGTTACCTATTCCCATATATTCATTTTCATAGGAGAGGAGTTTAGTACAGGGGTTTTTTTTCTTTCCTAATCCAACTCTGAATAATATAAAAGTGCAGCTCTGGCTGTTTGGAACAGGCAAAATAATATATTTTTCTCTTGTGAAAAACATGGCTGTAAGATCAGTCAGAAGATTAGGGATTGGATACTGTAGCCTAGAGGATAATTCTCTGCTTTACAAGGCAAAGGTTGCAGGTTCAAGTCCCAGTGGGTATGGCTAGCTGATGAGGCCGAAATAGATCTACCATTGAAACTCTGGAGAAGGTGCAGAAAAGAGCAACCAAAATGATCAGGGGACTCGAAACCAAGTCTTACGAAGAGAGACTGCGGGAACTGAGCATGGATAGCCTAGAGAAAAGGAGGGCCAGAGCGGACATGATAGCAGTCTACAGGTATATGAGGGGTTGCCACAGAGAGGAGGGGATCACTTTATTTTCCAGGGCACCGGAGGGCCGGACGAGGAACAACGGCTGGAAGCTGACCAAGGAGAGATTCAACCTGAAAATAAGAAAGAACTTCCTGACGGTGAGAACGATCAACCAGTGGAACAACCTACCAGCGGACGCTGTGAACTCCAATACTCTGGACATTTTTAAGAGGAAATTGGACCGCCATTTGGCTGGGATGCTATAGGGTTCCTGCTTAGGCAGGGGGTTGGACTTGATGACCCGCATGGTCCCTTCCAACTCTAACAATAAATAAATAAATAAATTGCACCACTGTACCCCATGCTAGTTAGTTCAGGTAAGCTAGCGTGGCTTGTTTGTCCTCAGTATGATATCAGAAGCCTTTGCCTTGATCACTGCTGGACTACAAAGAGCCTGAAGAAATCAGTAACCTCTCTCCATGCAAGTTTCTACTTCACAAACTTAACAGGCAGAGTGATTAAAAATAATTCTACTGACAATAAACCCTGCACTGCTGTGACATTCGGCCAAGGGAAGGAGAAGTTGCTGGATGATGATGGAACCTGCTGGCAAGCCCTATTGCTATGAAGCCTCCATTGGCTTCGTAGACAGACTCTGCCAAAAAAACTAATTGAAAATCACAAATGGCATCACAGAATAGCACTCACAGTAGACTTTCAGTGTTGCTATTTTGTTAGGTTCTGCACCTCAATGGGACTGCGGAACTATCTCTGTCCACATGATTGTGGGAACGTGGGAACTAGTGGAATGTGCGTGCGAAAAGCATAGATCTTGAGCATGACACGTATGATGACTCAGTTTCTCTAGCAACATTCTCCTTCCCAGCACTCTTATCTTACCTTCTTTGCTGCTAGCCTAAGAAAAGTGCAACATTATAAGTGCTAAGTGATAAAGCCCACTGCAACAATATCGCCAAAAAAGCTTCTAGAGTTGTTAACCTGATCCTACGCAGCTTCTGCTCTGGCAATCTCACTCTACTCACAAGAGCCTACAAAACTTTTGCCAGACCCATCCTTGACTACTGCTCATCTGTCTGGAACCCATATCACATCTCAGACATCAACACCCTTGAAAATGTCCAAAGATATTTCACCAGAAGAGCCCTTCACTCCTCCACTCGAAACAGAATATCCTACAAAAATAGACTAACAATCCTGGGCCTTGAAAGCCTAGAACTACGGCACCTAAAACACGATTTGAGTATTGCCCACAAGATCATATGCTGCAACGTCCTACCAGTCAATGACTACTTCAGCTTCAACCGCAATAACACAAGAGCACGCAACAGATTCAAACTTAATACGAACCGCCCCAAACTTGACTGTAAAAAATATGATTTCAACAATCGAGTTATCGAAGTGTGGAACTCATTACCGGACTCAATTGTGTCAACACTTAACCCCCAACACTTCTCCCTTAGACTCTCCACGATTGACCTCTCCAGGTTCCTAAGAGGCCAGTAAGGGGTGTACATAAGTGTACTGGTGTGCCTTTCGTCTCCTGTCCAATTGTCTTTCCTTTCCTTCACCTATCTTATATATTCTCTTCCTTTCATACATCCTCTCCTCTAAGTTCACTTTCACCCTCTTTTATATTATCACATGTCTATTTTTCTTCCTATGTATTTGTATATTGGACAAATGAATAAATGAATGAGGTGGGCTGATGGGGCCCTTCTCTCGCTCTTGCTTTCTTTTTCTCATGAATCAGCACTTTGAAATGTAGCACAAGTTGTGTGATTTGTGTTGGTTATATTTTGTACGCTTAATACGTTATGAGTTTGAATTGGTGTAATTGACCCATGTGAAATGTAGCATCATAGAAGCCTGCCTTTCTTTGTTTGCTTTCAATAAAAGGGTCATCCTGAATTTAATCTAGGTGGCCTCACCAAAGAGAAAATCCAGGTTGTCTCACCAAAGAGAAAAAGTTGTTTTCAAGTTTCTTGTCTGAGGTTTTTTCTCTCAATTGGATTTGTGAGTAACCCACAGTCAGTTGCCAACTGCGAGCCCCCATACAGGACCAATGCAATTCTAGGCTGCATCAAAAAAGCAATAACATAAGATCATGAGAAGATGAATGGATGGATGGGTGGATGGATGAATGAATGAATGAATGAATGAATGAATGAATGAATGAATGAATGAATGAATGAATGAAACCACTCTACATCTCATTAGTGAGGACATACTTTGAATACTGTGTATAGTTCTGGTCACCACAATACAAAAAAAGATGCTATGACTGTAGAAAGTGTAAAGAGAACAACAGAGATGATACGGTGTCTGGAAGCCAAATTGTACTATGAACAGTTGAGGGAACTAGATATGTCTAGCCTGTCAAAGAGAAGCTTTGGGAAGGGACATGATGGCTGTCTTCCATTACTTGAGGGGCTGTCATGGAGAAGAGGGAATTGATTTATTCTCCAAAGCACCAGAAGGCAGTCAGGAAGCTTCTTCAAGAGAGACCCAACCTAAAAATAAGGAAAATATTTCTGACAGTGAAACAATTATTCAATGGAATAGCTGGCCTCCTGGAGTTGTAGGTGCTTCCATCACTGAAGATTTTTAAAAATAGACTGGACACAGCCATTTGTGTCTATGAAGGATGAAGAAAGAACACACACCTATAAAGGATGGTGTTCTCGCCGTGGGCAGGGGGCTTAAGACCTTTTCAGCCCTATGATTCTATGTTCTAACCAAAGAACTACTTCAACTACTAACACTGAATAATTGTTATTATTATTAATAAAAATGAATAATGAATTTATATAATTTGAATGTTACTGTTAGGAAGGCCAGAGGGGAAAATACTTAAAAATCACAGTGAGGCAATACAATCTATTTGAAAAGCTATCAGCTACATTTTACTGATGACATATTGAATTTAAAAGTCTTGTTAATTTCTTTGGTAGGAAGGCAAGAAATGCTATTAAAAGTAAAACATTATGAAGGACAACCATAATGAAAATTATCCATTAACAACCATCACCTGAGAAAGAAACTAAGTAGACTCCCAGATCATTTTTGATCCAGTACAAAGTACTGACTTTCTATTGAATTCCTCATAGCAATATTCTCAAAGCTGGCATGCAAATTTGATGCCAATTATTTTGGATGGTACATTTTGATCTGTTTGGAAATAGATAATAGGTCAGCTTTAATTATTCTGTAGTGGTTTGTGAGTTTTCTTCATTAAATGAGATTAAACAGCAACATTCAGTTCCTTATTTTATAATGGTTTTTTTTCCCAAAAATAAAGTTAATAATGGAAGGCTGTTATATTATATAAACATACTTTTAAATATGTTCCAAGCTCCAATATCTCTTTTCCCTCTGGGGAAGAGCCCCTCACTCTGTGACTCCACACTATTTATTTGTTTGTTTGTTTGTTTGTTTGTTTGTTTGTTTGTTTGTTCGTTCATTCATTTATTTATTTATTTTGTTAGTTAGTTAGTTAGTTAGTTAGTTAGTTAGTTAGTTAGTTAGTTAGTTAGTTAGTCCAATATAAAATGAGAGTTTTAGTGGGTATATATATATATATATATATATATACAAGGCAAAGGTTGCAGGTTCAAGTCCCAGTGGGTATGGCTAGCTGATGAGGCCAAAATAAGGCCGAAATAGATCTATCCTAGTCTCCCTTAATTTTCAAATTCAGCTTAAACATGTGACACATACAGATAGAATTGTCGGCTATCAATAAAAAAAATTAACTGCCTTGGAAATGGTCCTGGGTTGGGCCGAGAGGCAAAAAAGGAGCTGTGATGTTCCTTCAATATACCAGGGTGATTCGACACAAAATGTAACCCTTCCCTGGTACAGAGCTGAAGGGATTGGATACTGTAGCCTAGAGGATAATTCTCTGCCTTACAAGGCAAAGGTTGCAGGTTCAAGTCCCAGTGGGTATGGCTAGCTGATGAGGCCAAAATAAGGCCGAAATAGATCTATCCTAGTCTCCCTTAATTTTCAAATTCAGCTTAAACATGTGACATATACACACACACACACACACACACACACACACACACACATAGTAAAATACATGATGAAGGTTATAGAGGAGATACTCATAGTAAAATATATCTATGAAAGAATAGAAAAGAAGATATAGTAATAGAACATATCAATGAAAGAATAGAAGAAGAAATATAGGAATAGAAGAAAGGAACAGGAGATATAGGAGAGCATCCATCTCATCTTCATATCAGTGGTGAAATCCATTTTTTTTACTACTGGTTCTGTGGGCGTGACTTGGTGGGTGTGGTTTGGCTTGGTAGATTTGGCTTGGTAGCTGTGGCAGGGAAAGGATAATCTCCATTCCCACCCCACCTCTGGCAAAAGGAGATTGTAGAATCTCCATTCCCACCCCACTCTGGGGCCAGCCACAGGTGGTATTTGCCGGTTCTCTAAACCAGTGTTTCCCAACCTTGGCAACTTGAAGGTATTTGGACTTCAACTCTCAGAATTCCACAGCCAGCAAATGCTGGCTGGGGAATTCTGGGAGTTGAAGTCCAGATATCTTCAAGTTGCCAAGGTTGGGAAACACTGCTCTAAACTACTCAAAATTTCCGCTACCAGTTCTCCAGAACCTGTTGTCTTTCACCCCTGTTTCATATCCATGAATATTCCAATCAATTCGAATTAACTGCTGGGAAGATGGGACGAGGCTGGCCTTACATTTTTAGCACAGCCTTCATTCTGAAAATAAATAAACAAACTCTTTTCCCATCTATCAGAAAAGGAAGGATTTGGGGGTAATCTCATTGCCTACTTACCATGTCTCTGTTCCTTTGAACTTTGATTAGAAAAAAATGAGATTTTCAGGGAATTTTACAGCTTTACAAAATAGTACAGTAAGACCTCACCTATCACTGGTGTTACGTTCCAGACCCGGTAGCGATAGGTGAAATCCGCGATGGGGAATTTATCGACTGATAGTACTTATTTAAGTATTTATATTGTAATTGTTTGGTAAGTTTTCATTGTTTTAAGTGTTTATAAACCCTTCCCACACAGTATTTATTTTAGATACAGTATTTAAATACAGTATTTACAATTTTAGATATTTTTTAAAAAAAACCTGCCGATCGAGTTCCGCGGGCTGTTTAAATCTGCTGATCGACTTCCTCAGAAACCTGCGAACCAGCGAAGATCCGCAGATGATTTTTCTCATTAATATTTCTTGAAAACCCGCAATGAAGTGAAGCCGCAGTAGGTGAAGCGCGATATAGCGAGGGACTACTGTACAGCCAAATTGAGGGCTGGGAAAGGCTATTCCACGGGGCAAAACATGAAGCACATCCACTCTACCCGAACTTTCCCCTTAGTATCCACACAGAAAAGATAAACAGTAAAATAAGTATTTGACTTTTTGGGATGAAGAATGGAAATAATAAATAACAATGACTTTCTGGCATTTCTAAACTACGTAAAATTATTTAAATTTTGAAACAAAAAATAGCCTTTCCCCCCCTCATTTGATTTTGTTAGTTCTTTATTCAAACATGAGGCATAGGACTGAAAGGCCTAATTTTCAGGGTGAGACATGCAGTCAGATTTGGAGCCATTCCTGACAAATTAAAAATAGCAAAGAACTAGAAAATGTAAAGTACTATAATTAGAGGGTAAAGCGGATGCCAGACCTCCAGTGCCTTCCTTAGACGTTACTGATGCTGGCATAAAATGTAATACCAAGCACATGTTTTCCTGCATGCAAAATATATTCTTGGAATCAGAGCTGAAAGATAACGATCGTGAATGACAGTTTGTTTTTCTTTTCTTTTTTTAAAATAGTTTTTATTATATTACAAATTTAGAGATATGAAGAAGGAAGAGTACATACATCATAGTGACGACATATAGTATTGAATAAACAAATTATTTTCTTTGTCTCATATGGTTACTTTATAAAAATAAGTTCTATCATTTCGACAAAGTAGACATAATCTATCATAACCTAAAAGTAAATTTTAAACCTTCTGTCTGGCTAATTTTATCTTCTGTCTCTTCCTTCACCCGAACCCCCCCTTGAACTGCTTCTGTCAGTTCTAACTTTCTTTAATTAATGTTGTGCGGCATATGGTGGCTGCAGTTTTTCTATATTTTCCCTGATCTACCTTTTATCTAAGGTCTGTTTGGATTGAAGAAGGTGTCCAGTAAGTTTTATCTCTTTTCTTTTTGTTACCCAATTGTAAATTTTTTCCCAGATTTCATAGTATCTTGAATCATCTTTGTTTTTAAGTTTTTGGGTGAGTCTGTCCATTTCTGCACAATCGTATATTTTCTTAATAATTTCTCTTTCAGATGGTGTAGCCTCTTTTTTCCAGTTCTGTGCAATTGTGAGTCTCGTGGCAGTTTTTCTTATTAGCTGAATTGCAAGGATAATTCTGTGGAATTCTGGGAATTGAAGTGCAAATACCTTCAAGTTGCCAAGGTTGGAAAATACTGGTTTAGAGAACCGGCAAATAACACCTGTTGCTAGCCCCAGGGTGGGGTAGGAATGGAGATTCTACAAACTCCTTTTGCCAGAAGTGGGGTGGGAATGGAGATTATCCTTCCCCTGCCACACCTACCAAGCCAAATCTACCAAGCCAAACCACGCCCACCAAGTCACGCCCACAGAACCAGTAGTAAAAAAAATTGGAAGACAGAAGGAAAAGGGGGGACATGATCGAAACATTTAAATATGTTAAAGGGTTAAATAGTGTTCAGGAGGGAAGTGTTTTTAATAGGAAAGTGAACACAAGAACAAGGGGACACAATCTGAAGTTAGTTGGGGGAAAGATCAAAGGCAACATGAGAAAATATTATTTTACTGAAAGAGTAGTAGATCCTTGGAACAAACTTCCAGCAGACGTGGTTGGTAAATCCACAGTAACTGAATTTAAACATGCCTGGGATAAACATATATCCATCCTAAGATAAAATACAGAAAATAGTATAAGGGCAGACTAGATGGACCATGAGGTCCTTTTCTGCCATCAGTCTTCTATGTTTCTATGTTTCTATAATGGAAACAATACCTGCCTCCCAGCTGCGTGTCAACAGCCCTGCCTGCGCTACTCAAGGAGGTGGCCGGGCTGGCAGTGGAGTCCCCCAGTCTTGGGAGATTTTAATCTGCTGTCGCTCGGCGAATACACGGGGTTGGTGCAGGAGTTCATGGCCAATGAGGGGACGGATGTATGGGGATGCGTGCATGTGTAGTGTGGCGCGTGTGGTGGAATTGTGTGTTGGCATACATGCACGCGCTAGCATTGCACACACTCCTGTTTTTGGCACACAAGAAGAAAACGTTTCACCAACTCTGGTATAGGGTTTTCTGCTTGAGCAGGGAATTGGAGTAGAAGAGGACTTTTCCAACTCTGTTATTTTGTTAGATGTTGTTGTGGCTAGCTCTGGCCCAGCTCCTGCCCCAAGGAATGTGCAGGTGGATGAGGGGGAAACATCCACATGCCGCAGGCCTGTTTTGCTCCCAATGGAATCTGCCGATGCAGCCTCCTCTGACCAAGGAAGCATGAGTAATAGGAAAGAGGGGAGTTTAGCAGACAGCCCAGGAGGAGATCAATCATCTGTATCATCCATGGATTCTGAACAAGAATTAATGACACATCCACGCATGCGTAGAGTGATGCATAGGAGACAACAACTGCAGGATTATTACAAGAGAAAATGAGGCCACCTGTGGTTGGGTGGGGCTCCAATAATTAGTTCTACAGATAAAAGTGCAACCTGGTGTTTTAGCCTCATGGCAGTTTATCTGATTCAGTGTTTCATCAAGATCGTGGTTTTTGTGCTGTTCAAGATTGTGTGTGGACTCTCTGGACTTTAGAATTAGACTCAGTTTCCCAGTTATTGGGTGAGCAATTGGATTGCATTTAACCTGTGCCTTGTGTGTACCAGAAAATCCCTTTGACATTTAAAAAGGGAGCTGTTTCTGTTTTTCTGTTTATAAAAACTTTTGGGTTTTCCTTTTATCGTGTGGTGTGTGTCTTCCTGGACTAATTACCCTGTAATTAGGGGCGGTTGAAACACGCTGGCAGAACAGATGCACTATCCCTCAGCATCTCAATCTATTAAGCATAAACGGTAGTAAAGTAGAGATAGGGAGTAGTAATTATATTTCTCTTTCCTGCTCTCTCTGTCTAAGTGTTAATCTAACCATCTTTCTTTCTGCCTAGGCCTTATTCACTTGAATAGGATCCTCTTGAAACATAAAGGATCGGATGGAGCTGTTAGCTGGCACTATGCATTTATGCCTCCCTCAAGTATTTTTTCTTTTGTAAATAAACCACTTTTCTGTAAAGATACAAAACCTGTTCCAATAGTCTTAGAAACATAGAAACATAGAAACATAGAAGTCTGACGGCAGAAAAAGACCCCATGGTCCATCTAGTCTGCCCTTATACTATTTTCTGTATTTTATCTTAGGATGGATATATGTTTATCCCAGGCATGTTTAAATTCAGTTACTGTGGATTTATCTACCACGTCTGCTGGAAGTTTGTTCCAAGGATCTACTACTCTTTCAGTAAAATAATATTTTCTCATGTTGCTTTTGATCTTTCCCCCAACTAACCTCAGATTGTGTCCCCTTGTTCTTGTGTTCACTTTCCTATTAAAAACACTTCCCTCCTGGACCTTATTTAACCCTTTAATATATTTAAATGTTTCGATCATGTCCCCCCTTTTCCTTCTGTCCTCCATATCTTGGACTCCCCTCTCCAGGACTACAAAATGTTTCCTCCAACAAATTCAAACTGTCAAATGTTTACATTTTTTAGATGTTATTGTTTCCTGTTCCAAAGTTTTTTTAAAAAAACTATGCTTCAAAATGACCACTGTTTATTCAGGAGTAATAGTCAGACTAGCATATTCATTATAATCACAATTCGACTCAAGGAAACAATTTATTCTTATCTTTATAATTGCTATGGGAGATGGTTATTATGAAAATAATCTGTGCAGTTCCCGGAAATTTAGAAACAATTTATTTAGGAAAGTAATTATAAGTGCATTAAAATATAAATAGTACATTATAATATATATTTAGGCAGTTCATGATGTAAGTAAAATATTAAGTTTTTGAATCAACCAGGACATGTATTCAGTTTTGCAGCTGCTATGATTGTTGGTTGAGCAGGGACAAAAATAGCCAGAAAAATGATTGAAGACTGGGAAACAAGAAGTGCAGATTTTCTACCAGCGTATCAGGTATTTAGGAGCCGTGGGCCACCAACAACTCAATAGCTAGTTGTCAGCACCCTAGTTAACAACTAAAAGCCACAGTGAAATATAAATGCAAGCCCAGTTGTCAGCCTCTGCATTTCTTCTTCATGTCTTGCTTGCATTGTCTTCCATAAGACAATGCAAGCAGGGGAAAGGAAGCTGTGGTGTATTTGGGAGGGGGAAATTGCACTGGAGGAGCTTGTTTTAAAGTTTGCTACAATCAATAGGGGGAGTTAGCATCACCATGCCTTGCCCGGTACAGCTATGCAGAGCGGTCCTGCTTATCATCAATTCAAGATCAAGGGCTATTGCATTCTATAAGCGTGACATCCAACGGATGATGCACCCACCTGACCCTTATGGACACAGTATGCTGCAATGTCCTACCAGTCAATGACTACTTCAGCTTCAACCGCAATGACACAAGAGCACGCAACAGATTCAAACTTAATACAAACCGCTCCAAACTTGACTGTAAAAAATATGATTTCAACAATCGAGTTATCAAAGCGTGGAACTCATTACCGGACTCAATTGTATCAACCCCTAACCCCCGACACTTCTCCCTTAGACTCTCCAGGATTGACCTCTCCAGCTTCCTAAGAGGCCAGTAAGGGGCGTACATAAGTGCACTGGAGTGCCTTTCGTCCCCTGTCCAATTGTCTTTCCTTTCTTTCACCTATCGTATATATTCTCTTCCTTTCATATATCCTCTCCTCTAAGTTCACCTTCACCCTCTTTTATATTATCACATGTCTATTTTCTTCCTATGTATTTGTGTATTGGACAAATGAATAAAATAAAATAAATTTTAAATAAATAAATAAATAAATAAATAAATAAAAAAATTGGGTGGATGCCCAGGGGGGAAATTAGGAGGGTTTTGGGATACATTGTAATATGCTGTCTGTGCACCTTTTTCTTTAGACTATACTTCGCTTTTCCTGGGTTCATTTCTTGTCTAGTAAAAGTGTTTTTTGAAGCTCCAATGGACTATAAGTTTTACTTTCCTAGGTCCTGAAAGGAAGCAGACAGCAGTAAGCAAAGTCTGCAAAAAATAGCCTACCGAGGGGCTAAACAACTGTGTCCAGCCAGGACAGCAGCCAGGAGGAAGGAGTGGCTGGGCCTGCCTGCCCTTCCCCCAGCTGGAGCCAGGAGGAAACCAAGTGGGAAGATGAGGAGGAACCCAGTGGTTCTCCTCCTACCTCTCTGGCCGGTCGCAGTCGGTGTTAGTGGGGGGTCAGAGGTCGGCTCCGAGGTCTCTCCCTTGTGGAGTGCCTCAGGGGTCGGTCCTCTCCCCCCCCTGCTATTTAATATCTACATGAAACCACTAGGTGAGATCATCCAAGGACATGGGGTGAGGTATCATCAATACGCTGATGATACCCAGCTTTACATCTCCACCTCATGTCCAGTCAACGAAGCAGTGGAAGTGATGTGCCAGTGCCTGGAGGCTGTTGGGGCCTGGATGGGTGTCAACAGACTCAAACTCAACCCGGATAAGACGGAGTGGCTGTGGGTTTTGCCTCCCAAGGACAATCCCATCTGTCCGTCCATTACCCTGGGGGGGGGGGAATTATTGACCCCCTCAGAGAGTCCGCAACTTGGGCGTCCTCCTCGATCCACAGCTCACATTAGAGAACCATCTTTCAGCTGTGGCGAGGGGGGCGTTTGCCCAGGTTCGCCTGGTGCACCAGTTGCAGCCCTATCTGGACCGGGACTCATTGCTCACAGTCACTCATGCCCTCATCACCTCGAAGTTCGACTACTGTAATGCTCTCTACATGGGGCTACCTTTGAAAAGTGTTCGGAAACTTCAGATCGTGCAGAATGCAGCTGCGAGAGCAGTCATGGGCTTACCTAGATATGCCCATGTTTCACCATCACTCCGCAGTCTGCATTGGCTGCCGATCAATTTCCGGTCACAATTCAAAGTGTTGGTTATGACCTTTAAAGCCCTTCATGGCACTGGACCAGAATATCTCCGAGACCGCCTCCTGCCGCATGAATCCCAGCGACCGATTAGGTCCCACAGAGTGGGCCTTCTCCGGGTCCCGTCAACTAAACAATGTCGGTTGGCGGGCCCCAGGGGAAGAGCCTTCTCTGTGGCGGCACTGACTCTCTGGAACCAACTCCCCCCAGAGATTAGAACTGCCCCTACTCTTCCTGCCTTCCTTAAAACCCACCTTTGCTGTCAGGCATGGGGGAATTGAAACACCTCCCCCGGGCATGTTCAATTTATACATGGTATGCTTGTGTGTGTCTGTTAGTATATGGGGTTCTTTTAAATCTTTAAATATTTTAAAGTTATTTGGATTATTTATGATTTGTTCTATCTTGTTGTGAGCCGCCCCGAGTCTTCGGAGAGGGGCGGCATACAAATCTAAATAATAAAATAAAATAAAATAAATAAAATAAAATAAACCCAAGCCCCACCCTAGAGCTAAATAGTCATTGGGTTAGAGAAAATAATAAGAGAAAAAAGTGAGGGTATAAAGGCGCAAGCAACCAATATATATAAATTGCTAGTGCAGTCAGATGGTGAGACGATTGAAGGATTGACTAAATGGTGGCAAAATGAGATACAAGTAGAGGTACAAGAGATGGAAAATATAGTAGAAAATATAAGGAAAATTAAAAATACAAGAATCAGGGAAATGAGAAGGAAAATATTAGATAAGTGGTATTTTACTCCTGTTCAACTCGCACATTCAGCAGAATGTCAGGGGGAATTGTTGGCATGGGTGTCAAGATAAAGGAGTGTTTATGCATATGTTTTGGGAATGCCCGATAGTGCAGGAATTTTGACAAAAAGTGAAAGAGGATATCAATAGAATGCTAAATATACAATGGACAATCGCTAAGGAAATGGCAGTACTAGTTAAAAGCAATGCGATGGGAGAATTTAGAGAAATTAAAAAAGCAGCAATAGAAAGCGATCAGGCAGTAATAGTTTTGGGTTGGAAGGATGCGACAAAATGGACAATGCAAAATTGGTATAGGTACATGGTGGACCATATTCAATTTGAAATATGGATAAAAGGATAAATTCGGATAATGAAACTGAGTTGGGACAACTGATGGGACGGTGGGATAAGGTAAAATGATATATGACGAGCAGAATCCGAGACCAAGCTACAAGAAATAAATTGGGATCACTCTATAATATGTAAATAGATGTCTTGGGTCAAGTGGACTATACAAGAAACACCCCCGATTTGGTGATGGGGAATGTGTGTGTGTCTGGGTAGTGGGCACATTTCACTATGCACTGTTTTATGTTGTGTGTAATATACATTTGTTAAAAATTAATTAAAAAAAAGTCATTGGGAGTGGAATGCATAGAACATCTGGAAGAAGTCCCACCAGGGGTGACTGTGTCCCAGCATAGAAAGCAGAGAATGGAATGGGAGGGGGGGAGGAAGAGGATCTCTGGTTAGCTGATGCCCTACAAGATCTCAAGATAGCTGTAGAAGCTGTGGAGAGACAGAGAAGCCAGGCCTCAGCTAGAAGGGGAGCAGGGATGGCTGGGGATGAGGCCCACCCAGAAAGACCCTCAGGGAGCCGGGCTGGAACTAGTGCAGCATCTGCAGCTGTCAAAGTCCCACAGTCACAAGGAGGGGTAAGCCCTGCAGACACCGTATTCTGCCCCCCCCCTTAGGGCAGAAATACAATGGAGACCCCAGGGGGCTGAGGCATTTTCTTACCCAAGTTTGGTACTACATGGAAGATTTTGGAGAGGAGTTGCCTGATGAACCTTCTAAAGTGAGAGCTATCACCAGAGCCCTGGAGGGGGTGACTGCAGATTGGATGGTGGGAGTTCATAATGACAATGATCCAGTAATGAGATACTACAATGTATCCATGACCACCCTTTGGGTGCATTCCAAAGACCCCTTGGCTGAGCGCAAGGCCTGGAACAAAATTAAGAACCTAGAGCAGGGAGGAAGATTGGTGGCTGAGTATACCCAAGGGTTCTGTGAATTTGTGTCTTATGTGAATGGGTATCCAGCGGGTGTCTTGATGGAATATTACTTGGATGGCCTGAACGATGACATCTTCCAAGGCTGCATGGCTAGCCCCCCCGCCCCCCGGGAACTATAACGTTGGTACAGCTGGCGGCAGAGGTGGAAATTGACTTGCTAGAAACCAATGCAAGGGTGTAGCTGCCATAGCATGTTAGGATAGGATTACACTATATCTGGACTTCTAACATAAATGCCTTATACACTCCGATTCCATTAGCCAGGACAGGACTGCACGTAGGTCACATAGTGAATCTACATTTCTGGTGAAATCTGTTTAAGGAAGTGACTGGCCATAAAATGGTTCAAGCAACTCCCCTCGGATAACAAGAATGTGTCGACAGGAAAAGAACTGTGTGATCAAAAGATGCAATTTACATTGCCTGGGGTAAACAGGACTAAGGCTGTGATAGAAGACCTTGCTTTGTGGTAAACAGGAGATAGCTGTGTTAAACAACAAAAGGTCCCAGGAAATTGGCCCTGAGAGACATTTGTTCAGTAGAAACTAGTTACGTGCCATATGGAGATAGGAAGGACTCAGAAGTTGTGTCATGTTTCAGAGTTATGCTATTGGATGTTTGTATATCACTTGACATATACGTGTAATCATTCCCATTTGCATATCCCACCAATAAAAGGAGGTGCACAGCTCAATACTGTGTCATTTCACCCAGAGAGAGATGTGTCCAAGTCTTCTTTCTAGGATTGGCGTTCGTGAGTGACCCGCCAAGCTGGGGTTGCTCTAAGTCCCTTTGAGACATCATTCCCCTCAGGGACTTTGCAGCACCCTCACAAGGGGGGGGGGTTGTGGTGGGAAAAAAACGTTCTACCCTGGCTGCAATGAGTAGTTCCAAGAGTGCGCGGAGGAAGGCAGAAACCAAACCCAAGATGACTGCCTGCTTTGGATACAGAAAGGAGGGGTACTGGGCAGCAGAGTGCTTTGCGAAATCTGTGCCAAGAGTGACCCCTGCTGTCAGAAAGAAACCTGTCAAGCCCATTGCAAAAACATAGGGGCAGAAACTGTAAAGGTCACCCACCCCTGAAGGGGAGGAGCTGGGACATCCAATCTTCCTGAGATCTGAGGACAGCGAACCCGATAAAGCCTCTTTGGTGCAATTGAATAAAAGTTGCTTGATTATGTACCACCACGTTGGCGTCAACTCTCAGTGACAACATAGATAGGCCTTCTCCATGATGCCCAGCTTGATCTTGAGGTTTTCCAGTGCTGCCCACATTGCCAATGTGAATTCATCTGCCTTGCTGCTAGTCTTCTGCTTCTCTTTCCCCCACCTTACTTTGCATCAGAGCTTTCTCCAGAGAATGAGGTCTTTGCATTAGGTGTCAGCAATAATTTGCCTTGGTTATTGGGGGCATGCAAACAGACTCTATTCCATTTTAACAAGGTACTTTATTTAGCCTTGGAGAAGAATTAATCTAGGTAGATCAGCTTCCTCACCTTGATGAATGAGGCTTCTGGGAACTTGGGACTAGATTGTCTGAAATGCTCCCAGGGGTTACATAACCAACCATGTAAGAGTGACTTGGGTTTAGTCACAATCTCGCTCAGTATAGCATCCTTAATAGGGTTGTTATTGTAAGGGGAAAGAAAGGAGGCGGAAATCCTCCCTTTGCTTCCTGGAGCTCTGGAGTTTAAAGTGAATTAGAAAATCAAATCAAATCAGTCAATCAATATATTTCAAGATTGCTGCCTTTGTTTTAGAGATGTAACGTGAAAATCTTAGACATGAAAGAACAAGTGCACAGAGACATACACAGACAGACATGTACACACACACAGGCTTATGTACATTGATGCATACATACATGTAAAGGTAGTTCTTAACTTACCACCAAAATTTCTGTTGTTACTAAGCAAGGTCATCATGTGAGTCATATCCCTTTCAGCCCTGAAGATGTTCCCAAAATGGGTCCATTTGGGTCTGTTAGTTGGAACCCTGACACTCCCATTTTATTACTTTCCTGCCAAGTTGGTTAAGTACATCAGTGCAGGATGAGTCTTCGGAGAGGGGCGCCATACAAATCAAATAAATAAATAAATAAATAAATGTTGTGGTTAGCTCTGGCCCAGCTCCTGCCCCAAGGACTGTGGATATGGGGGAGACATCCACATGCTGCAGGCCTGTTTTGCCCCCAGTGGAATCTGCTGATGAAGGCTCCTCTGACCAAGAAGACATGAGTGACAGGGAGGAGGAGAGTGTGGCAGACAGCTCAGAAGGAGATCAATTATCTAGCTCCTCCTTGGATTCAGAACAAGAGTTAATGATACAGCCACGCATGCGGAGAGCGATGCATAGGCAACAACAACTGAGAGATTATTATCAAAGAAAATGAGGCCACCTGTGGTTGGGTGGGGCTGTGGTAATTAGTGAGGCTGCTATAAATAGCAGCCTGTGGGTTTGGCCATTGTGGAGGATTATCTGATCGTTGTGTTTCGTGACTGCTTTACTGACTTTGACCTTTTGTGTGCTGATTTTCCCCCGCTTTGAAACTAAACCAGAGCAAAGTCTATTTCACTTTGTGAAAGAAGAAGGACTGTGAATTGCCTCACAGCTGCAAGCTAAGTATCACAGAACTGATAAGGGACTTGTACCAATTGCCAGTTTGTTTGGAGATGAGTGCTCTTTGCTATACCAAAAGAGGGCTTAGGTTAAGGGAATTTTCATTATAAAGAACATTGTGTTGAATTTTCAAACGTGTGTGTCTGAAATTTGTACCTGTGAATTTTTGGGAGGAGTCTACCAGAGAGCCCGACAGAACAATATATTTCTTAGGTATTATTTTAATAAGAAAGAGAAAAAGGGAGTGATTGAAAGAAGGGAAAGAGCATTTCATTATTTCAAACTGGTGATTATCTGTTTAAAATATTTTTGTTCGCTCTATTTTGATGAGTATAATGAAAAAGTACTGAGATTTTTTTTCTTGATTTCATGTTTGTACAAATGTACATTACATAAGAAAACCCATACTGGAATAGATCAATGTTAGGTTTGCTACAGAGAATACCAGTTACCCCTGGGAATCCTATAATTAAGGTATAAGGGCAATAAGTCCCTCCCCTTATAGATGCTCACATTTGGTTTTGAGGATGACACAAATTTTGAGAATAACATGTAGCCATCACTACAAGTAGTAATTGTTAACTTTCTTTTGTTAACATAATTTTATTTCAGCAAAGTATACAGAACAGATGCCAAGTTCCCTAGCTTCTGATTTCCTGAGTAGTCCCTGGGCCCATTTGTGAAAAAGGTGTTGAATTGGCTACTTTCCAGTCCTTTTCAAAGAAGCCAATCTTGAGGACCCAGTTATCCTAGAAGATCATCAGTTTTCAAAGAATTCTCAGATGAATTCCATCTGGAAACAACAATTCACTTGTTTCCAATATGTTAACTTCATCTTATGCTAATGCTGTTTGGCACAGATATCTGCATATCTCCACTTCAGAAAAAGATGCAAATGAGCCACTTGGTTTTTTTTGGGTTGCAAATGGTTTCCAATCATATGTTCTTTCGACACTTCCTTAATTTTTTTTAATGCTCCTTTCTACTGTCACCTAATGACCCAGTTAGCCTCTTTTTATTTTAAAAGAGTGTGGATTGCTGTTGTACATACTCCTGATCAGTTAGAGGATGATGAAGATATTGAGGACTCGGATTCAGATAGTGTTTATGAATTAGTGTGGGGGGGGGGTGTTTACAGGTAGTAGAACAGGTGGGAGGCCAGCCACAGGATGGGGCTATAAATTCAAGATCTAGTGAGGGAGAATCAGACGCTCGCTGGATTAACCCTAAATTCAGAAGGGTCCAGAAACGTAGAGAGCAGAGGTCTGGAAGAAGATATTAAGGAGAGGAATGGGTTAAATATTGTAGTGATGTATTTGGCACATCAGGGGGCTAGTGGAGAAGAAGGGTGGAGTTTCAACCTTGCCGAAAAGAATAATGGGTGTGTTTTTGCCACGCTAAAGTAAGCCAAAGTATTTTGTATTGTATTTAGTCAGTGCTGCTGTTTTTTCAAAGTTATGTAGTTAGGAAAATAAATCTTGTTTAAGTGAAGCAGGAAAAGGAATGTGAGGAATGCAGCTAAGAGAGAGATAACGGACCGAGTGCCTGTATGGAATGTGTTTGAATTACAGGAGAGCAGAGAAATAAATGGAGTTTCTTTATTCATGAAATGATGCATTTAATAAGAGTTATTTGTAATTACTAAATTTCTACCAGAAACCAGAACAATTACTATTATTGTTGTTGTTGTTGCTGCTGCTGTTATTGTTGTTGTTGTTGTTATTATTATTATTATTATTATTATTATTATTATTATTACTACTACTACTACTACTACTGATTGTAGCAATTCAGTATTTAACCTCTGTGGTTTTTTGTCTTCTTTTTTGTCTTTTGCTGTCTGTTTTGTTTAGACAACTCTTCCATTTTCTGAAAGAAATTTTCCTTTATTTAAAATCTTCCTTAACAATATTTATTAATTTGATGAGTGATTTCATGGAATCCTTCTTAATCTGGGTACAGATTCCCAATTTCTGAGAAACATAGGCTTTAATGGCAAAGATTATCTTTGAGGTGTGTACAGGCAACAAGTCTTTCAGATAGCAATAGCAATTGCATTTTGTATTTATATACCACTTCACAGTGCTTTTACACAAAAGTGGTTTACAGAGTAGGCGTATTGCCCCCAACAATCTGGATCCTCATTTTACTCACCTCGGAAGGATGGAAGTCTGAGTCAACCTTGAGCCTGGTGAGACTTGAACTGCCAAACTACAGGTAGGCAGCAGAAATAGCCTGCAGTACTGCATTCATACTGGGTCACTATGGCTCATTATCACTAGATAATCTAGTACCAAATCATTCAGACTTTGTATGATTAAGGTCATATTTTGCATTTGGTATGAACATCTCATTTGAAAATATCTTTCTATACCGAATTTACAGAGTTTAATGTCTATGCTGTCAGCTTGAAGGATGCCCAGATATTTGTAGTGATTTTTGTAGTAATTTTCCTCTATTCATAGTGAAGGTGGCAAATTTGTCCAGCCCAAACTCCATTGCAATATCTTGGCTGTATATATGGATAGCCTTGAACAACAAGAGCTCATTTGCAACTGTTGAACTGCATCAGCTATAACACCAGTTAACCTGTTGTTAAGAAAACTTCAATTTCTTGCAGTGTTTTAAACTGCTCGGCAATAAGTGGGCATATACCAGTCAGATGTTTCAAACAAATGAACCAAAAACATTCAGTTTTTCTTCACCAGTGTAATAACTTGCTGTTATTACAATTTCTTTCATTTCACTTTCTTCTTTCTTCTTATCCACCTCCTTTATCCAAGTTGCATTTTTGTTCCACAATTGTATCCAGAATTGTGCTGGGGTGGGAGTTGAATTGTGCTGGTTTTGAGGAGTTGACTAGTTCAATACAGTCTCTCCATTGATGGATTGATAGAAATGTTTCTGATTTGATTGGAATTGCAAATTTTGCATATAGTGTGCAATTTGAGCTTTATATCTGCTGATCTTCTTTGTTATAATTGTTACTTGTTAGACATTTCCCCCAGGCTTATATTGTTTTGTTTTGTTTTGTTTTGTTTTGTTGGTTGGTTGGTTGGTTGATTGGTTGGTTGGTTGGTTGGTTGGTTGGTTGGTTGGTTGGTTGGTTGGTTGGTTGGTTGGTTGGTTGGTTAGTTAGTTAGTTAGTTAGTTAGTTTATTCATTCATTCATTCATTCATTCATTCATTTATTTATTTATTGGATTTGTATGCCGCCCCTCTCCGTAGACTCGGGGCGGCTAACAACAGTAATAAAAACAGCATATAACAATACAATATTAAAACAGTTAAAACCCTTATTATAAAACCAAACATACAGACATACCATGCATAACATTGTAAAGGCCTAGGGGGAATGAGTATCTCAGTTCCCCCATGCCTGGCGGCAGAGGTGGGTTTTAAGAAGCTTACGAAAGACACGGAGGCAATTCTAAACTCTGGGGGGAGTTGGTTCCAGAGGACCGGGGCCACCACAGAGAAGGCTCTTCCCCTGGGTCCCGCCAAGCGACATTGTTTAGTTGACGGGACCAGGAGAAGACCCACTCTGTGGGACCTAACTGGTCTCTGGGATTCGTGCAACACAATGTGTATGGTATGCTTGTGTTGTATGTTTTTTAAATAATGGGTTTTTAGATATTTACTTTTAAATATTAGATTTGTTCATTGTACTGTACACTGTTTTATTATTGTTGTGAGCCGCCCCGAGTCTGAGGAGAGAGGCGGCATACAAATCTAATTAATAACAATAACAATAACAGTAACAGTAATAACAATAACAATACTTGCTGCTTTATTATTCCAGCAACTTCTTCTAACTTGTTTTTAGGTGATATTTCTTAATCAGGTATTCTTTAGTTTTCTTGTTCTTCCTTTTCTTTTCATTCACTAGTTTTAGCTTGCTTACATCTAATCTTAACATGCTGATCTTACTTTCCTTCCTTATCTTTCATTTTGGAGATGCACTGTTTGGCTTTTTTCTTCTTTCTTGATTATGTATCTTAGATATTCAGTTATTCCAGGGATGGGATTGTACCAGATTGTACCTATTCACTAGGTTGTTAACTTTCCATGCAGATTGGAGAACTGATCGTTGGAAGAAATCTCTCTTTGTTTCTTCCTCGCACTTTATTTATTTATTTATAGGATTTGTATGCCGCCCCTCTCCATAGACTCGGGGCGGCTAACAACAATGATAAAAAACAGCATGTAACAGTCCAATACTAAAACAACTAAAAAAAACCTTATTGTAAAACCAAACATCCATACAAACAAACATACCATGCATAAATTGTAAAGGCCTAGGGGGAAAGAATATCTCAGTTCCCCCATGCCTGATGGCAGAGGTGGGTTTTAAGGCGCTTACGAAAGGTGAGGAGGGTGGGGGCAATTCTAATCTCCGGGGGGAGTTGGTTCCAGAGGGCCGGGGCCACCACAGAGAAGGCTTTTCCCCTGGGTCCCACCAAATGACATTGTTTTGTTGACGGGACCCGGAGAAGGCCCACACTGTGGGACCTAACCGGTCGCTGGGATTCATGCTGCAGAAGGCGTTCTTGTAGATACCCTGGTCCGGTGCCATGAAGGGCTTTATAGGTGACGACCAACAATTTGAATTGTGACTGATCGGCAACCAATGCAGACTGCGGAGTATTGGTGTTACATGGACATTTTTGGGAAAGCCCATGATTGCTCTCGCAGCTGCATTCTGCATGATCTGAAGTTTATGAACACTTTTCAAAGGTAGCCCCATGTAGAGAGCATTACAGTAGTCGAGCCTCGAGGTAATGAGGGCATGAGTGACTGTGAGCAGTGACTCCCGGTCCAAATAGGGCCGCAACTGGTGCACCAGGCGAACATGGGCAAACACCCCCCTCGCCACAGCTGAAAGGTGTTTCTCTAATGTGAGCTGTGGATCGAGGAGGACGCCCAAGTTGCAGACCCTCTCCGAGGGGGTCAATAATTCCCCCCCAGAGTGATGGATGGACAGATGGAATTATCCTTGGGAGGCAAAACCCACAGCCACTCCGTCTTATCAGGGTTGAGTTTGAGTCTGTTGACACCCATCCAGGCCCCAACAGCCTCCAGACACCGGCACATCACTTCCACTGCTTTGTTGACTGGACATGGGGTGGAGATGTAAAGCTGGGTATCATCAGCATTTATAGGGCTAATCCTGCAAAGGTGGAATTCTGGTGTTGTTTCTAGCCCAATTTTTATTGCTCTTATTACAGAAATTATTTCCCCAGCCTCTGTAAATTCTGTAAATTCGGTCTTGTCTAATTCTAGATATTGTCCTTTCTAGAACTGGCACAAACTTTTAAGATATCCTTTTCTCATTGAAATTGTTTGTAATAACAGAATGACAGGTCATTATTTCTTTGTTTTTAATATTTGTTATTATCATGACTATGGTGGTGATAACCATTACAGGAAATTCTCCAAACATTTGGAATTTTAAGATTACTGGGCTTGCTAACCCTCAAAAATAAAAAAAAAATCTTGCTTGAAACTTTTTACATATGGTGATATTTCCATGATTCCTAAGTATGTGGTTGGAACCTGAAAAATGTATGATATTCATACTAAACAAAATGATTAGTAATAATTAAGACATTCCCAACATGGGAACAGCATATAGTTCTGTTGTGGTTAGCTCTGGCCCACCTCCTGCCCCAAGGACTGTGGATGTGGGGGAGACATCCACATGCTGCAGGCCTGTTTTGCCCCCCGGTGGAATCTGCTGATGAAGGCTCCTCTGACCAAGAAGACATGAGTGACAGGGAGGAGGAGAGTGTGGCAGACAGCTCAGAAGGAGATCAATTATCTAGCTTCTCCCTGGATTCAGAACAAGAGTTAATGATACAGCCACACATGCGGAGAGCGATGCATAGGCAACAACAACTAAGAGAGTATTATCAAAGAAAATGAGGCCACCTGTGGTTGGGTGGGGCTGTGGTGATTAATGAGGCTGCTATAAATAGCAGGCTGTGGGTTTGGCCATTGTGGAGGATTATCTGATCGTTGTTTCGTGACTGCTTTACTGACTTTGACCTTTTGTGTGCTGCTTTCCCCCCGCTTTCAACTAAACCAGAGCAAAGTGTGTTTCACTTTGTGAAAGAAGAAGGACTTTGAATTGCCTCACAGCTGCAAGCTAAGTATCACAGAACTGATAAGGGACTTGTGCAAATTACCAGTTTGTTTGGAGACCAGTGCTCTTTGCTATAGAAAAAGAGTGCTTAGTTTATTTGAATTTTCGGTATAAAGAACATTGTTTTGAATTTTCAAATGTGTGTGTGTCTGAAATTTGTACCTGTGAATTTTTGGGATGAGTCTACCAGAGAGCCCGACAGAACAAGTTCTTCCCATTTTTATAATCTCAATCTGAGCAGAGATTCCTTTTGGTTTCTGTATTAGATCAGTATTAGGCCAACTGAGATTTGGCTGAGTTGTAACTGGGTAAGCAATTATGTACTCGGCAGGAAAATTTATTAGATTTTATTGGCTTGACTCCTGTACTCAGCCATGAAATTGCAGCCTTGAGATTCCTTCGTATCTCTGCATCAATTTGTCCTTTGAGGCTTTATGTTTAAAGCTGAGAATGTCATCGGTAAGGTCACTTCATAGTTAATAAATATTAGCTTTAAACATTTTTGTATGTCCCAAAAGAATATACAGATATATATATCTTTACAATATCAGTTGTCCCTTTTAAATTTATTCCTCTTTTGATAGTGTTACAGAACTTTCAATTGAGACAGGGATAACAGTGTAACAATGAAATTGCTAGGGTGCTTTTTTTTCTTTGTAATGTGATTTATAAAAAGATTTAATACAATTTTAAGTTCTATTATTGAAGGTTTTCCTGGCCATACATATGATTTCTAGTAAGCATCCTTCTCATTGACCAACATTCCAAGGTATTCCAAGCTCGTAACTGTTCTATCTGGGTCCCCCCAGACGCCAACACCAACCAAAAAGAGTAGCCAGACACACTGGTAAAAAGCAAAGGCAGTTTATATACTGGAAAGCAAACACAGGTAACAAAAAATGTTCTTACAGACAGGAACACGATGAAGCTTCACAGAGGTTTCACGAAGGCCAGGCAATAAAACAGGATTCTTGCTGGCAAAAACAACGCTGGAGATAATAAAACCCACACCTCCCCCAAGTCTTTCAGCCTTCTAGGCCACAAGCCAAGATCAGAGACGCCAAGAATCGAAGCAAGGTCACAGGACTCCCAGTTGATAACTCTCCACAAGACTGTAAGGGTGGGCCTGCCTTTTCAACCCTGCTGAGGAGAACCACACCCAAACCCAGCTGTTGCCAATTCAGGGATGGAAATATCTTTCTAATTGGCCCCTCCTTTGAGCTGCACGTCTCTGCCTCATGTCTATTATAGCCTGTGCGTCTTCATCCAATGAATCCAGGCTACTAGCTGGGGAGAGCCCCCCCCCCGGGGGTCTCAGGCTGCTCTCCCTCCTCCTCTTCCTGACGTTCCTCTCCCCCATCTGCCTGGTCCTCCCCCTCCTGGTCACTGTCCTCCTCCTCTGGGCATGGATCCGGCAGAGCTCCAGCCGGTCCCCGAGGAGCCTCAGGCTGAATCACAACAGTAACCAAGCTTTCTAAATAGCTATTTAAATAATAATAAATTCTAAATTATAGTATTTATTTGTTTGTTTGTTTGTTTGACTTTCTATGCCGCCCTTTTCCAGAGGACTCAGTAATATCACTTTTATTTATTTATTTTAATCTTATATTTAGGGGCTCTCTTTCTATCCATCATGATATGAATGCAAATTCACAGTATTTATTTGCTCTTCAATTATCTTATTTAGTGTCATATGTTTCTCATCCATGGATCTGTGACCCTTACTCTCCCTCTCTTCTTGAGATACTCCCAACTCCTGCCTGTCACTAGAATCACACAATGAGAAACAGCAATTACCCTACTGCAATAACTATGTATGTATGTATGTATGTATGTATGTATGTATGTATGTATGTATGTACCGTCTTTCCCTGAAAATAAGACACTGTCTTATATTAATTTTTGCTCCAAAGGTTGTGCTACGTCTTATTTTCGGGGGGTGCCTTATATTTCTCAAATAAGACAAATTCACAGGCAGAAAAGCTGACACCCCCAAAGAAAGTGCACCGTACGGTACACTGATTATGGTACGGTACCTGTCAGTATGGCACCCACGCACACAAACGATGTATCTTCCTATCTTTAACCTGCTACTGGTTACAAGTTCCATCCATCAGGGAACCAACAAAGAATCTTGTTGAAATAAAACTTTTTGCAAAAGAATACCTCTAATGGAAGAAATAGTCTATATTTTTATCATTGTTTTAAGACCACCTTGTCAATCATATATAATTTACTATCTATGAGTTTTAACCAATCAAAAACCTAAGCCCTTATTTCTGGTTTGAGTGTGTGGACAAAGTTCTCTGGTAACCGCTGTATCTGGGTTGGGCATTGGTTTTACAAATAGTCTGTTGTTATTTCAAATGTACACATATTCATTTATTAGCAAATTACAACAATGAATAATATTAGTTTGTCAGCACAATAAATCTGAGACATAAAGGCTCCAGGATCTTAATGAATTAGATAAAGCTTACTTTGTCCATGAACTCCTAGCCTGCAATTGTAAGAAAAAAGAATTCATTTCTTTAATTAATTTTGGATTAAAATGCAGAATTGGATAGAAGAGATACTACAAATGAAAATAAACAAAAAGCCCGAAGTCTTCCTCCTTGGGATCATAGACCAAAAGATAGACAAAAATAAATATTATCTATTAATACACATACTGACAGCAATTAGAATAGCAATAGCCCAACAATGGAAGCAACCCAAACCTCCAGACGATGATTTGATAATAAAACAAATTTTAGATTGTGCTGAATCAGATGCATTAACGATTAAATTAAAAAACAAAGAAGAATCCGAACATGATAAAACCTGGAAATACCTCTATAATTGGTTCAAGAGAAGAAATAAAACTCAAAAGGAAATACAAGATTAACAATACTTTATATCCTTTTTATTACATAGGAAAAAATTACAAAAGATATATATACAAAAAAAACTTTTTGTAAAGAATGATTTGCATGTTCTGAAAGAAATTAAACATGAATGAAAGAAGGTGGATGAGAAAAAAATAAACGATTTAAAGAATAGGGATAACCTAAAAGAGAAAATGGTAAATACTGAGGTTACAACACGCTTCACCAGAAAATAATTTAAAATCAAAAATCATTCATAACTTACCTCCTGAAGGGTATATAAGTACAAATACTATATAACATGCAATGCGGACAAAGATTGTTATCATTGTACTAGTAATTACATTTTAAGAATATTTTTTGTTTGTTTGTTTTCTTTGTTTTGTTTGTTTGTTCATATGTAATGTGTTGATTTAGCTTTGTGTTAATATATGATGTAAAACATTTATCTTGTGTAAATGTGTATATATGTAATAAAACTTTTAAATTTTTTTTAAAAAAATAAAAATAATAAAAAAAATTAGTTAACACATTTTTATATTCTAACAGATGTTCATGTTACCTAGGAAATGTTCATGTTGCCTAGGAAAACAACATGACTTGTATAACTCGTATAACATGAAAACTTGGGTTGCTTGCATATCTGTTCAAAAGTTATTTTATGAGAGACTGTTTTCCCTTTGTGATCCATTTTCTTTTCATTTTATATAACAAGGAACAGGAGGTAAATGTCAATACCAGATGCCTGGAGCACATGCAGAGCACATACATTACATAAAATTGCACTTTGTTTCACACTGTCCATGGCGCCTTCAACACTGTCTGTTGCCTGAGGAGAGGATGGCAAAGGATGGATCACAGAGTGATTTTGAGGCAGTGAAAAGCTGAGGAAGCTGTGTGTGCTGTTATAAAATGAACTTTTAAAGTAGAGTTCTGAGAAGCCATGCCTAATATTTTATTTTCACTAAACATGGTTTCCTCCACTCAATACCTTCAGAATATTTCCAAGTACATGTCCTCAAGCAATCTTAGGAAGAAAAGCTTTTTCTTTTGACTCAGAATAGTTAATAATCAGTTACGTAGAAACATAGAAGACTGACGGCAGAAAAAGACCTCATGGTCCATCTAGTCTGCCCTTATACTATTTCCTGTATTTTATCTTAGGATGGATCTATGTTTATCCCAGGCATGTTTAAATTCAGTTACTGTGGATTTATCTACCATGTCTGCTGGAAGTTTGTTCCAAGGATCTACTACTCTTTCAGTAAAATAATATTTTCTCACGTTGCTTCTGATCTTTCCCCCAACTAATTTCAGATTGTGTCCCCTTGTTCTTGTGTTCACTTTCCTATTAAAAACACTTCCCTCCTGAACCCTATTTAACCCTTTAACATATATAAATGTTTCGATCATGTCCCCCCTTTTCCTTCTGTCCTCCAGACTATACAGATTGAGTTCATGAAGTCTTTCCTGATACGTTTTATGCTAAAGACCTTCCACCATTCTTGTAGCCCGTCTTTGGACTCGTTCAATTTTGTCAATATCTTTTTGTAGGTGAGGTCTCCAGAACTGAACACAGTATTCCAAATGTATACTATTTCCTGTATTTTATCTTACAATGGCTAAACAGTATGTTTATCCCAGGCATGTTTAAATTAAGTTACTGTGGATTTACCAACCACGTCTGCTGGAAGTTTGTTCCAAGGATCTACTACTCTTTCAGTAAAATAATTATTAGAGGGCATCGGGGAAGGGGGGGGTCGTCCGTCCCACCCACCCCACCCCAGCAATGTTGTCCCGCTTTACCAGGATTATAATCTGGTCACTTTAGGGGTGGGGGTTACTGCTTCTTTTGCTTTCGTTTCAGCTATTTCTAGTACACATTGTTTTTGCCACCAGGGAGATGTATTATGACTATTTTGGCCAACACTATTTTGTCCCTTGTGCGGGACAAATGTTCCCCCATCAACAAGAAAAGAAAACCAACTCCCATCCCTTCCTTCTTGGCATATGTGAATAATTGTTTGCATGGTGCTTAAGCAGCTTCCTAGGGGATCCACCCCAAATCAGAATGTCGGGCTCATCTATTTCACTGGCAATCAACCCTTAATATTAGCTCTTCTGTGGCAGACCAGTAGAGTAAGATGGTAATAGAAAGGCTTGGTGACTGCAGCATAGTTATGTTGTTGTCTCTGTGACTGTGTGTGTATATATACCTACTGTTCCAAGTGGGGAAACATGGAGGGTGATTGGAATGATGGTTTACTGATGGACAGGACCACATGGAGTGGAGAATGAGGGTTATTTATATCCCCTCTTGGGCCTTGCCCTTGAGCTGCCTATTCCTGTGCAGGGAATGTATTCTATTAGCTGCTGTAGTGGTTATAGCTAATTTTTTAGGTTGTCTGAGTTAAGTTTGGTTGAAGCATGGACTCTCTGAGATGATGTAATGAGGAGGCTTGTGTCCTGAAAGGGTGTTGGGCAATCCTTGTTGTATCTTAGTGTCTTTCTTGGTTTTGATCTTGAGTGAGGGCTGATCCTACCTGAAATGGTTTCTCGTAATCAAGACTGGTAAAATTAGCAGTCAATAACTGAGCGAAGCAGACAACGGAACAGATAACTTTGTAATACGAGAAAAAGGTCTCTGAGGGAAAGTGGCGCGCCTCCAACTATATAATGTTTACTATTATTTGTACATCTTCAAATCTCCCCTTTCATTTGCCCATCTTTGTTAAACATTCCATGAAGGCATACAAATATATCTATTTCTTATCATTTATTCATGATCTTTCATTCTTTGGTCTGTTTTTCCTGGTAAACAAAACTTCTGGGGTTCAGGGGTTCTCAAACTTTTTAAACGGGGGGGGGGATTCATGGTCCCTTAGACTGTTGTGTGTGTGTTGACCTGCTGGATGGATGAGGCTAGATATTCATGTAAGTGGGTGGGTGTGGCTAGATGGTCATGTGACTGGTGGGCATGGCCAATTTAGCATTCCATTAAACAATACACACAAATTAAACTTTAATTTGTTATGCTCCTTGGGATGGAAAGCAGGTTAGTGAAGGGATGTAGCTGACTGGGAAGGGGAGTGAGAGGCTTCTCTCTCTGTTTGTGCATGTGTGTGTGTCTTCCTCTCTCTCTCTCTCTCTCTAGGCTGGGGAAGCCAAACATTGGCCTGTTTTTGACTTCTTGGAGCCTCTGCATGTCTCGTTTTTGACCTCCTCAGCCTCGAGAAGGCAGGTGGGGGCCAGCAGGTAAGTGGGGTGATATGGGTGGGGCAGCTTTGTGCTCTAATGGGGGATAGATTAATGGCTCCAGTGGGCTGTATCTTACCCATGGGCTGTAGTTTGAGGACCTCTATCATAGATCAATACAAAATGATGTATCATAAAACATATCTAACATTCTCTGAAATTATGTGGATTTTCAGCCAACAACACAGAATCATTTATCTATAAACTGCATACTTGTACATTCATATTCCCAACTGATGCATTTCCAAGCTCCCTGTTAATTTATCTATAAATACCTTAACGAACCAATGGGATATCACACATCCTGATTATATTTCCTACCGAATAGTCTTTCATGTGCTTTATTTCCATTTTGTATAGCACTCATCTCACTTAGCAAGCAAACCTCATATTTTTGTAAAACATTCCATAATTCAAACCTTTATACTTCATCACGTATTCTCTAAATCAACAAATTTGCAGAAATTTTGAAAAGCAATTCTCTAGGCACATTTCATTTTTAAAAAATTCAAAAAAAGTCCTACAGTAATTTTTGCATCCATTCTTGCTATTCATTTCTTTGTAAAGAGGAACAATAATAGCATTCTTCCAACTGTCAAGCACAGATGGAAATTTCATACCTATGTTTAAAAAAATCCCCAATGTGAAACCTGATACGCATTTATTATTTCCTTTTCATCATTTTCTCTTGGACAACGGTATAGTAATATGCTCAAGAGTGCAACTGAATGGAATAATTCATTCCAGCTCCATTCTTCAGCATATCACAAACATTCCAATACTGTTTCTAAAACATTTCTTGCTGTATTCACATATTTTGATATGCCAGAAACCTGCTTTTGCCAGAAACTTCACAATCAGAAATTATTGAAGCTATTGAAAAATTTCAACTTTTGCTTCCCGATGATACCCAATCATCTCCACCCCATGTCGAGTCAACGAAACAGTGGAAGTGATGTGCCGGTGCCTGGAGGCTGTTGGGGCCTGGATGGGTGTCAACAAACTCAAACTCAACCCAGACAAGACGGAGTGGCTGTGGGTTTTGCCTCGCAAGGACAATTCTATCTGTCCGTCCATTACCCTGGGCGGGGAATTATTGACCCAACTTGGGCATCCTTCTCGATCCACAGCTCACATTAGAGAAACATCTTTCAGCTGTGGCAAGGGGGACTTTTGCCCAGGTTTGCCTGGTGCGCCAGTTGCGGCCCTATTTGGACCTGGAGTCATTGCTCACAGTCACTCATGCCCTCATCACCTCGAGGCTCGACTATTGTAATGCTCTCTACATGGGGCTACCTTTGAAAAGTGTTTGGAAACTTCAGATCGTGCAGAATGCAGTTGCGAGAGCAATTATGGGCTTCTCTAAATATGCCCATATTACTCCAACACTCCGCAGTCTGCATTGGTTGCCAATCAGTTTCCGGTCACAATTCAAAGTGTTGGTTATGACCTATAAAGCCCTTCATGGCACCGGACCAGAATATCTCCGGGACCGCCTTCTGCCGCACGAATCCCAGCGACCAGTTAGGTCCCACAGAGTTGGCCTTCTTTGGGTCCCATCGACTAAACAATGTCGTCTGGTGGGACCCAGGGGAAGAGCCTTCTCTGTGGTGGCTCCGACCCTCTGGAACCAGCTCCCCCCTGAGATTAGGATTGCCCCCACCCTCCTTGCCTTTCATAAACTCCTTAAAACCCACCTCTGCCGTCAGGCATGGGGGAACTGAAACATCTCCCCCTTGCCCATGTTGTTTTGGTGTTTGATTGATTGTGTGCTTGTTCTTTATATATATTGGTGTTGTTTTATGAATTTCTTAACTTAAAATTGTAATTGGATTGGTGGGTATTGGATTTGTCACTATGTACTGTTTTTGCCATTGTTGTAAGCCGCCCCGAGTCTGCGGAGAGGGGCGGCATATAAATCCAATAAATCTAATGTAATCTTTTAAAGTCTCTTGCCTTGACCTTAGATTTTTCCACCCCATATCAAAGCCCACAGGTAATAAGAGGGTTATCCAGCTTGCTGCTAGCTAAACGGAAAGTATTGGAAGAACACATGACTAGTGTTGGGCGAACCCAACAAAGTTGGGGTTCGGCGAGTTTAGCCAAACTTTGCCGTGAAGTTCGGGTGAGTTTGCCGAACCCGAACCCGAACAGCAGCAGCGCCGCTGCAGCGTCCTTTTCTGTAAAAATAAACAAGGAGGTGGGGAATTCCCCATCTCCTTTTGCTTCCTTTTATTTTTACGGAAAAGGATGCCGCAGCGGCGCTGCAAGCAAAAAGAGGTGGGGAATCCCACACCAGGGGCGGGGCTTTGACATCACGGAGACTCCTTCCTCCCTGTTTCAGCCAGCCAGGAAGGAGTCTCCATGACATCAAAGCCCCGCCCCCAGAATCCCATCATGGGATTCCCCACTCTCCCCCCGGGTGGTGGCGCTGCGCGGTGTTCAAGCAAACACCGAATGCCAAACCCGAACTTTTAAAAAAGTTCGGATTCGGGTTCTGCATGCCAAACACTGAAAAGTTTGGCACGAACCCGAACTTTGCAAGTTCGGTTCGCCCAACACTACACATGACATTGAGGGATGTGAAATCTCAACCTGTGGCCAGTTCAGATAGATGGAAAATCAGAAAATTATACATTCTGGCACTTTATGAGGCGATATATGAGGAACTGCAGTGCAATAACTAATTGGAAGGAAAACTGTCCATCTGAGATGGCATCATATCCTAAGACCAGTGATGGTATTCACTTACCTTTTCTACTGGTTCGTAAATGTGAGTACTGCCTCCACGCATGCGCACAACCTTCTATACATCCATGCAGCCTCGAAAACGTGGATAAATGGGATGTGGTTAGAAACATAGAAACATAGAAGACTGACGACAGAAAAAGACCTCATGGTCCATCTAGTCTGCCCTTATACTATTTCATGTATTTTATCTTAGGATGGATATATGTTTATCCCAGGCATGTTTAAATTCAGTTACTGTGGATTTACCAACCACGTCTGCTGGAAGTTTGTTCCAAGGATCTACTACTCTTTCAGTGAAATAATATTTTCTCACATTGCTTTTGATCTTTCCCCCAACTAACTTCAGATTGTGTCCCCTTGTTCTTGTGTTCACTTTTCTATTAAAAACACTTCCCTCCTGGACCTTATTTAACCCTTTAACATATTTAAATGTTTCGATCATGTCCCCCCTTTTCCTTCTGCCGTCCAGACTATACAGGTTACATCCCGGCAGGTGGGCGGGGTGAGCTCACCTGCAGCCAGCGCTACCAGTTCATCTGAACCAGATGCAACTGGCTGAATACCACCTGTGCTAAGACATTTGAATTTCAAATGCTGTTGCAAAGGGAGATGAAGAAAAAGCCAAACACCATTTCCTGTGTTCCTGGTTTTCTTCTATCAATTTGTTACTACTTCATTCATCCTGAATAGATCCCAGCTTCCCAAATTTCTTCCTGGATGAGTAATGATGATATTATGTGGTTTTCCTTTCTTTTTTCTCCTACCCTCTTTTCCCCCTGTGTCGTCTTCTATTCCTCTCCCAATCCTTCTATATACTACAGTATGACATTTTATTGTCCATTGCTGAGATTCAAGCAAAGACAAAACCTTTACAATTTTCAATAAAACTCAAACTATTGTTCCTGATCTTGCTCTTTAACCTATCTGCGCATCCTACTGAAAACATAAAATGTAATTCACGTGTTTTAATAACACATGGTCGTGTCAAAATAAAGCAGTGAATGAATGGAAGAGTAAGATATCAATTTAGGGGAGCCTAGTAGATATATTTTCATGATTATCTCCAGTTAGATTTAATCAGGATTCCCTTGAAGGGGAGGAATATCTTACAACTCCAAAGTAATAACTAGAATTAGAGGTTCAATATGGACCCAATACATCTGAATTAAATAAGTGGGACCTGAACACTTACAAGTGGATCACAAGCTTCATAACAGACAGGAAGCAGCAGGTGAAGCTAGGAAAAATCACATCAGATGCATGTACAATTAGCGCAGGGCCCCCCCAAGGCTGTGTACTCTCACCACTTCTCTTCTCTCTATACACTAATGACTGCATCTCAAACGATCCATCTGTTAAACTACTGAAGTTTGCAGATGATACAACAGTGATCGGACTCATTCGAGACAATGATGAATCTGCATACAGACGAGAAGTTGAACAACTATTCTTGTGGTGTGACCAGAACAATCTAGAACTGAACACACTCAAAACCGTAGAAATGGTGGTAGACTTTAAGAGAAACCCTTCCACCCTTCCACCTCTCACAATACTAGGCAACACAGTATCAACAGTAGAGACCTTCAAATTTCTAGGTTCTATCATATCTCAAGACCTAAAATGGTCACCTAACATCAAAAACATCATCAAAAAAGCACAACAAAGAATGTTCTTTCTGCGCCAGCTCAGGAAGCTCAAACTGCCCAAGGAGCTGCTGATACAGTTCTACAGAGGAATCATTGAGTCTGTCATCTGCACCTCTATAACTGTCTGGTTTGGTGCTGCAACCCAACAGGATCGACACAGACTTCAGAGGATAATCAGAACTGCAGAAAAAACAATTGCTGCCAACCTGCCTTCCATTGAGGACCTGTATACTGCACGAGTCAAAAAGAGGGCGGGGAAAATATTTACTGACCCCTCACATCCTGGACACAAATTTTTTCAACTCCTACCGTCAAAACGTCGCTACAGAGCACTGCACACCAAGACAACTAGACACAAGAACAGTTTTTTTCCGAACGCCATCACTCTACTAAACAAATAATTCCCTCAACACTGTCAGACTTTCTACTAAATCTGCACTTCTATTCTACTATTTTTTCTCATCATTCCTTTCATCCATTTCCTCCCATGTTGACTGTATGACTGTAACTTGTTGCTTATATCCTAAGATTTTTATTAATATTCCTTCTTCATTGCTTATTTGACCCCTATGACAATCATTAAGTGTCGTACCATATGATTCTTGTCAAATGTATATTTTATTTTATGTACGCTGAGAGCATATGCACCAAGACAAATTCCTTGTGTGTCCAATCACATTTGGCCAATAAAAATTCTATTCTATTCTAATCAAATTCTATTCTATTCTATTCAAATTCTATTCTGTCCATTTTGACTAAGCCAAGGTTCTTGGTTTCTTTTACCAATTTGCATCTTTCTTGTTGTTGTTTTTTTGATTATCCCATATGTCATTCCAAAAATGCAATGTTTGATCTTAGATGTTTCAGATACATGTTTCATCTTCTATGTTTGTAGTTTTTTCCATTATTGCTTATAAAACAAATGCTGGTTTGTTTTATCAAGATGCATTTATTCTATCATTGTATTCATTTTCTATGAAATATCCATTAAAATTTGGATCCTTCAGACCTTTGTGTAGTTCTTTTTTTTACTCATTTTTTTTCCGATGGAGGAAACTATACATGGTAGCTTGAATTTTTCATAATCGTTCCTTTTAGCTCCATCAGTCTGCCAGAGCGCTGATGTTCGTCATTTTTGCTCAATGTTTTCATTTCTTTCATTATCTTTAATATAATGTAGTGTTGCTCTTCAAACATTTAGTTCATTTAATGATCTTCAATCTTGCCGGTATTTTTATTAATCCTATTATCTTTCTCAGCTAGTGTTTCCCATCCTTGCAACTCAACATCCATAAAAGGTTTGGTTTTAAAGATGTATCTTGTTCACTGTTCATCAATTTCTGAGTCTAAATATTTATGTTTCCATATTTCAGTTTTTCTTTATAAATCCTCTATTTTTTTAAAATTTGATTTGAAATAGCATCTTACTGATAGCTCAGATTTCTTCAATTTGTTTTGACTACTCTGGTTGTATATAGCAAGACCAGATGACACCTATAGCAAATGCCCAGGAGATATAGTCCCAGAGACAGTGCTGACACCTGTACAACATTCTATCTGGTAAAAGATTTGTGTGTGTGTGTGTGTGTGTGTTTGTGTGTGAGTGAGTGAGTTCACCTTTGACAATGGGTTTGCACCAGAGATGGTATGCAGCAGGTTCAAACTGCTTCAGACAAACCGGTATTACTGACTGTGCAGATGGGCCCACCCACCCACATGGTTATTTTGTTTGTTTGTTTGTTTGTTTGTTTGTTTGTTTGTTTGTTCGTTCATTTATTTATTTATATTTGTATGCCGCCCCTCTCCGCAGACTCGGGGCGCCTCACAACAAAACCTCTGGGACTTGCTGTTTGCTCCAAAGATTCAAAAGGACTCCTGAAACGTCTTTGCTCATTCCAGGTTGTCTTTGTTTGTTTTTTCCTGTGTTTTTGTATGCGGCTGAAGTAAGCCTTGCACTATGCACTAAGGACTGTTTTGAGTAACCCTTTTTTGTTTATTTAATACAAGTTTGCTGATTAGCAGAGCACGTGTGTGTTTGATTTCTTTTCCTTGGACTGTTACGCATTGCCTGAGCCCAGTCAGGCAGAACAGTAAGGATGTGTTATCAATAAATAGGGCAAAGTCTAGGGCTAGATAAAGATATAGAAACAGATTTATCACATATATTCATCTTTCAATCTTGAAGTACCAGAGAAAGAAAAAGAAAAATACATTTGTGGAGATGATATTCCCCGTATCAACTTGTAATTGTGCAAATAAATCTGTAGGCATATAGGCACTAATAGATGAGTTAAATGATATATACACGTATCAACACAAAATCACAAAAATGTTCTCTCTCCAAACTATGCTGTCAGATTTCTTTTCATGTTGTTTTGAAAATTGGACACCTACTGAGTTAAATATTTCATTATTGCAGTAGGAGATAAGTTGAGCATTCCTTAGCCAGGAACCAGATCAACCACCTGGTTTTCTACTAGTTTATTTTTAATCAATTGCTATTAGATAAACAAAATTAGAAAGCACAAGATAGCAAATCAAATGAAATTATCTTTAGAAACCTGATAACTTGAGACTCTGTTGTAATTCATCTTTATTCTTGAAAAAGAACCCAAAATTCATCTATTTAGCAAATAAAGATACTGTCAGGTCTCGTAGATTCCTATTAGGACACTGCCATTCTGATGGGGAGGGCCAGGATGAATTCTTCACTTTGTAACCTTTTTTCCTGTTGCCTACTTATCCTGTATTTTTATTTACCTTCCTGGGAATGTAAGGGGGAAGGGACTAGCTAGAGGACCATCTGTTTTGTCTCATTACTGGAGTCTCCAGCAAGCGATGCCTGAGAACAACTTATCACATTCTCAGCCTGAGATTCCCAAAACAATTTCGCACCTGTGGATTGGCTGAAGGGAGGGGTTACTATCTTTTTCAACCTGAAGGCTACGCACGAGAATCCTCAGATCCTGCCTTAACTGTCTTGCTATATTACTTTTTCCCAATAAAAGTTTCCTTTTGCAATGCTAGAAGTTTGAAGAGTTCTACTTTCTTGAGAAGGGAGGAGGGGCCTTACAAATATTTACATTTTTCTCTTTTAATTTTGGAGAGGCAAAGGGAATGAGTGAGAGAATGGATTTAAAAGACTTCAGAAAATCAATGAAATATCACATTTTGTGATCTCATAGAATTGCAATGGGATATATGTTATAATTCGATATACAGTGTTCCCTCGATTTCTGCGGGGGATGCATTCCGAGACCACCCGCAAGTCGAATTTCCACGAAGTAGAGATGCGGAAGTAAATACACCATTTTTGGCTATGGACAATATCACAAGCCATCCCTTAACACTTTAAACCCCTAAATTATCATTTCCCATTCCCTTAACAACCATTTACTCACCATTATTACTGGTACTCACCATTGAATAGTGATCCTGATATTTATAAACATAATTATTTATTAACAATAATTAATTTTTTTGTTATTTATTTGCAAAAATTATTAGTTTGGCGATGACATATGACATCATCGGATGGAAAAAACCGTGGTATAGGAAAAAACCGTGAAGTATTTTTTAATTAATATTTTTTGAAAAACCATGGTATATGCTATCCGCGAAGTTCGAACCCGCGAAAATCAAGGGAACACTATATATATATATATATATATATATATATTTGTTCATTCATTCATTCATTCATTCATTCATTCATTCATTCATTCATTCATTCATTCATTGCATTTATATGCCACTCACTCCAAAATGGACTCTGAGTGGCTAACAATGGTTATAAATACAATACAAGTAAAAACAGTAAAAACATCACTAAAATCATGTATATAATAAAAAACCAAATGACAAGAGACATTAGGCGCACGAACGTTGACGAAACATACAAACCATGGGATAAATGGTACGACTGGATGCAGAATAGAATAACCCAAAGAAATGTTAGAAGACCTATACAAACTCAGATAACAACAAAATAATATTTACGTTTAATAAGATAGTAGTTATCTATTTTTCTATTCATCTTTTTAATGATGAATATAATCAATTAGAAATTGAACATTTGTATACTGAAATAGAAACGGGCAATAATTTGCATGTATATAATGAGGTTTCTTTCCTTTTTATTGTATTTGAAAAACTAAATAAACCTTTTTTTAAAATCACTAAAATTATGTATATAATAAAAAAACCCACATATACTAACAATCAATCTTAATTCCAAGTCTGCTGGAAAAACCAAGTTTTAACAGCTTTCTGGAAAACCAGTAAAGGGTAACCAGGGTGATCATGTGAATGAGTGCGATCACCCGTCATGCCCCGCGCTTGAAGAGATTGTTGGGGGCAATATGCTGACTCTGTAAACCCCTTAAATAAGGATATAAAAATTTGCAACAGATCACAAGAATCATCTAGTCTAAGGCTGTAAAGCAATGTGAACGGTACGTAAGTCTAATGCTGTTGCTAAGTGATTTTTACCCTGTACTTTTCTTGCCACAATTGTTAAGTGAATCACTGCAGTTGTTCAGTTAGTAACATAGTTGTTAAGTGAATCAGGCTTCACTTTGCTTGTTAGAAGGTTGCAGATGGTGAGCCTTCTCTGTGGCAGCCCCGGCCCTCTGGAATCAACTCCCCCCGGAGATTATAACTGCTCCCACCCTCCTTGTCTTCCGTAAACTACTTAAGACCCACCTATATCGCCAGGCATGGGGGATTTGAGACACCTTTCCCCCAGGCTTATTATAATTTATGTTTTTGTATATATGTGCTGTTTGGTTTTAATTATGATAGGATTTTTAGTTTAGTTTTGTTTTTTTAAAAAAAATATTAGATTTTACTGTTTTTATCGTGTTGTGAGCCGCCCCGAGTCTTCGGAGAGGGGCGGCATACAAATCTAATAAATTATTATTAAATTATTATTATTATTATTATCATGTGACCCAGGAACATTGCAACCATTGCCAAGCCTCCAAATTGTGATCACATGACCATGGGGTAATGACCTTTAAAGCCCTACATGGCATTGGGCCAGAATACATCCGGAACCGCCTTCTACCGCACGAATCCCAGCTGCCGATAAGGTCCCACAGAGTTGGCCTTCTCCGGGTCCTGTTGACCAAACAATGTCGTTTGGCGGGGCCCAGGGGAAGAGCCTTCTCTGTGGCGGCCCCGGCCCTCTGGAATCAACTCCCCCCAGAGATTAGAATGGCCCCCAACCTCCTTGTCTTTCGCAAATTACTCAAGACCCACCTTTGTCGCCAAGCATGGGGGAGTTAGGATATTCCTTCCCCTAGGCCATTACAAGTTATGTATGGTATGTTTGTGTGTATGTTTGGTTTTTATAATAAGGGTTTTTAGTTGTTTTATTAAATTGGATTGTTACATGTTGTTTTTTATCATTGTTGTTAGCCGCCCCGACTCTGTGGAGAGGAGCGGCATACAAATCCAATAAATAATAATAAAAATAATAATGGGGACGCTGCAGTGGTTGTGTGAAAAAGGGTCATAAATCACTTTTGTCAGTGCTGTTGTAACTTAGAACAGTAACTAAATGAAGTGTTGTACTTCAAGGACTATCTGTAGTTATCTCTTCTTTTTCTATTTAACTTCTAAACATTTTGGAGTTTTTGAGTGTACCAATCCACACGCTAATCAATCGACAGGGTGTTACTGATCTGTTTTAGATTGCAGGAGGGGGGGAAAAACCAAAATATGGAAAAATATAGATTTTGAGATATATGCTTATCGCAGCATGAATAAATATTGCCAATGCTGGAATAAAATCCAGAAATATCTGATTGGGAATTTAAACTTTAAAAATATGCAGCAGTGGGGAAATTAACACTCTTCAGGCCATAGCGCCGTTGAAATATCTCAGACCACCCTTTGCTTGCTGTGAATATGGCTGGGGCTGAAGAAGCAGAAGATGTTGATGGCTGGGGGTCTTCAGAGTCACCAGCACCTTCATCTACAGAGAATGACAGGAAAGGGAGAGAGAAGTGACTTGAATGAAAGCATACAGTCCTTCCTTCCTTCCCTCCCTCCTTCCTTCCCTCCTTCCTTCCCGCCCTCACTCCCTCCCGCCCTCACTCCCTCCTTCCCTCCCTCCTTCCTTCCCTCCCTCCTTCCTTTCCTCCCTCCTTCCCTCCCTCCTTCCCTCCTTCCTTCCCGCCCTCACTCCCTCCTTCCCTCCCTCCCTCCTTCCTTCCCTCCCTCCCTCCCTCCTTCCCTCCCTCCTTCCTTCCCTCCTTCCCTCCTTCCCTCCCTCCCTCCTTCCCTCCCTCCCTCCTTCCCTCCTTTAAGTGCTTTTTAGCACTTAAATAATGACAGAATAAAAAACCCCAGCCCTCACCTGGGTTTCCCTCATCTGCATCGCCTCCTTCTGTGTCTGCAAGACAGTTGTACAGTTGCTGCGCCTTGGTTCGTATAGTGTTCGTATCCAAAGCAATGCTCTTTTTGCGGCAGTCTTGTACCCACACGGACAAAGCAGCTTCCATCTTCATAAGGCGTTTGTTTCTAGGCGTCACCATTCTTTTTGCAGCCTTGTTGAACATTATCTGAGAAGTTTGCCTTATCTTCTTTTCGTCTTTCCGAATGTATCGCACAGTCGATTCGTTGATCCCATAATGCCGACCAACATCTACATTAGAACGTCCCGCTTTCAGCATGTCCAAAAGTTCAATTTTCTCCTTAATTGTCAGCATCTTCCTGCTCTTTTTAGCGTCGCCGCCTCCACTCCGCATGCAATGTTTAGGAGCCATCTTCCAACAAGTCTTAACAAGTTCCAACAGTTCCAAAAGTTTCAAAGCACGCTGAGCAAACAACACTGATTGGCCGAGATTTCGGCCAACCAGCAATGGCAGACGTCAGTTTGGTGATGACGTGTGACGTCATCGGGCGGGAAAAACCGTGGTGCAGAAAAAACCCCGCGCACATATTTTTAATTTATTATTTTTTGAAAAATCGCGATATAGCGTTTCGCGAAGATCGAGATCGTGAAAATTGAGGGATCACTGTATATATATTCAGAACAAAAGTTTAACCAAATTTAAACAAGAATGGTTCCTACACATACAGTATATCACACAGCAAGGCAAATACAATTATTTGTATTGAGGCTTTTATGGAACTCAAATGTTTATAAACATTATAAATTAGCAAAATATACAATAAGGAGGAAGTTGGAAACCAAAGAGTCTTTCTGGGTTTTTTTTCTCCCCTTATTTTTCAAATTTTAATTGTTGTCACACTTGCTACATTTGCTGAATTTTTCCATCTATCAATATATAAAAAACATTAAAAACCCTACAACAGAGATCCTAATAAAACTTAATACTGAAACTTTCAGTGAACAACTTTGGCACAATTTATATAGTGGTTTTTGGATTTTTTTTTAGTGCAAGTCTGGGTGAAAGAATCCAATAATCTTATGCTTATTTACATTGGCATCCTATATTAATATTGATATAATACCTTAAAAAAAAAATCCTCAACAGTGTAAGTTATCTTAATAATCTTCAAACAACAATGTACCACTATCACTGTACTGAATAATGTAATGTATTAAGATTTACAACATAGTTGAAATATAAAAGGGTTTTATCTTAAGCACTCAATTGCATAATGTATATACAGTGGTACCTCAAGATACGAACCCCTCGTCTTACGAACAACCCGAGATACGAACCCGGGGTTCAGAAAATTTTTGCCTCTTCTTACGGACTTTTTTCATGTTACAAACGCCAAACCCGAACTTCCGGGTTCGGCATTCCGGAGGCTGCTGGGAAGCCCCGCAGCCCGGCTGTCACCTTTTAAAACAGCCAGGGGGCTTCCCAGGTGCCTCCCGAAGCCAAACCCGGAAGTTCGGGTTTGGTGTTCGGCTTTGGGAGGCTGCTGGGAAGCCACCCGGCTGTTTTAAAATGTGACAGCCGGGCTGCGGGGCTTCTCGGCGGCGGCGGCAGGTACGTAAGACGGAAAACGTTCAGGAGGCTGCTTTGGGGTTTTGGCTTGGAGGGAGGGCAGGAGGTCCGATGCTGGGGGAGGGAGTCAGGAAGGTCCTCCTGCTCCCCCCCTCAGTGAAAAACACAAAGACGGTCTGCCGTCGCATGACAGGCAGGGCGGAGCAGCGTGGAGCAAAGGGAGTCTGAAACCGCCAGTGGCTTCAGCTTCCATTGCTCCGCGGGCGGCGGCAGACCGCCTTTGTATTTTTGGCTGGGGGGGAGCAGGAGGCGCAGGATCGGGCCGGCGGCAGGCGCGGGGAGAGGCAGCAGGTCTGCATCCTGGGCAGGTGGGCGGCTGGCGGGCTAGGAGGCGTGACCGAGTGGGCCGTCTCAGGCTCCGGCTAGGACGGGGCGGGCAGCGGCTGGGCGCGGCAGCGAGGGTGCATCCGACTCAGGGCTGGCGGTGCCTGACGCAGTGGGGAACATCAGCGTGGGAGGCAGGAGAGGACCAGGCAACCAGAGCAGCGTCGCCGCCGCTCCCGGCTTGGCTTCGCTGGCCGCCTTGGCTTCCCTGGCTTCCCTGGCCGCTTCCCTGGCCGCCTGGCGCTGCGATCTTCCTATCTTCCCTTGGCGATCTTCCGATCTTCCCTGGCTTCCCTGGCCGCTTCCCTGGCCGCCTGGCACTGCAATCTTCTGATCGCAGTGCCAGGCGGCCAGGGAAGCGGCCAGGGAAGCCAGGGAAGATCGGAAGATCGCCAAGGGAAGATCGGAAGATTGCCAAGGGAAGATCGGAAGATTGCCAAGGGAAGATCGGAAGATCGCAGCGCCAGGCAGCCAGGGAAGCCAAGGCGGCCAGGGAAGCCAAGCCGGGAGCAGCGCACTGCAGGCAACGCGCGCTGCGATATCCCGGGCCGGCCAGGCTCAGCGGATCCAGCCACGGCCCCTTTCCACGCTGCGTCGGGCGCAGCCAGCCCCGAGTCGGACGCACCCTCGCCGCCGTCCTAGCCGGAGCGTGAGCCGGCCCGCTCGGTCGCGCCTCCTTGCCTGCCACCCGCCCGCCCAGGATGCAGACCTGAAAAACATGGAGGTTGGTGAACAAAGGCCAGAACTTCCAGCTTCTGGGTGGATGGGAGGAGCTAAGCGGCCGGAGGAATCAATGCCGCTGGGCTGGCAACATCTCCCCAATGTAAAAAGCCGCTGGGCTGGCTTAGCTCCTCCCGCCTGGCGCTGCAATCTTCTGATCTTCCCTGGCTTCCCTGGCCGCTTCCCTGGCCGCCTGGTGCTGCAATCTTCCGATCGCAGCACCAAGCGGCCAGGGAAGCGGCCAGGGAAGCCAGGGAAGCCAAGGGGAGATCGGAAGATCGCCAAGGGGAGATCGGAAGATCACCAAAGGGAGATCGTAAGATCACCAAGGGAAGATCAGAAGATCGCAGCGCCAGGCGGCCAGGGAAGCGGCCAGGGAAGCCAAGGCTGCCAGGGAAGCCAAGCCGGGAGCAGCGCACCACAGGCAACGCGCGCTGTGATATCCCGGGCCGGCCAGGCTCAGCGGATCCAGCCACAGCCCCTTTCCCTGCTGCGTCGGGCGCCGCCAGCCCCGAGTCGGACGCACCCTCGCCGCCGTCCTAGCCAGAGCGTGAGCAGGCCTGCTCAGTCGCGCTTCCTTACCTGCCCAGGATGCAGACCTGAAAAACGTGGAGGTTGGTGAACAAAGGCCAGAACTTTCGGCTTCTGGGTGGATGGGAGGAGCTAAGCGGCCAGAGGAATCAATGCCGCTGGGCTGGCAACATCTCCCCAATGTAAAAAGCCGCTGGGCTGGCTTAGCTCCTCCTGTCCAGCCCAAAGCCGAAAGAAAAACGCGGAGGCTGCAGGAGTCGGGATGTGTAGGAGAGATCCGCGGGAGAACTGGGGGGACCCCAGCCCATGCCTGCTGCTTGCTCTCCCGGAAAGACCCCAGTCCACACCTTCAGGAGCTTCCCAGCCAGGTTCCTTCCACACGGCAGTGGCCACGGCTCCCCCGAGTTCTCCCGCTGACCCTTTTGGCTGTCATCTTCTAAAGAAGCAAGAAGAGGAGGAGGAGCTGGGCGCCGGTGGTGGCGGAGGAAGGCGCCCAGCTTCTCCTCCTCTTCTTGCTTCTTTAGAAGATGACAGCCGGCCGGCGGCGTGGAGAATGTGGCCCGGAGGCTGGGAGGGAGGCGGAATACAGGAGGAGGAGGAGGAGGGAGGCCAGGAGGGAGAGGGGGAAGGAGGGAGGGAGGAAATCAGAAAAGAGGCACGTACAAACCACCCGTGCGTTTCCCTCCCTTCCCTTCCAGTCATTGCAAGCCGGACAGTAACTGTTGACTTTTCCGTTAATTCACCCACAAGGCTCCCTCCGGGCAGCCTGCGCTGTCTCCCCCATCTCCCCCCCTCCACCCACACCTGAACAAAATCCAAATGCCGGTGGAAATGAGGCAAAAGGGGTGAATTTTGGGCTTGCATGCATTAATTGCTTTTCCATTGATTCCTATGGGAAACTTTGTTTTGTCTTACGAAATTTTCACCTTACGAACCTCCTCCTGGCACCAATTAAGTTTGTATCATGAGGTATTACTCTATTTCAAAGCCATGCTGCAGAATTTTGAGGAAAGGGAGATGTATAACAATGGAAAAAATAGTTTTATTTTACTTGTTAATTAATCTTCAATGGGTATCAAATTAAATTTCCAGGTGCCTCAAATTGGTGTCTAAAAAGAGCAATTAGGAATGCTAAGATGATTGCCAAATCCTGACGTGTGTGTGAAGTTGCAAACAATCAGCAGTAAATGTACAAAATACGAAAAAAAACTGTTGTTAGTAACAACTTCAAGAAAAATGTAACAGATTTCAAGTGTAAAGCGTAAAGCGGCATAGAATTGCTATTCCTATTCCAATGGTTTAATCAAAACTCTGTCAAGTAGGCCCATGTCCACGAGACTTGCCTATTTATAATGTAGGCTGCTTCCTGGTATTTTCTTTGTACAGAGTACCAATTTATAGGTTTATTGAAGGCCACCAGCCTGCCTTTTTTATTTCTTCTGTAAGGATAGATGTCAGACACAACACTATAAAAGTAGATTTTGCTCAGCTTTATAGGACTTCTGAGTAAGCTGGAACTGCTTAATAACGTAAGTGAACTTTGACAAAGTCTCAGACACCTACCAACTGAGGCACTGAGGTTAACCAGAGTTATGCTGAAGACGAAAACATAAAATCCTAGAGCTAAGTTCAGCTTCCAGACTGCCAGGTTTTTCAGACATTGGCTGTGGAGATCGGAAGGGCATGCCGACATTCTGGCTTCGGAGATTCAGACTTTTTTTTCCCCCTAAAAAAAGGGAAGACTCCTGCATTTTGCAATGTAGAACTTAACTACAATGCATGGGTTGAACATATCCTAGTATATAGCATAGCATTTTCCTAGGACAAGATAGAAAACTATTTAGTATAATAAAGCATACCAAACATGACTCATGATTGAAACATTTAAATATGTTAAAGGTTTAAATAAGGTTCAGGAGAGAAGTGTTTTTAATAGGAAAGTGAATACAAGAACAAGGGGAAAGATTAGAAGTAACATGAGAAAATATTATTTTACTGAAAGAGTAGTAGAGGCTTGGAACAAACTTCCAGCAGATGTGGTTGTTAATCCACAGTAAATGAATTTAAACATGCCTGGGATAAACATTAATACTACTACTACTACTACTACTACTACTACTACTACTAATAATAATAATAATAATAATAATAATAATAGAATAGAATAGAATTTTTATTGGCCAAGTGTGATTGGACACACAAGGAATTTGTCTTGGTGCATATGCTCTCAGCGTACATAAAATAAAATATCCATTTGTCAAGAATCATGTGGTACAACAATGATTGTCATAGGGGTCAAATAAGCAATGAAGAAGCAATTTTAATAAAAAATCTTAGAATAATAATAATAATAATAATAATAATAATAATAATAATAATAATAATAATAAATTTATTGTCATCATCAAAGCAACAAATTGTCATTGGCAACGAAAGTCGTGTGACACCCAGAGACCAGTCCCACCGTACATAAAATTAGAATAGGTAAATTAAAAAATAGAATAAAAAATAGAATAAAATGTCCCACCCACTACAAATTCTTTACCCTGAACCACTCAACCATCTACATGACAGACCGAGTAATATTGTCAAACAGTTCACTGATGGTGACCCTTTAGTTCATTGTTAAGTGCGAGTATAGCTCTGGGATAAAAACTATTCAGGAAACGTGTGGTCCGAGTTCTAATTGTTCTCTATCTTCTGCCAGAAGGCAACAGTTCAAAAATATTGTAAGCAGGATCAAAAGAGTCTTTGAGAATGGTATGCACCTTCCTAGAACAGCGAGATGTGAAGATGTCATCCAGGGCGGGTAGCTGGAGCCCAATGATGTTCTGGGCAGTTTTAATATATCCATTGTAAGATAAAATACAGGAAATAGTATAAGGGCAGACTAGATGGACCATGAGGTCTTTTTCTGCCGTCAATCTTCTATGTTTCTATGTTTCTAAACCAGGGGCAGGTTCTTCTTCCCTTCCTGCTCATGCACTGTGTGCACATTGTGATGCTTTGCGCGTGTGCATGTGCATGCATCCCTTCATGCAATTTTGCTTCTGCGCATGCGTAGAGGGACAATTTTCCTTCTGCGCATGCTCAGAGAGCAAAAAAACAGCTGAAAATTAGGGAAAAAAGACGGTGCTGTGCACAAACCGACAAAGACAGCACTGGAACCATCACACATAAATTGCACAATCAAAGGCCACTACCAGTGTGGTGCACTGGGGCCCGCTGGTAGGAACCCACCTCTAAACCAAACCATGGCTTAATGTGGCATGAGAACTGGGTTCTCATATAATCTCATATTCTCATATAATTTGCTCAGGTTCACCTGGTGCACCAGTTGCGGCCCTATCTGGACCGGGGGTCACTGCTCACAGTCACTCACGCCCTCATCACCTCGAGGCTCGACTACTGTAACTCTCTCTACATGGGGCTACCTTTGAAAAGTGTTCGGAAACTTCAGATCGTGCAGAATGCAGCTGCGAGAGCAATCATGGGCTTTCCCAAAAATGCCCATGTCACTTGCGCATGCCCATGTCACACCAACACTCCGCAGTCTGCATTGGCTGCCGATCAGTTTCCGGTCACAATTCAAAGTGTTGGTTATGACCTATAAAGCCCTTCATGGCACCGGACCAGATTATCTCCGGGACCACCTTCTGCCGCACGAATCCCAGCGACCGATTAGGTCCCAGAGAGTGGGCCTTCTCCGGGTCCCGTCAACTAAACAATGTCGTTTGGCGGGACCCAGGGGAAGAGCCTTCTCTGTGGTGGCCCCGGCCCTCTGGAACCAACTCCCTCCAGAGATCAGAATTGCCCCCACCCTCCTTGCCTTTCGTAAGCTACTTAAAACCCACATCTGCCGTCAGGCATGGGGGAACTGAGATGTTCTTTCCCCCTGGGCCTCTGCAGTTTATGCATGGTATGTTTGTATGTATGTTTGGTTTTATAAATAAGGGTTTTTAGTTGTTTTATTATTGGATTGCTATATATTGTTTTAATCACTGTTGTTAGCCGCCCCGAGTCCACCGAGAGGGGCGGCATATAAATCAAACAAATAGATAGATAGATAGATAGATAGATAGATAGATAGATAGATAGATAGATAAATCTACAAAGCAATATAATCTACACTTCTACATAAGATCCTGTCCCAAGATTTTGGGAAACTGAATTTATATTACACTTTATCTCCAAGCCACTTTTGAGGGACTGAGGAGCAGAAGCGCTGCTGTGCAGGCACTCTCAAATATTCCAGCTTCTGCAAACACACATATTCACATGGGAGGTTGTACTTATTGACTTGCATCACTTTAGCTCTGTGAAACTAAATAGCAAAGAGCCCTCGGCTTACAAGGTCTTTGCTTTCACTGAAGAAACAGCTACCATACCAAATGATAGGATGAATTTAGAATTTACTCTACTGAAATGTGTTTGTTTTGCTTTTCTGTTTACCTTTTCACTGGCAGACTAGTCATTCCACAAGACTAGTGATGGGCGAACTGAACTCGCACAATTCGGGTCCGTACCAAATTTTGCGGTGTTCGGTATGCCGAACACAAACCCGAATTTTTTTCAAACTTCAGGTAAAGTTCGGAGTCATGTTTGGCGTTCAGAGCTTTGACGTCACCAGTAGGTTGCTAAGGACACCAAGGTGATCACTTCCTGGATTCCATGGAATCCAGGAAGTGATCACCTTGGCGTCCTTAGCAACCTGCCGGTGATGTCAAAGCTCCGCCCCCGGACTCTCTTCATGGGAGGGATTCCCCGTTCAGGTTCGAGTTCGGGTTCAGTTCGGCTTCGGCCAAATTTTGCGTAAAGTTCGTCCGAACTTGCCGAACCCAAACACCGTTGGGTTTGCCCATCACTACACAAGACTAAAAAAGATTAGTCTTGAATTAATTGCACGTGACCTACAGCAGGCATCCTCAAACTATGGCCCACGGGACAGATCTGGCCTGCCAAAGCCATTAAACTGGCCCAGGTGGGATTACAAGGATGTCCTGCCCATATCGCCACACCCACCGGCTAGCCACCACCTTTGTGCAGGTCTTATTTTTGCGAGGGCTAACAGAGTGTTTCTGTGGGCCAGAAGAGTGCTTCTAGGGGCCGTGGGGAGGCCCCAGAAAATGTCCACGTGCCCTGCTTTTGGCTGGCAGAATGCTATTCAGGTGGAATGGGGATCGGGGGAGACCAAAAATGGCCCACACCTTTTGCCAGCCAAGGAAAGAACTCAAAGATTTGCCAGGAACTTCAGTACACCCTCGCTCCACTGGGAAGCGAGGGTCGATTACTGCAACGCTCTCTACATGAGGCTACCTTTGAAAAGTGTTCAGAAACTTCAGATCGTGCAGAACGCAGCCACGAGAGTCGTCGTGGGTCTTCCAAGATTCACCCATTTTTCTTCAACACTCCGGGGCTTGCATTGGCTGCTGATCAGTTTCCAGTCACAATTCAAAGTGTTGGTCATGACCTTTAAAGCCCTACATGGCATTGGACCAGATTACCTCCGGAACCGCCTGCTACAGCACGAATCCGAGCGACCGATAAGGTCCCACAGAGTTGGCCTTCTCCGGGTCCCGTCGACTAAACAATGTCGTTTGGTGGGCCCCAGGGGAAGAGCCTTCTCTGTGGCGGCCCCGGCCTTCTGGAACCAACTTCCCCAGGAGATTAGAACTGCCCCCAGCCTCCCTGTCTTTCGTAAACTACTCAAGACTCACTTATACTGCCAGGCATGGGGGAGTTGAGATAATCCTTTCCCCTAGGCCATTACAATTTATGCATGGTATGTTTGTGTGTATGTTTGGTTTTATAATAAGGGTTTTTAGTTGTTTTAGTATTGGATTGTTACATGCTGTTTTTTATCATTGTTGTTAGCCGCCCCGAGTCTACAGAGAGGGGCGGCATACCAATAGATAGATAGATAGATAGATAGATAGATAGATAGATAGATAGATAGATAGATAGATAGATAGATAAATAATAATTAATCTGCATGATGCTTTGTAGAGGTAGCTTTGCTCGAACTAGGGATGGGGTTTCAGCTGACACAAACACTTCCTAATTGTTTCTTCATGGATCAAGGGGAGGATCTTTGCTAGCTTAGAAGGCTATTTTTGGTTGTAGAAGAGGTTGTAGAAGAGGAGATGATTGAAGAAAATACAGAGAAATAAGAGAATGAAGAAGATGAAGAAGAAAAGCCCACTCGAAGTGGAACAAAGACTATGGACTATTTTAACGAGTATCCTGAATATTATTATGATTATGATGATGATGATTATCTTAGAAATTATGAATTTTTGAGGTCTGATACAAATGATGAATTTTAAATGATGGCAAGTAATATAGAGAGTGCTTTTTCCTTTTCTATTCTTTACTTATACATTGTAAAATTATAGATTTGAAGGAGAATACAAATAAAATTTGGGAGGGTTATCTGGTTAGTTGTTCTGGTTTTATTTTTTCTTAATTATCTGAGATGCATTGATTTTTCTTTCCAATTTTATATTCCCTTTTGGTGGTCTAAATGGTGGTATAAATAGAAATATTTCAGATCAGTAAGGCTTTTCTAATGTAAAACAAGAAAATTAGTATATGAAAACATGAAAGATCAAGTGATTTAAAGCAACAAAAATGAATATTACAATACAACCTTAGAATGAACTTTGAATTTTGAAATTAATTATGTGATTTAAATTATGATGATGAATTATTTAATATGGAAATAGATAAATAACTAGATGATGTACAATTAGGAGGTTAGAAATGATTCTTTTAAAGGAAGCCTAAATGGGAAAATGGAACTTATTATATATAAAATCTGTCTTAATAAATTGATCTAGGATAAAGTATAAAAGTTGGGAGGAATGATTAGATATGTTGAAATGGATAGCACATATAATTATACGAAATAATTGTAGAAGCATGTAGCTATGAAATAAGAAACAAATATTGAGGAAAAGGCCCTAAAATGAAAAGAAATAAGAAATCATAATTATTTTGGAATATAAGGAGGATAACTATTAAACTTGGAGTTAAAAGTGGGTTTTAAGCAGAGGAACAATCCACATTACAAAATTAGCCTTTTATATACCCAAAACAAAAAGATTTAATCTTTATTTTTGGAGTTATAAGAAATAAAATAGAATATTAATGGTTATATAGTTTTCAAAGATGGTTTTATATCAACAGCCTGCAAACATAGGTTGGGACACTCAGGAAGGAATGGAGGAGCATTATGAGAGAGAGATATAAAGAGAAAGAAAAAATGAATGAGGGAGAGATAGGTGTAGGAGAAGTGAAGGGAAAGTAGGTGTTGTGGTTAGCTCTGGCCCAGCTCCTGCTCCAAGGACTGTGGATGTGGGGGAGACATCCACATGCTGCAGGCCTGTTTTGCCCCCGGTGGAATCTGATGATGAAGGCTCCTCTGACCAAGAAGACATGGGTGACAGGGAGGAGGAGAGTGTGGCAGACAGCTCAGAGGGAGATCAATTATCTAGCTCCTCCTTGGATTCAGAACAAGAGTTAATGATACAGCCACCCATGCGGAGAACGATGCATAGGCAGCAACAACTGAGAGATTATTATCAAAGAAAATGAGGCCACCTCTGGTTGGGTGGGGCTGTGGTCATTAGTGAGGCTGCTATAAATAGCAGCCTGTGGGCTTGGCCATTGTGGAGGATTATCTGATCGTTGTGTTTCGTGACTGCTTTACTGACTTTGACTTTTTGTGTGTTGATTTTTCCCTGCTTTGAAACTAAACCAGAGCAAAGTGTTTCACTTTGTGAAAGAAGGAGGACTGTGAATTGCCTCACAGCTGCAAGCTAAGTATCACAGAACTGATAAGGGACTTGTACAAATTACCAGTTTGGTTGGAGACCAGTGCTCTTTGTTATACCAAAAGAGTGCTTAGTTTAAGTGAATGTTCATTATAAAGAACATTGTTTTGAATTTTCAAACGTGTGTGTGTGTGAAATTTGTACCTGTGAATTTTTGGGAGGAGTGTACCAGGGAGCCTGACAGAACAGTAGGTAGGAGGAGGAAAGAGTGGAAGAGGAAGGTGAGTGCAAGAAAGAATGGTTAAAGAGGCAGGCATTTTTTAAAATTACTGTATTCTTAAAAATGAAATACAGTATGAGTTTATGAATGATGGATAAAATGTACATTTATGAACTCTGTAACAGGTTAGACATGTTGAATCTGTACATGAGAATGGGGAGAAAAAAATTAAAAATTTGGAAAAATAAAAAGGGAAAACACCATTGTGAGAATAACACCTACAGCCATCCTCAATACGTTTCTGTTGCAGGAAGATTCCTAGACAGAGGCATGCAGGTATGTGCTCAGGAAACAATTAATGGTCTGTCTTCACAAATCAAGGCAAAGTAGTTGTGTGACTTTGACCTTTAATGGCTTCAGCAGAATTAAAAATATTCATATCTAGAACCTATAGTTCTGCAGAATGTACCAAAACCACTAGATATACTGCTAAAGGTAAAGGTTCCTCTCCAACATATGTGCTAGTCCTCCCGACTCTAGGGGGTGCTACTCATCTCCATTTCAAAGCTGAAGAGCCAGCATTGTCCAAAGATGTCTCTGTGGTCATTCAATTCAATTCAATTGATTAGATTTGTATGCTGCCCCTCTCCGAAGACTCGGGGCGGCTCACAATAGTAATAAAAACAGTATAACAATGGAACAAATCTAATAATAAAAATTATATTAAAACCCCCAACTGTTAAAAACCATACAACACATACATACCAAACATAAAATATAAGAAAGCCTGGGGGAGATGTCTTAGTTCACCCATGCCTGGCGATATAGGTGGGTCTTGAGTAACTTGCGAAAGACAAGGAGGGTGGGGGCTGTTCTAATCCCCGGGGGGAGTTGATTCCAGAGGGCCGGGCCCGCCTCAGAGAAGGCTCTTCCCCTGGGGCCCGGCAAACGACATTGTTTGGTCGACGGGACCCGGAGAAGGCAACTCTATGGGACCTTATCAGCCGCTGGGATGGTCATGTGGCCAGCATGACTAAACACCAAAGGCACACGGAACCTTCCCTTGGTGGTCCCTATTTTTCTACTTGCATTTTTTACATGCTTTTCAAACTGCTAGGTTGGCAGAAGCTGGGACAAGTAACAGGAGGTATGTGGCACTGGGGATTTGAACTGCTGAACTGCCGACCTTTCAGTCAACAAACTCAGCCTCTTAGCCACTGAGCCAGCACGTATCAAAGACATACTGCGACAGTGCTGTAAAGATAAGATTAAATTGCCTTTTTTCTTTTATATGTACTCTGGTACCCGATCCATATGAGAGAATTCTAGCAGAAATCTATCCACCGCAGATTTCAAACTCCGTTTCCTCTAAAATGCTGGTAAACTACCATTACCTGAACTAATTGAGAGCCATTATCTGCTGTTTTAACTAAAGGCCTCCTGGGATTGCTAACACTTTTTAAATATCTTCATGAGAAACAGCACACAAGGGATGCAGTAAAAGATGAGATTCAACTGGCAGCTAAAAGTACAGACGGCACCCTGGGGAGGCTACTTAATTCATCATTTCAGAATATGAGTGGAATAATATGAAATCATCTTCCAAATCAATGGAAATAATAAACATTATTTCTGGGAGAGAGAAGTAAAAACAATACTTTACTCAGATTTACATGGAACTTGATTTGTTTATAATGCATACTCACTGAGTTATTTCATGCAAGAGTCATCAGTTTCTGCTAAAATAATAGCATTTAGGCTTATGTACCGCTTCACAGTGCTTTACGGCCCTCTGTAAGCGGTTTACAGAGAGTAAGCATATTGACTCCAACAATCTCACACTACTCACAAGAGCCTACAAGACCCATCCTAGACTACTGCTCATCTGTCTGGAACCCATACCACATCTCAGACATCAACACCCTTGAAACCGTCCAAAGATATTTCACCAGAAGAGCCCTTCACTCCTCCACTCGAAACAGAATATCCTACGAAAATAGACGAACAATCCTGGGCCTAGAAAGCCTAGAACTACGGCGCCTAAAACACGATTTGAGTATTGCCCACAAGATCATATGCTGCAACGTCCTACCGGTCAATGACTACTTCAGCTTCAACCGCAACAACACAAGAGCATGCAACAGATTCAAACTTAATACGAACCGCTCCAAACTTGACTGTAAAAAATGTGATTTCAACAATCGAGTTATCGAAGCGTGGAACTCATTGCCGGACTCAATTGTGTCAACCCCTAGCCCCCAACACTTCTCCCTTAGACTCTCCATGATTGACCTCTCCAGGTTCCTAAGAGGTCAGTAAGGGTGTTGATGTCTGAGATGTGGTATGGGTTCCAGACAGATGAGCAGTAGTCTAGAATGGGTCTGGCAAAAGTTTTGTAGGCTCTTGTGAGTAGTGTGAGATTGCCTGAGCAGAAGCTGCATAGGATCAGGTTAACAACTCTAGAAGCTTTTAATTTTCTAAACAGAAAATTTGTTTTGATCATTGAACAAGAATTGTTAGCAAACATTTCTGTTTTGAAGCTTACATATAATGTTGCAACACTTTGCTACTTTTAAAGAAATAAATTGATTATGTGATCAAATAAATGATGTTACAATTCCCCAGAAATTTAAATAAAAAAATCAACTGGTGGCAAATGTTCCTGTAGAACTGGCAATGTAGAACAACATGGGTTGTGGCTTTTGGGCACTCATATCAAAATGGCAGCATCAGGTTTTATATGGGTTTTTTCTTTATTTTCCTTGCAGGACAATTGTGGGAACAGCATTAAACCGAGCTAAAGATAACACTCTTAAATTTGGGGATGTGATATGATATAAATATGAGACTTATTTAGACACTAAAATTTGGTTATGTGTAATTAGGTTATGAGATAAAGCAGCAATTTCTCTTTGACCTTCTATATTCAAGATCCTTTGTCTTAGTATTTGTTGTGGTTAGTTCTGGCCCAGCTCCTGCCCCAAGGACTGTGGATGTGGGGGAGACATCCACATGCTGCAGGACTGTTTTGCCCCCGGTGGAATCTGCTGATCAAGGCTCCTCTGACCAAGAAGACATGAGTGACAAGGAGGAGGAGAGTGTGGCAGACAGCTCAGAAGGAGATCAATTATCTAGCTCCTCCTTGGATTCAGAACAAGAGTTAATGATACAGCCATGCATGCGGAGAGCGAGAGAGCGATGCATAGGCAACAACAACTGAGAGCTTATTATCAAAGAAAATGAGGCCACCTGTGGTTGGGTGGGGCTGTGGTAATTAGTGAGGCTGCTATAAATAGCAGCCTGTGGGTTTGGCCATTGTGGAGGATTATCTGATCGTTGTGTTTCGTGACTGCTTTACTGACTTTGACCTTTTGTGTGCTGATTTTTCCCCGCTTTGAAACTAAACCAGAGCAAAGTGTGTTTCACTTTGTGAAAGAAGAAGGACTGTGAATTGCCTCACAGCTGCAAGCTAAGTATCACAGAACTGATAAGGGACTTGTACAAATTACCAGTTTGTTTGGAGACGGGTGCTCTTTGCTATACCAAAAGAGGGCTTAGTTTAAGTGAATTTTCATTATAAAGAACATTGTTTTGAATTTTTAAACGTGTGTGTGTCTGAAATTTGTACCCGTGAATTTTTGGGAGGATTCTACCAGAGAGCCCGACAGAACAGTATTAATGTAGCTTGATTTGACTCTAAGGTTAAGGTGACATCCCTGGAGAAACCATAGAGACTCAGTTCCTTTTAGGATTACTAGTTCCCAGGAAAGTTTGTAATTGCTTGCTAATATTAGATGGGTCAGCCCATTTGGACTGTGGTGTAGTTTCAACCAGTAGGTAAAGATATTTATCCTGGGATTATATTCAGGTTTACCGACTCCTGCTTCATGTTGAAGTACACCATTTGGTAAATCAGCAGGTGACCTGGAAGCTACTTCTTAGAAATTTTGTCTGAATCCCTTCTAAAGCGATCGTGCTGTTATATGATCCCAATTGAGCCCTATATAATAAATCTGTTTGGGCTTTAGCTGCAAGAAACTTAATTGCAGCAGGCATAAACTGTGCTTCTCTGGAAAAATAATAAATGAGTATAGCTAATGCAGATCTCTGGTGCATTGCAGGATACATAGAAATACAGGCATTTGTTTCTGCTTTCTGAGACTTGAAAGCCTATTACAGTGTTTTCCCGAAAATGCAACCTACTCAGAAAATAAGTCCTAGCTTGATTTTTACATGTGCCCAATATACACCCTATCCCCCTCACCTAAAATAAGCCCTAATTCAGACCCTGCCCACTCCAGGGTGCATGGGTTAAAATTAAGCTAGGGTGGGGATGGGGGATGGAGTTACCATACTATTAACTGCTCCAAATTGGACTGTAAAATATACAACTTTAGTAATTGATTTGTCGAAGCATGGAACCCATTACCGGACTCTGTAATATCTTCCCCTAACCCACAACATTTTACCCTCAGACTATCCACAGTTGACCTCTCCAGATTCCTAAGAGGTCAGTAAGGGGCGTGCATAAGTGCACTAGTGTGCCTCCCATCCCCTGTGCTATTGCCTCTCCTATATCTCCTATATCATATCTACTATTCTTCTATTCTATTCTTCTTATACTACTCTCATATTATCTTTCTATTCTCTAATTGATATACAGTGATCTCTCGGTTAGCGCGGGGGTTACGTTCCAAGACCTCCCGCGCTAGCCGATTTCCGCGTTATATTGGATGCGGAAGTAAAACCACCATCTGCGCATGTGCGCCATTTTTTTCATGGCCGCACATGCGCAGATGGTGGAGTTTGCGTGTGGGCGGCGGGGAAGACCAAGGGAAGATTCCTTCAGCCGCCCAACAGCTGATCTGCTCCGCAGCGCGGAAGCAGCGAGGAGCCGAAGATGGGGTAAAGGCAAAGGGGAAACCCCATCTTCGGCTCCTCGCTGCTGCCGCGCTGCGGAGCGGATCAGGTGTTGGGCGGCTGAAGGAACCTTCCCTTGGTCTTCCCGCTTGCCGCTTGCCAGTCCACACACGCCCCCCTGGATGAGCCGGCCACAGGGGCGAGGGGTGGGGATGAAGGGGCAGGACTTCCCGGGCGGAAGGCATGCTCGGCTCTGCCGCTCCAGCCTCTTTCGGCCGAGCCTCCCCGGCCAAGCAGCCAGGGAAGTCGAGCCAGGCGTGGCGGCGGCAGCGCTGCTTCTCCGGTCGCCCGGTCCTCTCCTGCCTCCTGCGCCGATGTTCCCCGCTGCGACGGAAGGCAGTCGCTTGGCTAGGGAGGCTCGGCCGAAAGGGGCTGGAGCGGCAGAGCCGAGCACGCCTTCCGCCCGGGAAGTCCTGCCCCTTCATCCCCACCCCTCGCCCCTGTGGTCGGCGGGGATGAAAGGGCAGGACTCCCTGGGTGGAAGGCGTGCTCGGCTCTGCCGCTCCAGCTGCTTTCGGCCGAGCACGCCTTCCACCCAGGGAGTCCTGCCCTTTCATCCCCGCCGACCACAGGGGCGAGGGGTGGGGATGAAGGGGCAGGACTTCCCGGGCGGAAGGCGTGCTCGGCTCTGCCGCTCCAGCCGCTTTCGGCTGAGCCTCCCCGGCCAAGCAGCCAGGGAAGTCGAGCCAGGCGTGGCGCTGGCTGTCAACTTTTCTTTTTAGCACTGGGGAGGCAAGTCAGCTCCTGCCCAGTTTTAAAAAGAAAAGTTGACAGCCAGCGATTGTTCCGCTGCCGCCAGCATGGCCTGGCTGGCAGCGGAAGATGTAACGGAGCCCACGGGGGATTCGCCTTCCTCCCACCCGCAGCCGAGACTGATTGTGGGCTCCTTCGCAACCTCGGAGAGCTTCCGGGGCATGAAAGCTCACGAAAACCAGGAAGCTCTCCGAGGTTGCGAAGGAGCCCACGATCAGTCGGCTGCCGGCGGGAGGAAAGCGAATGCCACGGGGCTGGGCTCGGCTCCCCCCTCGGCTCCCCCCCTTACCAGCCCCGCCGCGGAAGGCTCCATTCTGTTCCCTGCCGGCCCGATTGAGCGGCCGGCGGTCTCCATTCAGGGAACAGAATAAAAAAAAAATTATTTTTTAATATTTTATTTTTTTAAATAATATTTTTTGAAAAACCGCGTTGCAGCGTTTCGCGCTAATCGAGAACGTGCAAGTCGAGGGACCACTGTATTCTATTCCTAAATTTTCACTTCTATTTCTTTCTCTAATATATTTTACTCGAGTATAACCTCTATAACCTTCATTGTGTATTGTTGTGTATTGGATAAAATAAAATAAAATAAAATAATAATAAAATAAAATAAAATAAAATAAAATAAAAAATACTTACCTTCAGATAGTTGCAGCCTGGCTTTACACACCTCAGCCCATTTCTACTGCAGCCAGCAAGACTTTTCTGAAGGCCTCTGTAGCTGATCTGGAGCTCTGTTATTGGCTGCATATGCCTCCAGAAAAACCTTACTGGTCTTGCCAGATGGAGAAGTTCCCGAAAGCCCCTGATAGCGAAAAAGAGGATGGGGGCAATGTGTGCAAGTGAGGTGAGTCAGTGTACATCCTCCTCCCCACTCTGAAAATAAGACTTGGTGCCTCTTTTGGTGGGAAAAAATATATACCATGGCAGCAGCCAGAATTATATATGCACAAAACTGGAGATCCCAACTAATCCCAACTATGTTAAATATTGTTAGAAAAGTATTATAATATGCAGAAATGAGTAAGCTATCCCTTGAACTTCAAGATATAGATGAATTGGAATTCTATAGAACTAGGACAGATGGTATAAATACAAAAATTTTCTAGAATTACTTCTCACAGACAACACATAGAGCAATAATAACCCATTTTCTGTACAGACTGGAAAGAATCATCAGGATATTCACACATTTAGTTACTATGGATTAACCAAATAAAAGAACGGTTGTTCAAAAAGAAAACAATGTTGTAATGTAAAGATAGTTAGAATCTAAAATACTATATCAGTAGAAGTGAAAAAGAATGATACTAATGTAAAGTGACCAGATTTTAAGATTGGGAAAGAGGGACACCATTGAGCGTGGGGGGGGGGGGGCTAAAAAAGGTTTTGCCCCCCAAAATTAGCAAAAATCTTTCTTTCTTTCTTTCCTTTTTTCTTTCTTTCTTTCCTTCCTTCTTTCTTTCTCTCTCTCTTTCTCTCCCTCTTTCTTTTCTCTCTCTCTCTCCCTCCTTCCCTCCCTTTGTTTCTCTCCCTTCCTTCCTCTTCTCTCCTACTCCCCCCCCCACGAACCCAGGAGAAGCTTCAGCTGGAGAGAGAGGGCGGGGCTTCCACTCCTCTTTTGGGATCAGAGGCCGACGGGCGGGATGTCTGCAGCACAGGAGCCGCCCGGCTTCCCTGCCCCAATGGTGCCTGGGTGGAGGTGAAGACAGGAGAGGAGGCAGGGCAAGGGAAACGGGCGAGCAAAGACCATGCACAGCTGCCGGAAGTAAGCACAGAGACCTCCGGCCAAGCTGGGTTGGGGTGCGGAGGGTGAGGCAGCAGCGGAGAGCTCGGAATTACAATCCCTCCAGCCTCTTCCCAAGGGGTCTGGTTGGGAGAAAAAAAAGCAGGACATTTTTCAAAGGGCGCGGGACACGGGACAAATAATGAAAAAACAAGACTGTCCTCTGAAAGCAGGATGACTAGTCACACTATACTAATGTAAACAATAAGCACATAGGAAATATAAAGATATATTATTATTATTATTATTATTATTATTATTATTATTATTATTATTTATTTATTTATTTTTTAATGTTACAAAGCTGAAATCCTGAAATCTGAGAAGTACTGAATGCTGGCACGGGTCAGTGTGTTTATTTATCCCTTGCAAACTGTTTTTGATTTATAGTAATGACCTTCCTAAAATTCAAGGTTGGCAAATTTAGCACCGCGTTTTGGCTGTACCCCTCCGTAAAGTATTTTACACCGTCTTATTTTACTAGAAACAATTCTACCAATTTTTTTTCAAGAAGATGATGCCATGTTAGGAAATAAAGCACATACTATTATTATTATTATTATTATTATTATTTATTCGATTTGTATGCCGCCCCTCTCCGAAGACTCGGGGCGGCTCACAACATGTAACAACAAATCATAAATAATCCAACAGTTTTTAAAATGTTTAAAGATTTAAAAGACCCCATATACTAACAGACATACACACATGCATACCATATATAAATTAAATACAGTATTCCCTAAAATGTAGAATGATAAAGTTAATTCATCTTAAAACATGTAAGATGTTTAATAAAATCATATAAATTGAACTGCATGGGAATATAGGGAGGAAATACTCAGAACAATGAATGCATTATTTTTGTTTACTGAAACAAAAATATGTTTCCCTAATATATAGTAAATATAATACTAATAAGCTGTAAAATGAAAGTGTCAACTAGATAGTTGACATCCATGTTTAACATTACAATCAAATGCATACTATATGATATGTGTAAAGATTTATGTTTGTATGTTCGTTTGTCATTCCTTTTAACAAAACCAATCAAAACTATTTTAAAAAGAAAAGAAAAGTTCTAGAAAGATCTCTAGCCAGTGCCTCTCATTTGGTAGAACAGGAAATTTTAAATAGATGAATCTTCTTCCTCTTAATGCTGCAAAAGAAATAGGCTATAAAGCAAATTATTTACTTTTGTGGGCCCATTATAGTACGCTTCATTAAACTAAAAGACAAAACCTGTATTTTAAATGCTCTAACAACAGTGAGAACTCTTGCATCCACAGAAATTCATTATTATCAGTCACTATAAAGAATGATTTCCCTAATTTTCCAGCATAGAATTATCCATCTGGGCATGACACAGAAAAAGACCATAAAAATGCAAACACCAAAGGCGATACATAAAGCTATCTCAAGTTAAAGAGTTAGCTCCTACTTCAGGAGGCTTAATCAGCTAGAAATGAATAGCCGGATCTGTAGTTTCCAGTATCTGTTAAAGCAGTGTTTCCCAACCTTGGCAACTTGAAGATATTTGGACTTCAACTCCCAGAATTCCCCAGCCAGCATTCACTGACTGGGGAATTCTGGGAGTTGAAGTCCAAATACCTTCAAGTTGCCACGGTTGGGAAACACGGTGTTAAAGGGACAGATCTAATCCCTATGATCATAGTTCCCCCTAAGCTGAGCAGTAAGCAATCGCTCACTTAAAAAACATCATCAACTCAGAGTTTTCCAAACCTGCCCAGAAGCCGAGAGGGAAAGAGTGAGAGGGAAGGAGAGAGAGAGGAAGAGAGGAAGAGAGAGAAACAGATAGAAAAAAGAGAGGAAGGAAAAGAGAAAGAAAAAGAATGGGAGTAAGGAAGAGAGAAAGAAAATCAAAATCTAGTTTGAAACTAGCTCAACTATTTAAGCGGCATTTTGATATTGATAGAGTTGCCCTATTATGAGCTCACTGTTATAGACACACAGTACAGTATTTTATTTTGAAATTCTCTGAGGCAAAACAGGGTGGGTTTTTTGTTTGTTTGTTTGTTTGTTTGTTTGTTTGTTTATTTATTTATTTATTATTTCTGTGCCACCCAGTCCCAAAGGGACTGCCGCTCAGACACTATACTTTTCCGCCCCCCCCCCCCAAAAAAAAAATTAGAGGGAACACTGCCTATGATTGGGATAATCCATTTCCCATTTAAGGACCATCTTAAAGGGAAAGATAGATAGTCCCTATCTTAACTCTTGAGAATGCAGGAATGAAGTACTATTTTGGATATCGATAATAGAAGCATTTATGCACTCCAATAGATTAGATTGGACTAATATTTTAAGATATAAGGACATAATGACACAGACATTGAAGTTAAAACCACTTCAAGACTTAGAAAAACAAGGCGTAAAATTGGACTGGCTTATGTATTTACAGGTACAATCAAGATTGGAAAAAGACATCAAATTGAGTGAGTAATAAGAAAAGAAAAGTTTATATATACAGTGGTACCTCGAGATACGAGTTTAATTCGTTCCGGACCTGGGCTCTTAAGTCGAGCAGCTCTTATCTCGAACGACTTTTCCCCATAGGAATTAATGTAAATAATTTTAATTGGTTCCAGCCCTAAAAAAACTCACAAAGTTAGTCTAAATTATGCAGAAAGACATGTTTTTAATGAAGAAATGTACATGTACATATAAATGAATAATGAAGTTTCTTTCACTTAACTTGTAAACTTTCTTAAACTTTTAAATTTACATATGTTCAACTTCTCTGCCACCCAATCCTGTAGGACAGAGGTCCCCAACCCTTTTTGCACCAGGGACCGGCTTTAAGCGATCAAGAGAAGAATGGGTGAATGAATGGACGGAAGGTGGGAAGGAAGGAAGGAAAGAGGGAAGGGACAGGAACAGAGGAAGGAAGCAAGGAAACTTATGAAAGGGGAGAGTAAGAGAGGAATGAGTGAAGGGAGGGAGGGAGGGAAGAAGGTGGGAAGGAGAAAGAAAAGAAGAAATAGAGGAAGGGAAGGTAAAAGAGAGAAAGAAAAAGAGCAAGAAAGAAAGCTGCAAGCACCCCCCCGAGCCCCCCAGGCCGGCTGCAACCTTTTAAAACACGCGCGCCGCTTCGCAGCTGTCTCCTGAAGCCGAACGCGGAAGTTAGCGTTTGGCTTCAGGAGACAGCTCCTTGGCGCTTGTATCTCGAATTTGGGCTTGTAAGTAGAACAAAAATATCTCTCCCCTCCCAGCTCTTATCTCGAGTTGCTCTTAAGTAGAGCAGCTCTTATGTCGGGGTTCCACTGTAATTGGTTTTAAGCATTGTTGCTGTGTTTGTAACTATATATTGTTTTATTTTATGGTGGATAAAATGAAAATTGTATACCTGAAAAAAAAAATAGAACGAACTACTTCTCAAATTTTTCATACTATTGTCAATTTTTGACAATGGACCATTGCTGACTAAAGGAAAATAACTATTTGGTATCAATGTCTACCTGGGCATTTATAAAGATGGTTGAACAAATCAACTAATCCAAATATTTTTTTCAAAAAGTTCCCAAAGATACCTGAAGGGCACTGCATAGACACATTTTTTCTAATACTGAGCTGAATATAGATAATTTATTTGCAATAGCAATTAGAGTCAAGTGCTTTGCAACTAGGGATATACAGTATTGATGAATGTTTAATGACTGGTTCTGTTGCCTTCATTGTTGCTGCTATGTCACACTTTGCCAAACCGCTGATTGGCTCATGATGCCTGGTGTGAACGGAAATCTCAGAGGGCCCAGACATCTTTTCATGAAGCTTGAAAGAGATGTTGTAAGAACTTTCTTCCATGCCATTGTAAATCTGCTCCTTTCTTATAGTTTTCAGAATTTTGATTTGTTGTGCCCTGTCTTTGGTAATTAGCCATTAATCCCTGTTGCTTTCTCTTCGTTGCCGCCCTGGTTTCTGTGAGATTTTACGGTTGGAAATGCCTATTTTCTAAAAAGGAGACAGATCAGTTCCAATTTTTTTTCTACATATGTGCTTCTTGGAATTGCTAGGTGGTTTCAGTATCTTAAATAACTTTGACTTTTTAAAAATCAATATGAGGACCAACTTCTATAGAACTGCCTCCTACTGTTTACTGGTTGAAAAGGAGCATAATAAATAGATGGATGGATGGATGGATGGATGGATGGATGGATGGATGGATGGATGGGTGTGTGTGTGTGTAGGTAGGTAGACAGACAGACAGGCAGGCAGGCAGGCAGGCAGGCAGATAGATAGATACAGGGGGTGGACAAAAAATGGAAACACTTGACTTTTTGGCATCATAATGTTTGAACATGTTCAAATCAATCAAAACTTGACACATTTTAATGTTTTTTTTTAAAAAAAATCTGTTATTTGATATGTTTTTTTAAACTACATTTTTTTTTACAGAAATTTAAGGAAATTGGTTATATCCTTCTAGAAATGGCAGAACTCTCAGACTTTCAAAGAGGCCAAATTGTTGGTGCTCGAATGGCAGGCGCTAGTGTAACAGAAAGTGCCCGAATGTTTGGCGTTTGTAGATTAATAGATAGTTAGATAATCCATTTTGAATACTAAATTTGATACTTCTAATTTTAGCTCATTTTATAAAGGAGGTCAGATATCCTGTAATTATGTGCAGAAAAATGTGTCTCAGTTTATGTAAATTTTTGGAGAATTTCTGAAGTAATGAGTTTCTATAGTTGCCAAGATTGGTAATCAAAAATGAATAGTTTACCCAGCTTGAAGCAAAAGATAGGAAACCTTATGTACAATACTGAATTGCTTTGGGAAGTCTTCTCACCCAGAATAAAGTATTGAAACGAATAAATTAAAATTATTGTAGCTTCTTGTCATCAGGAGAAGAACGTTTCCAGATGGGTACTATGATTTACAATACAAATGGGCAAAGATTCAGCCCAAAATTTATTTTGCCAGTATACTAAGTAGTCAGCAACTTTAATTATTTATTGACCATTCAAACATGTACTGAGTCTACATGTTAAACTGGTGGAGAGGAATAGTAGTATTTTCTAGAAATAGTAGGAAAAGAAATAAGCACTACATTTAGACCCAACAAAACTTCTGTCTTTCCCTTGGACCTACTGAAGGCTCAACTATCCCATGCCATTCAGATATCTTATTTATCTATCTATCTATCTATCTATCTATCTATCTATCTATCTATCTATCTATCTATCTATCTATCTATTTAATTTGTATGCCGCCCCACTCCGTAGACTCGGGGCGGCTCACAGCAGTGATAGAAACAATGTATAATACAAATCTAATAATACGAAGTTAAAAACCCATAATTTAAAAAAACATGCACACAACACACCATACATAAATTATATAGGCCTGGGGAAGATATTTCAATTCCCCCATGCCTGACGGCAGAGGTGGGTTTTGAGAAGTTTACGAAAGGCAAGGAGGGTGGGGGCAATTCTGATCTCTGGGGTGAGTTGGTTCCAGAGGGCCGGGGCCGCCACAGAGAAGGCTCTTCCCCTGGGTCCCGCCAAATGACATTGTTTAGTCGACGGGACCCGGAGAAGGCCAACTCTGTGGGACCTAACCGGTCGCTGGGATTCGTGCGGCAGAAGGCGGTCCCGGAGATATTCTGGTCCGATGCCATGAAGGGCTTTATAGGTCATAATGAACACTTTGAGTTGTGACCGGAAATTGATCTGCAACCAATGCAGACTGCGGAGTGTTGGTGTAACATGGGCATTTTTGGGAAAGCCCATGACTGCTCTCGCAGCTGCATTCTGCATGATCTGAAGTTTCCAAACACTTTTCAAAGGTAGCCCCATGTAGAGAGCGTTACAGTAGTCGAGCCTCGAGGTGATGAGGGCGTGAGTGACTGTGAGCAATGAGTCCTGGTCCAAATAGGATTTGTTTTAATTTGTTTTCAAAAAATGTAAAACACAGGAATACCTTACAATACTTATTGGGCTGAATTTTCAGAACTTCAATGAATAATTATTTCTCACTATTTAAAAACAATTTTGATTTTTATCCCTCTACAATCTTGTGAGCACCATTTGTTGGGGGGTCAAGGGAAAGTGAGGGTTTTGCCTTCTCTTTCTGCTCAAGATCTCCATGTACAATTGGTGGGCCACTGTGTGACACAGAATGTTGGACTCGATGGGCTTTGGCCTGATTCAGCATAGCTCTTCTTAGAAAAATAGAAACATAGAAGACTGACGGCAGAAAAAGACCTCCTGGTCCATCTAGTCTGCCTTTATACTATTTTCTGTATTTTATCTTAGGATGGATATATGTTTATCCCAGGCATGTTTAAATTCAGTTACTGTGGACTTATCTACCACGTCTGCTGGAAGTTTGTTCCAAGGATCTACTACTCTTTCAGTAAAATAATATTTTCTCATGTTGCTTTTGATCTTTCCCCCAACTAACTTCAGACTGTGTCCCCTTGTTCTTGTGTTCACTTTCCTATTAAAAACACTTCCTTCCTGAACCTTATTTAATGCTTTAACATATTTAAATGTTTTGATCATGTCCCCTCTTTTCCTTCGGTCCTCCAGACTATACAGATTGAGTTCATGAAGTCTTTCCTGATACGTTTTATGCTTAAGACCTTCCACCATTCTTGTAGCCCGTCTTTGGACCCGTTCAATTTTGTCAATATCTTTTTGTAGGTGAGGTCTCCAGAACTGAACACAGTATTCCAAATGTGGTCTCACCAGCGCTCTATATAGCAGGATCATAATCTCTTTCTTCCTGCTTGTTATACCTCTAGCTATGCAGCCAAGCATCCTAATTGCTTTCCCTACCGCCTGACTGCACTGTTGACCCAGAAATCACTACCCCTAAATCCTTCTCTTCTGAAGTTTTTGCTAACACAGAACTGCCAATACAATATTCAGATTGAGATTCTTATGTTCTTATGTGACTTTTAGTAGTTACATCACTGTAAAACCTCAAAGTCAAAACACCATACAATCCAAATCACAAAAACAAAGCTGAAGTAGAAGAGGAAAATAAAATATATGTGTGTGTTTAAACAGCGTATTCAAAAACATTGCAAAAGTAAATGAATGCTTCTTTTCTGTTTTTCCTGACAGCAGCTTCATCTGGGATCAAGACATAAAATTTCTATTAATTGCCCAAAAAGCATTAGCCTACTTAGGAAATGTCTAAGACAGTGATAGTGAACCTATGGCCAACCTAGGGTGCCACAGGTGGCACACGGAACCATATCTCCGGGACCGTCTTCTGCCGCACAAATCCCAGTGACCAGTTAGGTCCCACAGAGTTGGCCTTCTCCGGGTCCCGTCGACTAAACAATGTCATTTGGCGGGACCCAGGGGAAGAGCCTTCTCTGTGGCGGCCCCGACCCTCTGGAACCAACTTCCCCCGGATATCAGAGTTGCCCCCACCCTCCTTGCCTTTCATAAGCTTCTTAAAACCCACCTCTGTCGTCAGACATGGGGGAATTGAGATATTCCCTTCCCCCTAGGCTTATAAAATTTATGCATGGTATGTCTGTATGTATGATTGGTTCTTTAAATTGGGTTTTTTAAAATTACTTTTAATATTAGATTTGTGTACATTGTCTTTTTACTGTTGTTAGCCGCCCTGAGTCTGTGGAGAGGGGCGGCATACAAATCTAATAAATAAATAAGTAAGTAAGTAAGTAAACAAACAAACAAACAAACAAACAAACAAACAAACAAACAAACAAATAAATAAATAAATAAATAAATAAATAAATAAATAAATATCTGCTGGCACATGAGCCATTGTCATAGATCAGCTCCAACGTGCATGTGTGTGCATTATTTTTTGCTTCCAGGCAGCCTTTGGCTGAGGGGGATGGGGAAAAGTGTTTTTATCTTCCCCTGGCTCGAGGGAAGCCTTTGGAGCCTGGGGAGGGCGAAAGATGAGCCTACTTGCCCGACCAAAAGTTGGGAAACAGGCCATTTCCAGCCTCCAGAGGGCCTCTGGGGGGTGGGATAAGCTGTTTTCGCCCTCCCCAGGTATTGAATAATGGGTGTGGATACTCGCACATGCACAATAGCACATGCAAACACTCTTTCGGTTCACCATCACTGGTCTAAGCTAATTAAGGAGGAGGAGGTGTTTCTCCAAAAAGATTTATATAGCTAAAAACAAAGATAATTTCAGTAGTGAGTGACATTTTTGTACTCAAATGATTATGCAATAACTTTCACATGATATTAATAAATAGTGAGTGACATTTTTGTGCTCAAATGATTATGCAATAACTTTCACATGCAAATATTAATAAATGGTATGATTTGAGGATTATAATAAGCAGCTTAATAACCGTCAATGCTTCATCTGAACATTCTCAGTCATTCTAAAAATCATATCACAAATTATCCTGGAAGATTTTATGAATAAATGCGGTAACTCTTTCCTGAACTCTCAGAAAATCCTAGTGAGCTAATTTCTTTATATTGATAAATTGGAACCTAAACAGTACTATATTTTAGTACAAAGAAGGGAACTCAGAGCAGAAAATTTTATATCTTCAAAGCATCTAGTTAATTTAGCTCCTAAAAAAATAATAAAAAACAAAATCTAGTTAAATAAAATAAAATGTACTTAGTGCTTAGTTCCTAAAATTCAAATGGCACAATCTAAACAATTATTTGTCTAGTTTCACTATTAACTTTTAATATCTATCTTTTTATTATTGTAAGCCATCTGAATAACCCCATGGCAAGGAAAGCAGCAAATAAATGTAACAAACAAATACAGTATTTTTTTGGACTACAAGACACTCTGGAGTATAAGACACACCTTAGTTTTGGGGAAGAAAAATAAGAAAACAAATTCTGCCTCTGCTTAGCAGCATCCATCAGTATTCATCTGGCTAGTGTCCTGTCAGTGTATGAGAGGGTTGAGGGCTGTTTGGAAACTGAAACAGTACTTGCTGTGTGAGCAACAAAGAGACAGTTTGGAGCATGGGTGTGGCTTAGCTCTGCAGCAATGTGCTGAGCTGTAAACTAGTCTGCTGCTCAAAATTGAGTCTGAAACTGTGCTCTCCTCTGCTTGTGTTTGCTTGTATTTTCTACCATGTTGGAAAATCTGCTTTTGGTGCTGTATATTTACTTCATGTGTTATATTACATATAAAGAGAAGCTATTGAATCCTGCTGAATCAGTAACTTGTGTTAGGGTCCTGGTCTCAGGCTGATGGTTCTCAATGCCAGGTCAGTTGTCAGCAAAGCCCCCCTGGTCTGAGATTTACTCTTGGACGGAGGGGCTGACCTGGCTTGTGTGACCGAAACCTGGCTGGGACCCAAGAGAGGTGTTCCTCTCTTAGAAATCTGCCCAGATGGGTTTTCAGTCTTGCATCAGCTTTGACTCCAGGGAAGGGGTGGTGGAGTGGCTATCATTGTCTGAGAGACTTTAAGCCCTCGCAGGGTCCCTGCCCCTGAGATTGTTGGGTGTGAGTCCCCCCTCTTGAGATTGGACTTAGGGGTTCAGGTGGGCTTGCTGTTAATATACCTGCCTCCCAGCTATGTTGCAACAGCCCTGCCTACGCTGCTCGAGGTGGTAGCCGGGCTGGCAGTGGAGGTCCCCAGGCTTATGGTTGCAGATTTCCAATATATGAAGGAATGTTAGAGAATAGAATAGAACAGAACAGAATAGAATAGAATTTTATTGGCCAAGTGTGATTGGACACACAAGGAATTTGTCTTGGTGCAGATGCTCTCAGCGTACATAAAAGAAAAAGATACATTTGTCAAGAATCATGTGGTACAACACTTAATGATTGTCATAGGGGTCAAATAAGCAATGAAGAAACAATCAATATTAATAAGAATATTAGGATACAAGCAACAAGTTACAGTCATACAGTCCTAAGTGGGAGGAAAAGGATGATAGGAATAATGAGAATGGGTCAATGTAGTCACCAATGCATCTGAGGGCAGAACAAGAAGTAACAGATGGAAACCTATCCAGGACAGATCTGACCTAGAACTTTAGATCAACAGCTGGACAGCTTACTCCCAGAAATTTTAGCTGCTCCATCACTGAAGGTTTTTAAGAAGAGATAGACAGATTTTTGTCCAGAAAATAGGGCCGTCTGCTTCATCAGGGGGAGTGGACTGGAAGACCTCCAAGGTTCCTTGCGACTGTTTATTGTGTGTTCTATACATACATTTTGCAAATATATTATCTTTTTTAATTCATATTTTCCTTGTAAACACATACAGTGTTCCCTCGATTTTCATGGGTTTGAACTTCGCAAAAAGTCTATACCACGGTTTTTCAAAAATATTAATTAAAAAATACTTCACGGTTTTTTCCCTATACCACAGTTTTTCCCGCCCGATGACGTCATATGTCATCGCCAAACTTTCGTCCCCCTTTAATAAATATTTTTTTTAATAAACTTTAATAAATAAACCTGTTGAGTAATAATCTAAATGGTTGCTAAGGGAATGGGAAATTGCAGTTTAGGGGTTTAAAGTGCTAAGGGAAGGCTTGTGATACTGTTCATAGCCAAAAATAGTGTATTTACTTCCGCATCTCTACTTCACAGAAATTCGACTTTCGCGGGCGGTCTTGGAACGCATCCCCCATGGAAATCGAGGGAACACTGTATTAGTACTTAGATTTTGATCGTATAAGTGTTGTGAAACCTAGAACACTGTGTGATTTAAAGAGCAATTGTGCTCCACTCAGAGGTGGTATTCACTTACCTTCCCTACCAGTTTGCAAATGTGAGTGGGTGCGCAACTTTCCGCACATGTATTTTGCTCACATGTGCAGCTTGCATGCATGCATGTGGCTTCAATACATGCAGAAATAGGACGGCAACTGCCAGGCTGCCTCTATCAGTTTGCCTGAACCAGTCAAAATAGGCAGAATGCCATCTCTGGCTCCACTTAATAAAGCAGGAAGAATAATGAGGGTCAATTCACTTAGACATGAAGCAAAAGAAAGAAGCTTCAAAGTTCATATATACCATGAGATTTTCCTGTCCTTCCTTTGTTGTTGCCTCAATTGGATATAAACTTTTATATTAATATTTATATTTAGTAATATATTTATTATTATATTAGTCTTACTTAACAAAAAAATAGATAGCCAGGTACTCTGTGAAATTTTAGAATTACAGAGATGATTATCAGTCTCTTTTGGATCTACTCCTTTCCTACCTAGCTTCAGCTTCCAATGAAACTGATCTGAAACTATTTGTCAGGATCTCCATCATTGGTCTGGCATCTTGCTAGGTTCCTGCCATCGACAATATCGTTTGGCGGGACCCAGAGGAAGAGCCTTCTCTGTGGCAGAATCAGCTCCCTCCAGAGATCAGAACTGCCCCTACCCTCCTTGCCTTTCGTAACCTCCTTAAAACCCACCTCTGTCGTCAGGCGTGGGGGAACTGAAACATCTCCCCTGCCTATGTAGTTCTTTATGTATGATACGACTGTTTGTATGTTTTTAAAAAAATATATATATTGGGGTTTCTTGTTTTTTAGACTTTTTAAATGTATTATTGTTATTTTAGATTCTAATTATTAGATTTGTCATTATATATTGTTTTTATCATTGCTGTAAGCAGTGTTCTCTCTAATCTTTTTGGGGGGTGGGCGGAAAAGTATAGTGTCTGAGCGGCAGTCCCTTTGGGACTGGGCGGCACAGAAATAATAATAAAATTTCCCTCTTGGCTTCTGGGCAGGTTTGGAAAACTCTGAGTTGTTGATGATTTTTAAGTGAGCGATTGCTCACTGCTCAGCTTAGAGGGAACTATGGCTGTAAGCCGCCCTGAGTCTACGGAGAGGGGCGGCATACAAATGTAAATAATAATAATAATGATGATGATGATGATGATGATGATGATGAAGAGGGAGAGGGAGGCACACCTGGATGTCTAATGGTGGGAAATGGGCAGGAGGAAGTAACCAGATCACCAAACCATCTTGTACCACAATCTTCAAGGCTGTTTGTTCTGAGAATGGAATATTATTTTGAAAAACCTCAGGTTTCTCAAAACATCATCACATTGCCTGCAGGGGATTTGTCATGAGGGGAAGAGATTGGGAGTTGGAAGGAATAGCTTTGTATTTTGCGGGAGAACACCAGATTCCTCCTGACTTTACTACGAGCAGTTTCTTTCAGTAAAAATTCCTTTGCTTCAACTAAATGGAGTCACAAGTCTTATTTTCCTGAGAGAGCAGACAGGGACAGGTATGACACTAGAACTGTAACTATAATCCTGTAACTCACCGGCAAACCAGATTTCCCGAACCAATATAACTACTAATTTAGATGTTTCTGAAATGTCCTACTGCAATGTTCCCAAGGTGATATTTAATTTCCCTTTCAAAAGAAAGAAAATATTGCATGTACAGTAGTAGTTCATTTTATTACGGTCACAGGCTCGCGTTACGAACAAGAAGCATTAAAAATAAAATTTAAAAAGACAAAATAATATGCTGTGTTGCAAAGGATCCAAAGATAGATGATGATCATTGCAGGAGTGAAAAAAGCCAAAGCCAAGAAGCCAAAAGCCAAAAGAACAAAAGAAGCAATTTATACTTAACTTATTTCACACATCACCCTTTTATAATTCTCTGTTCTCCGTGACCTAATCCAGCTAATACACATGCACAGTTCTACATGATGCTGTAATTCATAAACATGCCAATTTATCATAGATAACGCTGCAGATATAATGATAGGAGTTTATTCCTATATCTTCTATTCTTTCTTCGATATATTGTACTACGAGTATATCCTCTATAACCTTCATTGTGTATTGGACAAAAAAATAAAATGAAATAAAATAAAATAATAAAATAATAAAATAAATAAAATAAAATAAAATAAAATAAAATAAAATAAAATAAAATAAAATAAAATAAAATAAAATAAAATAAAATAAAATAAAATAAAATAAAATAAAATAAAATAAAATAAAATAAAATAAAATAAAATAAAATAAAATAAAATAAAATAAAATAAAATAAAATAAAATAAAATAATAAAACAAAAAATAAGTAAGTTAGTTAGTTTACAGGAAAGTTCTGAGAAAGCCTTGCTAGCTAGGCCTGTTTAATGGTACCAGCTAGCATACTCATTACATCATCCAGCACTGTCAGTTCATAAGGACATGAACTTTCCCTGAACTTTTCTCAGGCCTAAATTCAGGCCTAAAAATCCAGGCTTACCTGTGCTGCAAACCCTGAGCAAATGTGAACCAAGCACCCATGTGTGGCTTCAAGCCACATCTGGGCATGCCCATCCATATGGCCTTTGACCTACAGAAGGTATACTACAATAATATTTAACAATTGATGGTGTATTTTCATGGGGGAGTCAAAATCCTCCTGATTTTGCAGACAGTATAACCAAATTTAGCTTCATTAAAAGAGACTATATCCTGTTGATCAGATAACAATCGTACATAAAAAAAGATTGATGTTTTCCATGTATTTTATCAGTTGAGATGTTATAGGTTCATGGGTCCTTATAGATGATATAGTAGGACATAAGCTGTAGTTTTGATGATCCCTTGAGTATGGGAGCATAGTCTATGGGATTATCTTATATCGACCCTCCAAGGCTGCTTTGAAAAGAATATTGCACATGTACATAATAAACTTCAGACCTATACATATCCGCATACGGAGTAAGCACTATTATTAGGCTGCAGTTTCTTTCTAGTGGTAATTTTTGAAGTGGCAAGATTGCATGATAAATAAGATTTGGGAACCAAAACAGAATTCTTTGATGTTTCTCAAGAGCAGTTTACAGATTAAATTGAGAGGAAAATAAACTATCAAATGAGATTAACACTATTTACACTTGTTTTCACAGCCCTAGCTATATTTGCCCTTATCAATGCACATGGGTTAGCAAGCTTAATGGAAATCGTAGCAAGAAAAGCTATGAATAATCTACATATCTTAAAATAACAGAATAGTCAGATCTCCAAGAAATCTAGCTCCATGTGCCACGAGTAACAGGACTGATTCATGGATGCCAAGTGTATTGGTGGTTATCGAAAGAGATGTCCAAGTTCCGCCTCTATGTTGGTTGAGGGAGGCAGGATTCCTTTAGGTACAATTTGTTGGGGATCAAGGGAAAAGGGTTTTGGCTTCTCTTTCTGGTCAAGATCCTATGTAGCTTCTGCTCTGGCAATCTCACACTACTGACTAGAGCCTACAAAACTTATGCCAGACCCATCCTCGAATACAGCTCATCTGTCTGGAACCCACACCACATTTCAGACATCAACACTATCAAAAACGTCCAAAGACATTTCACCAGAAGAGCACTTCACTCCTCCACTCGAAACAGAATACCTTACGAAAACAGACTAACTATCCTAGGTCTTGAAAGCTTAGAATTGCGGCGCCTAAAACACGATCTAAGTATTGCCCACAAGATCATATGCTGCAATGTCCTTCCGGTCAACGACTACTTCACCTTCAACCGCAACAACACAAGAGCATGCAACAGATTCAAACTTAATATTAACCGCTCCAAACTTGACTGTAAAAAATATGACTTTAACAATCGAGTCGTCGACGCGTGGAACTCATTACCGGACTCTATAGTGTCTACTCCCAACCCCCAACATTTCTCCCTTAGACTCTCCACGATTGACCTCTCCAGGTTCCTAAGAGGCCAGTAAGGGGCGTACATAAGTGCACTGATGTGCCTAACGTCCCCTGTCCAATTACCTTTCCTTTTCTCATATATCCTATATATTCTCTCCCTCTCATCCACTCCTCTTCTTTTTTACTTACTATCCCTATATATACTACTTAATGTCTATTTCATTCCATATGTATTGTATATTGGACAAAGAATAAATAAAAAATAAATAAAAAAAGATCCCCATGTACAATTGGCGGGCCACTGTGTGACACAGAATACTGGACTCAATGGGCTTTGGCCCGATTCAGCATGCTCTTCTTATGTTCTTATGACTGAGTCATAATAAACCACTAAAATCATGCAAAAATAAGAACAATCCTTTGGAGGAAGATAAATGTGACAGTAGCTGATCAATTTGGGAATAATTTACATTCAGTGCTTCTGCCATTTATCATGAAACTGTCTATGATAAGAATAAAGTTAAGAAACTGACAAATAAAGCTTTAAACTCTGTATAGGTTCAAAACTGAAATTCATTTTGCTGACCCAAGTATTACAGATCAAAGTAGAGTAGGAAAAACTGAAAAATACCATCTGAATCTGGAGCACCAGCAAAACGTTCAATGCGAACCATCGATTACACCTAAAAACCGTAACACATCAGTACAAGGCATCCTCATGTTACGACCCCAATTGACCCCCAAATTTCTGTTGCTAAGTGAGAAACCTGCCCCACTTTTCTTGCCAAATTTGTTGAGTAAATCCCTGCCGCTCTTAAATTAGGAATACAGTGTTCCCTCGATTTTCGTGGGTTCAAACTTCGCGAATAGCCTATACCACGGTTTTTCAAAAAATATTAATTAAAAAATACTTCGTGGTTTCTTTCCTATACCATGGTTTTTCCCACCCGATGATGTCATATGTCATCGTCAAACTAATAATTTTTGCAAATAAATAACAAAAAAAATAATTATTGTTAATAAATAATTATGTTTGTAAATATCAAGATCACTAAGTGTCTTATTCAATGGAGAGTACCAGTAATAATGGTGAGTAAATGGTTGTTAAGGGAATGGGAAAGGGTAATTTAAGGGTTTAAAGTGTTAAGGGATGGCTTGTGATACTGTCCATAGCCAAAAATGGTGTATTTACTTCCGCATCTCTACTTCGCGGAAATTCGAGTTTTGCGGGCGGTCTCGGAACGCATCCCCCGCGGAAATCGAGGGAACACTGTACAGTTATTAAGTGAATCTGGTTTTCCCACAGACGATGCTTGATAAAAGGTCACAAAAGGAGATCATATAACCTGGAATGCTGCAACCTTTATAAATGTGAGTCAGTTGTCAAGCCACCAAATATAAATCACATGACCATGCGGATGCTGCAATGGTCAGAAGTATGACAAATGGTCATAATAACAAATGATTCCTTTATCATTGTCAAACTATTCATTAAGGCTGCATTACTATTACTATTAGTGTTCTCATTGTTCCTATCACTAGTGTTGGGCGAACCCAAAGTTCGGCGAACTCACCCGAACTTTGCCATGAAGTTCGGGTGAGTTCCCGAACCCGAATCCGAGCAGCAGCAAGCCACTGCGGCGTCCTTTTCTGTAAAAATAAACAAGGAGGTGGGGAATTCCCCACCTCCTTTTGCTGCCTTTTATTTTTACAGAAAAGGATGCCGCAGCGGCGCTGCAAGTAAAAGTAGGTGGGGAATCCCACGATGGGATTCTGGGGGCAGAGCTTTGACATCAGGGAGACTCCTTCCTCCCCGTTTCGAAGTAGTCTCCGTAATGCCAAAGCCCCGCCCCCGGAATCCTATCGAGGGATTTCCCACCTCCTTTTGTTTGCAGCACCGCAAGCAAAAGGAGGTAGGAAATCCCATGATGGGATTCCCCAATCTCCTCCCGGGTGGCGGCATTTCGCAGTGTTCGAGTGAACGCCGAACCCGAACTTTACCCGAACTTTTAAAAAAGTTCGGGTTCGGCATGCCGAACATTGAAAAGTTCAGCATGATCCCGAACTTTGCAAGTTTGGTTCGCCCAACACTACCTATCACCCATCTCCTCTCACTTATGACTGTATGACTATAACTTCTTGCTTGTATCCTTATGATTTATATTAATAGTGATTGTTTCCTGATTGCTTATTTGTACCCTGTGACAATCATTAAGTGTTGTATCTCACGATTCATGACAAATGTATTTTTTCTATTATGTACACTTGAGAGCATATGCACCAAAGACAAATTCCTTGTGTGTCCAATCACACTTAGCCAATAAAGAATTCTATTCCATTCCATTCCATTCTAGTTTTTTTCAGTGCCATTGTAATTTTGAACGGTCAGTAAATGAACTGTTGTAAGGCGAGGACTATCTGTATCCAGGGGAAGAGCCTTCTCTGTGGCGGCCCCGGCCCTCGGGAAGCAACTCCCCCCAGAGATTAGAATTGCCCCCACCCTCCTTGCCTTTCGTAAGCTACTTAAAACCCACCTCTGCCGCCAGGCATGGGGGAACTGAGATACTCTTTCCCCCTAGGCTGTTACAATTTTATGCATGGTATGTCTGTATGTCTGTTTGGTTTTTATTATAATGGGTTTTTAATTGTTTTTAGTATTGGATTATTATTATATGCTGTCTTATTATTGCTGTTAGCCGCCCCGAGTCTTCGGAGAGTCCAATAAATAAATAAATAAACAATAAATAAATAAATAAGACAAGCTATTAAACTTAATGTGAGCATTCCAGTGGAAAGATCTATAAAAGTAGTAGAAGATTTTTACTTTAGGTTCTTCTGAACGCTACACACCCAACCTTGAATGAGAAGTGAAACCAATCATGAAGAATAATTGCTATGTAAAACTCAGCAAGACATTTTAAAGGTGGACCTTGCTATTCTGAAAGCTTGCCAAGAAAACCCAACATCCAAGTTTTATGTTCACTTGCTGACAGGAAGGTCCTATTTGTTTGGAGGCAATTGATTCTCGCTGAAATGTATTCTATAACTGGTAAAGGCTATAGCAAATGCAAATCTACTTAACACATTAGCTGGTAGATATTTCAGTGTTATCTATTTAACCCCTGTGGTTTTTCTCTTCCACAAATCACACTAAAATAAAAGATAATTTCTTTTCTCAAGTCATTCCAGATTCTGTGTTTTTGTTAATCGGGCTATTTCTTTTTCTTTATTATTCCTGTTATCTAAAAAGAAAAAGAAACCACCACCATGCCCATGACTAAAGCATATCAAGAATGGTTGCAAGAATTGGATATACAGTGGTACCTCCACTTAAGAATGCCTCTACTTAAGAACTTTTCTAGATAAGAACCGAGTGTTCAAGATTTCTTTGCCTCTACTTAAGAACCATTTTCTACTTAAGAACCCGAGCCTGGAAAAATTTCCCAGGAAATTTGTGAGCGGCACAAAGGCCCGGCCAGTTTCCTGCCATTCCCCCTTTAATCCCGGCCATCTTGGACTTTTCTGGGCTGCCAGAGGAGCTTTTTGGTGGCACTTAAGGAGGCTTTGGCAGCCCAGAGTGAATGAAGCATTTTCCTTTCTCTGGGCACCGCCTCAGAGTTCCTCTTTTTTTTTTTAAGCCTTAAAGTTCTGGATTTTTTTTATTCCCCTCGCTTCACCTTCTTCCTTCGGCAGCGACTGTCCTCCTTCTCTTCCTCCTCCTCCTCCCACCCAAATTCTGAGCTTTTATTTCTTTCCTAATGGGTTTGCATGCATTATTTGCTTTTACATTGATTCCTATAGGAAAAATTGCTTCTACTTAAGAACTTTTCTACTTAGGAACCTGGTCACAGAACGAATTAAGTTGTTAACTAGAGATACCACTGTATGGTCTTTGGTTGAGTCTACATGTCCAGATTGGATCTGTAATTGTGTACTCAAAATCCAGTCCCTTTTTATGTGCAGCATGCATGTTAAAAAGAGGCATGATTGTGGATTCAATCTTAGCTTTTTTGGCACACTCTATATCTGAAAAGAAGGACTAAGGAAACATGATAGCAGCCTTCCAATATTTGAAGGGCTACTGCAAAGATAAGAGGGTTAAAATGTTTTACAAAGCACAGAAGACAAGACAAGAAGTAACAGATGGAAACTAATCAAGGAGAGAAGCAACTTAGAAGTAAGGTGACTAGACCTCCCGCTTTTGGTGGGACAGTTCCGATTTTTAACAATTTGTCCCGCATCCTGTGGCATTTTTAAAAAGTCACGATTTTTAGAAAGAATGCACGACAAGCTAGGGAATTTCTCCCACCGCTGAGAGAAAGGAAGCGCTTTATTCGCTCTGGGCAATCCAGAGCAAATAAAGTGCTTCTTTTCTCTGTTTTCTTTGGGAATTAAGGTTATCAGGGAATCTATCCATGAGTTTGGCATTTTACCCAAGGTTAACACCTCGTTAAATATTTCTAGCATTAAATCATTTAAGGTGTCTCCTAATTCTTTGTAGCATTCTGCCGGAATTCCATCTGGACCTGGGGTTTTGTTGTTTTTTTGTTAATGTGTAGCAATTTCTAGTTCTCCTTTAGTTATCTTTTTCCCTAGTTCAGTAGTTCTTTGTCTAGTTCTGTTATCTCATCTGGGTTACATTTATCTAAGTAATCTCCCAGTGCCGAGAGAAAGGAAGCACTTTATTCACTCTGGATGGCTCAAGAATCAAGAACACACACTCACACTCGTCAATGGTGTCCCACTTTTCCAATATTAAAATTTGGTTACCTTAATCTAAGGAGAAATTTCTTAACAGTGAGAACAATTAATCAGTCATCAGAAGTTGTGAGTGCCCCATCATTGGAGGCATTTAAAAAGAGATTGGACAGCCATTTGTCTGGAATGGTATAGGGCCATAATGGCGAACCGAGGGGACGCATACCAGAAGTGGCATGCAGAGCCCTCTTTGTGGGCATGCACGCTGTTGTCAGTTGCTCTTCATGCGTGCCAGACAGCTGGTCTTCACAGCCTGAAAATGGCCTCCAAAGCAGACATTTTAAGAGTTTTTTGGGGCCATTTTCAGGCACTTTTTGGGCCATTTTCCAGTTGTTTTGGGGTTGTTTTCTGGTCACTTGGGGGATTTTGCGGGCCATGTTCCAGGCCATTTTCTGGGCCAAACTCAGCCTGAAAACAGTCCCCCCCAAACAGCCTGGAACGAGCCACAAAAACAGCCAGTTTTGTGGAAATGTGCCAAACAGCAGAAGCATATTTGAAAGTATCGAAAGGAAAAATTGTGGTTGTCTAGAAATGCCCTCCAATAAACCAGATTGTGAGAAAAGGAGATTCGGCAGTTCTTCTACTATAATATTGGTTATCTCAAATAGAAATTGGAGAGAGCTTCAGATATTTGAAACCGACAGCGTTAAAAATACCCTAATCTACCTCAAAAGAGAGATTGTGAATAAAAAATGTATACATACATCGTCTGATACTATTTTTCTTCTTCTTAAAGGGAGTGCTATTGAAGTAGAAAATGAGAGAATTAAATCTCACTCTAAATCAATGAAGCATTTAAAGAATTTTGTGAAAAGGTGTATCAGGCAAATATTCCATCAGTTGACACTTAGATAACTTTTTAGAAATCCAGAACAGGTCACCCATATAGAAATGTTGATGATGAAGTCAAGAAGTCATTAAAGTCTTGAAACCAGAAAAACCTCCACAAACTCTATGGGCCTTCAAGTGATTTCTATAAAGCTTTTAAAGAAGCGCTGACCCTTTTGAAAATAAATTTAACACTAGTTGAAAAGCTGGGGGAAAGCATGGAGTTTTATACTGTAATTTAATCAATTATTATTTTAAAAAAAGATTTTTTTTACAAGGATTAATAGCTTTAATTATCTCATATATACCCATAGCTCAGGTAGATTGCAAAAGAATATATTTAACCGAAAAGCAATTTATCATAGAAAATCTAAATCTTTAATTTTGGAATTTGTAGGCACAAAGATGTTTGGTTAATTAGAGTGGTTTTATTTATGGTAACATAGGATTTGAATTTGCAAATTGATTTATGTCATTTATTGAAACGATGTGTGCTTATTATTCCAATAGCAAATGGGCATGATGCTAAATTAGAACAATCTTATTAAGCACACAGAGAAAAGAAAAGTAAGCGAGAGAACATTGACTATACCAGTGATGATTGTTCTGTCGGGCTCTCTGGTAGAATCCTCCCAAAAATTCACAGATACAAATTTCAGACACACACGTTTGAAAATTCAAAACAATGTTCTTTATACCGAAAATTCAAATAAACTAAGCACTATTTTTGTATAGCAAAGAGCACTTGTCTCCAAACAAACTGGTAATTTGTACAAGTCCCTTATCAGTTCTGTGATACTTAGCTTGCAGCTGGGAGGCAATTCACAGTCCTTCTTCTTTCACAAAGTGAAACACACTTTGCTCTGGTTTAGTTTCAAAGCGGGGGAAAATCAGCACACAAAGGTCAAAGTCAGCAAGGCAGGAACAAAACACAACGATCAGATAATCCTCCACAATGGCCAAACCCACAGGCTGCTATTTATGGCAGCCTCACTAATTACCATAGCCCCACCCAACCACAGGTGGCCTCATTTTCTTTGATAATAATCTCTTAGTTGTTGCTGCCTATGCATCGCTCTCCGCGTGTGTGGCTGTATCATTAACTCTTGTTCTGAATCCAAGGAGGAGCTAGATAATTGATCTCCTTCTGAGCTGTCTGCCACACTCTCCTCCTCCCTGTCACTCATGTCTTCTTGGTCAGAGGAGCCTTCATCAGCAGATTCCACCGGGAGCAAAACAGACCTGTGGCATGTGGATGTCTCCCCCACATCCACAGTCCTTGGGGCAGGAGCTGGGCCAGAGCTAACCACAACAATGATGAACCTATGGCACATGTGCCAAAGGTGGCACACAGAGCCATAACTGCCGACATACAAATCATTGATCTAGCTCAGCTCCAGCACACATGTCTGCTCTGACTAGCTAATTTTCTGCTTGTGTGGAGGGCGTTTTCAGCCTCCAAAGAACCTCCAGGGGTCAGGAGAGGACATTTTCACCCTCTCCGGGCTCCAGGGAAACCTCTGGAGCCTGGAGAGGGTAAAAAAACAGACCTACCAGCCCAGTGATGGGCTCCTACGGGAACAGTCAGGAACGCAGTTCCGGTAGCAAAATTTGGAGCTCCACCCCAGAGCAACCAATTTGCACTGAAAGATAGAGGATTTGTTTGTTTGTTGGTTTGTTGGTTGGTTGGTTGGTTGGTTGGTTGGTTGGTTAGTTGGTTTATTGATTGATTGATTGATTGATTTTTAGAGTTGAAAGGGACCATGAAGGCCATCGAGTTCAACCCCCTGCCCAAGCAGAAACCCTATAGTACACCAGTTAAGTGGCAGTTCAATCTTCTCTTAAAAATGTCCAGAGTGTTGGAGTTCACAACGTCCGCTGGTAGGTTGTTCCATTGGTTGATCGCTCTGACCGTCAGGAAGTTCCTCCTTATCTCCATGTTGAATCTCTCCTGTTGAAACAAAATGCATAAGCAACCCCCCACAGTGTGGTAGTAAAAGGTTTGGTAGCCCATCATTGTACCAGCCCCACCATAAATCGGGAAATGGGTGGAGAGGGGTGTGCCACCTTGCCTCAGGAATGTGTGAACCCCCATCATCCAGGGGTGCTGATTCTTTTGAATCAGACCATAGCCTCCCTCAAGGGGATGTGAAGAAGGGGACTTGGCTTCGGTCACCATAGACCGAAACTTCGGCTGGATATGAGAAAGATCGATTGAGCAAGGTGGAAATCATCTGGGAAGAAAAGTAACGTAAATACTGTGCTGAAGGAAGAAGAGAGGACAATTAGGAATTAGAAATTAGAAAGGAAACTTGATGAGTTTTCTGCCAAAAAATAATTTCACACAAGAACTCCTTTGATGATTAAAGAAACTAAAGATACAAGGAGAGTTGTGGGAGGAGGCTAATTAATACAGGAATGGTTAAACTGGCACTGATTAAAGCTGAAAGCGGCAGCTAAAACCTGTGCTGTTTTTAGTGGATTGTTGGATTACTTTTGGATTTGGACTTTGGAAATAAGGAACTTAAAGATTTAAAATTTCAAACTTTCTCCTGGAAAATAACTATAAAAATTAAAAGAATAATTATAAGAATAATTATAAGAACTATAAGAAGGCTTCAAGAGTGGTAAACCTAATCCTACGTAGCTTCTGCTCTGGCAATCTCACACTACTTACCAGAGCTTACAAAACTTTCGCCAGACCCATCCTCGAATACAGCTCATCTGTTTGGAACCCATATCGCATCTCAGACATTAACACCCTTGAAAATGTCCAAAGGTACTTCACCAGAAGAGCCCTTCACTCCTCCACTCGAAATAGAATACCCTATGAGACTAGACTTTCAATCCTGGGCCTAGGAAGTTTAGAACTAAGATGCCACAAGGTCTAAGTATTGCCCACAAGATCATATGCTGCAACGTCCTGCCTGTCGGCGACTACTTCAGCTTCAACCACAACAACACAAGAGCACACAACAGATTTAAACTTAATATTAACCGCTCCAAACTTGACTGTAAAAAATATGACTTCAGTAACCGAGTTGTCGAAGCGTGGAACTCATTACCGGACTCCATAGTGTCATCCCGAAACCCCCAACACTTTATCCTTAGATTATCTATGGTTGACCTATCCAGATTCCTAAGAGGTCAGTAAGGAGCGAATACAAGTGCACTAGAGTGCCTTCCGTCCCGTCCTATTGCTCTCCTATATCTCCTATACCTTTCTTCTATTCCTATATCTCTTCTTCTATTCTTTCATTCATTCATTTATTTACTTGCTTGCTTACTTACTTACTCACTCACTTAGTTACTTACTTACTTACTTACTTACTTACTTATTATTTATTTATTTATTGGATTTGTATGCCGCCCCTCTCTGTAGACATTGATATGTTCTATCACTATATCTTCTTCTCTATTATTTCTTAGATATATTTTACTATGAGTATCTCCTCTATAACCTTCATCATGTATTTTACTATGTGTATATACCCACTAAAACCCTCATTGTGTATTGGACAAAATAAATTAATTAATAAAAAATAAATAAAAATTCAAACTTTATCCTGGAAAATAACTATAAAGCAACTTGCATTTGTGGTGATGCCATCTACTGGAGAACTGGCTGAGGTGATAATACCTGCTTGTTTGGCTGGAAGCGATTTTTCTAGCCTGACTTTGGAAAAAAGAACAAGCCGGAATGTTGATGTTCTCTTTTTAACAGCTGATAAAGAAGAAAGAAACTAAAGTAAAGCATTGAGACTATTAAGTCTACCCTTTGAACGAGCTCTTTGGAAAAAATAATATGTATTTGGAAAAGAATTTTTAAAAGCAACGTGTTATATGCTATATGAGAAGCCCTTTTTTGTCAGATAGCTGGAGGAAAGATTTAGGTCTTCCTTTTTTGCTCTTGTGTTTCTAGATTATTCACATTTAAAGTATTTGTAATTTTAATAAAGTTGAATAGTAGTTAGAAATGTTTTCATTTTGAAGACTGGTTCACTTAGAGAGTTGCAAGATTAACATAGACATAGCAGTTTCCTATTATCTAAATAAAATGGAAATCAAAGCTGTAAGTTGAGCTTTTTCTTCCATTATTTTATATTTTATTATTTTATATTTATATTATTTTCACTATGAGCTTTTTCTTCCATAATTAAAACAACAGGAAATTGTTACTGAGAGTAAGATGGGAGGTTCCTAAATTAGATAGATAGATAGATAGATAGATAGACAGACAGACAGACAGACAGACAGACAGACAGACAGACAGACAGACAGACAGGGATGGATGGATGGACGGACGGACGGACGGACAGATGATAGAATTCCAAAGAAAAAGATTTTGAGAGATAAAATTCTATTGGGTATCAATAGAATATATATACCCCACAAAAATATGTGGGCAACTTTTCCCTGTAAATCTGCTCAAATGAGAGAAGCAACTTCTAATGGTTAGATTGTTGGTTTGAGCTCCTAGCCTGGCAATTTGGTTGCAAATGTCGTTTGGCGGGCCCCAGGGGAAGAGCTTTCTCTGTGGCGGCACTGACCCTCTGGAATCAACTCCCCCCGGAGATAAGAACGGCCCCCACCCTCCTTGTCTTTCGCAAGTTACTCAAGACCCAGCTATATCGCCAGGCATGGGGGAATTAAGACATCTCCCCCAGGCTTTCTTATATTTGATGTTTGGTATGTATGTGTTGTATGGTTTTAAAATTGTTGGGGTTTTTTAATGTAATTTTATTATTAGATTTGTTCCATTGTTATACTGTTTTTATTGTTGTGAGCCGCCCCGAGTCTTCGGAGAGGGGCGGCATACAAATCTAATAAATTGAAATTGAAATGTTTCATCACCATTGGAGGAGTCATTGTCAGTGCATTTTGAATTGTGCTTGTTTGTCAGAACAACAGGTCTTTAAATATCTTTTTATGAGATGAGAATTAGTCTAAATGTTTGTTCGGATATTTCTGAGGCATGGTCTGATTTCAGACTCTTTGCTTGGCTGTTGTTGTTGGGCTGTACTTAAATATTATCTCTGTGTCACAGATTAGGATTAGAGTTGTTTATCTGGGTGATTTTGAATCATGGTCTGCTTTCGGCTTGTTTGATAGTTTGAGTGGCTGGCTGTTGTTACTGAAACCTGATCTGGATTTCTTGTGAGCCATCAGGTTATAATTTTGTTGTTGCATAGTGGGAGGCATGTTTGTTCATTTTTAAATGCTACCTTCAGGATCATGCTTGACGTAGTTAGACAACCCACTCCTTCCTACATTAGCTGTCTTTAAGAATAATAATTTTTTTATTTATTGTTAGAGTTGAAAGGGACCATGAAGGCCATCAAGTTCAACCCCCTGCCCAAGCAGGAACCCTATAGCACACCACTCAAGTGGCAGTTCAATCTTCTCTTTAAAATGTCCAGAGTGTTGGAGTTCACAACGTCCGCTGGTAGGTTGTTCCATTGGTTGATCACTCTGACCATCAGGAAGATCCTCCTTATCTCCATGTTGAATCTCTCCTTGGTCAGCTTCCAGCCGTTGTTCCTCGTCCGGCCCTCTGGTGCCCTGGAGAATAAAGTGATCCCCTCCTCTCTGTGACATCCCCTCGTATACCTGTAGACTGCTATCATGTCCACTCTGGCCCTCCATTTCTATAGGCTATCCATGCCCAGTTCCCTCAGTCTCTCTTCGTAAGTCTTGGTTTCCAGTCTCTTAATCATCTTGGTTGCTCTTTTTTGCACCTTCTCCAGAGTTTTAATGTCTCTTTTGAAGTGTGGTGACCAGAACTGAATACAGTACTCCAGGTGTGGTCTGACCAGGGCGTAGTAGAGTGGTATTAAGACTTCCCTGGTCTTGGAGTGTATTCCCCTGTTAACGCAGCTTAGGATTGTGTTGGCCTTTTTAGCTGCTGCTGCACATTGTTGGCTCATGTTTAGTTGATTATCCACCAAGACTCCAAGGTCTCTTTCGCAGTTGCTACTGCTAAGAGGGGTTTCTCCCAGGTTGTATGTGTGTCCAGGGTTTTTTCTGCCTAGGTGAAGGACTTTGCTCTTGTCGATGTTAAACATCATTTAATATATTTAATACCAACATAATGCTGGATTCTACACAAATAATTCATTCAAAGATCACTAGCAGGACCGTGTTTAAAAATCATAGCAGATTCGAAACATCTTCTATCTTCCCTAGATAATAGCCAGTCTTACCTTAAAAGTTTACCTGCAGGTTTAGAATGACTCATAGTCTTCAGTCAAATAACTTGTTTACATCCACCATTTCCATTTCATTATTGATACATACTGTATATGAAAAATAAACTACCTCAACAGATACTGTGTATTATCATATAAATACTTTTCACACCTTATTTCTGATTTGTCATGCAGCTGTTTAGTCTTTATATTTCTTTGATAAATTAATAGTTCTTTTTTTAGAACAGAGTATTCAAAATACTTTGAATACACTCTGTATTCAAAATGCTTTGAACACACATCAATTCTTATATCCAAGTTCTCTGAATAAATGTGTATAGGTGAACATATTTGAAAGGAAGAAAAGATTAATGAGATAAGGAGAGACAATTGGACAGGGGACGGAAGGCACACTAGTGCACTTATGTACGCCCCTTACTGACCTCTAAGGAACCTGGAGAGGTCAATCGTGGATAGCCTAAGGGAAAATTGTTGGGGGTTAGCGGTTGACACTACTGAGTCAGGTAATGAATTCCACGCTTCGACAACTCGGTTGCTGAAGTCATATTTTTTACAGTCAAGTTTGGAGCGGTTAATATTAAGTTTGAATCTGTTGCGTGCTCTTGTGTTGTTGCGGTTGAAGCTGAAGTAGTCATTGACAGGTAGAACGTTGCAGTATATGATCTTGTGAGCAATACTTAGATCGTGTTTTAGGCGACATAGTTCTAAGCTTTCTAGACCTAGGATTGATAGTCTGCTTTCGTAGGGTATTCTGTTTTGAGTGGAGGAGTGAAGGGCTCTTCTGGTGAAGTATCTTTGGACATTTTCAAGGGTGTTGATGTCCGAGATATGGTATGGGTTCCAGACAGATGAACTGTATTTTGGATCAGTTGCAGTTATTATGGTAATTCCACAAATGGCACATAAGAAAAATCTTTCCCTGAAGTTACCAGCTGATTTTGTCATTCAAACCAGGATTTCCCCCCTCTAATATAGTCGGTGCACGGACCTGTTTATCTCCAAAAGAAGATAAGAACTTCCTTGCTACCAATTAAATGTAGCTGTCCAGCTTCATTGTTTAACCTGGAGGCTACAAACTTGATTATGAAAGAGTAGAGAAAACCATGCAAAATAATCACAGCATACCACCACAATCCCTACAATTCTATTTTCATGTTTACTTTATTCTCTCCAACATTTAGTCCTTTATAGCTGGGAGTGTTAGAAATCTTGGAACAATCTAACCCCAAGCCTATAGGAAATGAGAAAAAAATATCAGCCTATGATGAAAGCCCTAAACTTATGTATTATCTTTCCCAACAGTTTCCTGTTTATTTGCAGAGATTCCAGGGGACTAGGAAGATAAAAATAGTATGTTAACAAAAATAATGCAACTGACTAAAATTAATATGGGGAGAGCCCTCGATGCTATCAGAGTCAATGGAATAATCACAGGTTGACGTATTCTTTCCCCATAATTACCAGCTGGATTCTTCCTATCCTAAATGCACCATGTTTTTTATGACATTGTATAACATCATCACCCTACTCTTCTTTGCAAGCATCTCAGAGTGTTAAAAAAAAAAAGACAAGAGTTATTAGGCTAATTCCTCCACAAATGGTGCATAAGAAAAATCTTTCTTTTAAGTTACCAGCTGGCTTTGTCATTCAAATCAGGATTTCCCCCCTCTAATATAGTGGGTGCACAGACCTGTTTATCTCCAAAAGATAAGAACTTCCTTGCTACCAATTAAATGTAGCTGTCCAGCTTCATTGTTTAACCTGGAGGCTACAAACTTGATTATGAAAGAGTAGGGAAAGCTATACAAAATAATCATAGCATACCACCACAATCACAATATCAGCCACAATCATAGTTCCCTCTAAGCTGAGCAGTGAGCAATCGCTCACTTAAAAATCATCATCAACTCAGAGTTGAAGCCGAGAGGGAAAGAGTGAGAGGGAAGGAGAGAGAGAGGAAGAGAGGAAGAGAGAGAAACAGATAGAAAAAAGAGAGGAAGGAAAAGAGAAAGAAAATCAAAATCTAGTTTGAAACTAGCTCAACTATTTAAGTGGCATTTTGATATTGATAGAGTTGCCCTATTATGAGCTCACTGTTATAGACACACAGTACAGCATTTTATTTTGAAATTCTCTGAGGCAAAACAGGGTGGGTTTTTTATTTGTTTGTTTGTTTGTTTACTTACTTACTTACTTACTTACTTATTTATTATTTCTGTGCCGCCCAATCCCGAAGGGACTGCCGCTCAGACACTATACTTTTCCGCCCACACCCCAAAAAAATTAGAGGGAACACTGGCCACAATATCACCACAATTACAATATCAGCCCGTTAAGGTAAACCATACTTGGAACCAAGGTTATGAAGGCTAATTTTACTTTTATTGTAAGTTTATTGCAACAGAAACATGTAAATCTTTAAATCTCCCCCCCTGCCCCTCCCCTTGGCTTCTAAGAACCAGGGAGTGTCAAGTCTGAGTCACTTTCTTAGATTATATTTCTGCCTCAGATTCAAGTATATTTTATCTGACCAATGTCATGGTGCAGTTGTTCCTCTTCTTTAAGGTTATCCCTACTGTCATTTATCCAGCTGCCATCTTGGTTTTTTAGCCTGCAAATTTTACTTCCAGATTAACAGAGTTGAAAGGAGCTAGTCCACCACCACCGCCCTGCTCAAGCAGGCGACCTTACATGTTGTGTCCAGAGGACAGTTAGCCTTGTACCCGCCCCATATTCCTTGGGTGGGAAAATACTACAAGGTGATTGGTTGGCTGAGCCTGTCAGCCCGGGGTATATATAGCTGCCAGGCACGGGCATGTTTTGTTGTTGTCTTGTTTCATTCCTTAAACCATTACCTTCTGCTCTGAATAAAAAGAACCGTTACTTACACTAAGTCTGCAGTCCTTCATTCCTGCAAGGATCTAACATCTGGCGATGAGGAAACGTCACCACGAGAGATAAGGTAACCAGGGACTTCCCTCAGCCACTACTGCTGCCTTGGGTTCCCCTGAGCCACCAGTCACTGCCAGCACTGCCGCTGAGCCTCTCAATTTCGCCTACATCATTTTTGACAAATGACAGTCTAATCTCTTTTTCAAAGCCTCCAGTGAAGAAGTTTCCACAACTTCCAAAGGCAAAGCTGTTCCACTGGTGGATTGTTCTCATTGTCAGAAAAATTCTTCTTATATCTAGGTTGAATCTCTTCTTGGTCAGTTTCCCTCCATTTTTCCTTGCCTGGTTTTCATGGGCTTTGGAAAATAGCTTGTCCTCCTTCCCCTCTGTGGCAGCCCCTCAGATATTGGAACACTGCTATTATGTGTCCCTTTGTCCTTCTCTTCACTAGACTAGCTATGCCTAGTTCCTTTAACAGTTATTTATATGTTTTAGCTTCCAGTCCCCTAATCATCTTTGTTTCTCTTCTCTGCATTCTTTCTAGAATCTCAATTTCTTTTTTAGAGTGTGGTGATCAAAATGGGATGCAGATGGCCGCTCTGGCAATCTCACATTACTTACCAGAGCTTACAAAACTTTCGCCAGACCCATCCTAGAATATAGCTCATCTGTTTGGAACCCATACCGCATTTCTGACATTAATACCCTCGAAAATGTCCAGAAATACTTCACCAGAAGAGCTCTTCACTCCTCTACCCGTAACAGAATACCCTATGAAACTAGACTTACAATCCTGGGTCTAGAAAGCTTAGAACTAAGACGTCTCAAACATGATCTAAGTATTGCCCACAAGATCATATGCTGCAACGTCCTGCCTGTCAAAGACTACTTCAGCTTCAAACACAACAACACAAGAGCCCACAACAGTTACAAGCTTAATATTAACCGCTCCAAACTTGACTGTAAAAAATACGACTTTAGTAATCGAGTTGTCGAAGCGTGGAATTCACTACTGGACTCTGTAGTATCATCCCCAAAGCCCCAACATTTTACCCTTAGATTATCTACGGTTGACCTATCCAAATTCCTAAGAGGTCAGTAAGGGGCGAGTACAAGTGCACTAGAGTGCCTTCCGTCCCCTGTCCTATTGCTCTCCTACATCTCCTATACCTTTCTTCTATTCCTATATCTCTTCTTCTATTCTTTCATTGATATGTTCTATTACTATACCTTCTTTTCTATTCTTTCTTAGATATATTTTACTATGAGTATCTCCTCTATAACCTTCATCATGTATTTTACTATGTGTATATTGATATACTGTATATACCCACTAAAACCCTCATTGTGTATTGGACAAAACAAACAAATAAATAAATAAATAAAGTATTCTAAGTGTGGTTTTATTAAGCCTTTATAGAGCGGTATTAGTACTGTACTTTGATCTTATTTGAAATTGATTGTATCCCTCTGTTAGTGCAAGTTAGGATTGCATTGGCTTTTTTGACTACTGCTGCTGCACACTGCTAGCTTATATTTAGCTGGTTGTCCCCTAAGACTCCAAGTTCAGCCACTAATTTTAAGCCTAATTTTACCCAGTTTACACCTGTACTTTTCACTGTCCTAGCTTTTCCCTTTAAACTTTTATATGATGATTTAACTCTTAAATTAAAAAACAAGGAAGACTCCGATTACTATAAAACATGGAATTATTTTTATGATTGATTTAAAAGAAGAAATAAAAGTTCAAACTAAAATACAACAATAGCAATACCTTTTTTTCCTTTTTTGATATAATAGATTAAATATGATACACATACAGTGATTGTTAAAATAAAATTTGTATGAAACTAAATTAATCAAGTAGGAGTGTCTGAAAGCGGCTAAGAAAATAATAACAATAAAAAAAGATATTGATAACCAAAAGAAATAACAGTATACAGTGATCTCTCGGTTAGCGCGGGGGTTACGTTCCAAGACCTCCCGCGCTAACCGATTTCCGCGTTATACTGGATGCGGAAGTAAAAACCACCATCTGCGCATGTGCGCCATTTTTTTCATGGCCGCACATGCGCAGATGGTGGAGTTTGCGTGTGGGCGGCGGGGAAGACCAAGGGAAGTTTCCTTCAGCCGCCCAACAGCTGATCTGCTCCGCAGCGCGGAAGCAGCGAGGAGCCGAAGATGGGGTAAAGGCAAAGGGGAAACCCCATCTTCGGCTCCTCGCTGCTGCCGCGCTGCGGAGCGGATCAGGTGTTGGGCGGCTGAAGGAACCTTCCCTTGGTCTTCCTGCCGCCCAGGCAAAGGGGAAACTCCAAGATCGCTTGCCGCTTGCCGCTTTGCAGCTTGGAGCCTTGCTTCGCCTCCTTCGCTGCAATAGGCAAGCGGCAAGCGGCAAGCGATCTTGAGAAAGAGAGAGAAAGGAGGGCGACTTGCCAGTCCACGCCCCCCTGGATGAACAGCCTCGCATGGCCCCAGCGCCGGGCTCCGCTGTTGCCTCCGCCCCCATTCGGCTCTGCAGCTGAGAGGCCTTCCCGGCAGAGCCCTCCCCAACAGCTCCCGCTGCCAGCGCAAAAAAGAAAAGAAAAAGAAATCCCCAAAAGAGGCAGGCACAAAGCGGGGGCACAAGGGGAGCTGCCCGGCAGAGGTTGCTTTTTTTCTTCTCGTGGGCAAGTGGAGGGGGGGAGAGAGAAGGGAGGAAGAGAGTGTGAGAGAGGAAGAAAGAGAGAGAGAAATGATAGAAAAAAGGGGAGAAAAAAGAAATGAGAAAATGATTGAAGCATAGTGACAGGAAAGAAAGAGAAAGAGACAGAGAAGTGACTCTTGGTGATGACGTATGACGTCATCGGGTGGGAAAAACCGTGGTATAGCAAAAAAACCGTGGAGTATTTTTTAATTAATATTTTTTGAAAAACCGCGTTGCAGCGTTTCGCACTAATCGAGACCGTGCTAATCGAGGGATCACTGTATACCGATTGCATTTTTCACCAGAAAATAATTTGATATCAGAAAAGACGGTTTATTTTTTCCTCCTCACAAGAGAATACAAATGATATATATTATGTTGTTTTTTATTGTTATAGTTAACATTGTTTATTGTATTTAAATAATTAATCAACTATTATTATTATTATAATTATTATTTATGTTTGTACGTGTTTTCTTTTGTTTTGTTTTTTCCTTCTCCTTTTGTTACATTTTCTAAATGTGTATATGCACATATATTTTAAATCAGTAATTTTTTTTCTAAAAAAATAAAAAATAAACTTTTATATGTGGATTTTTCACTCTTCTAGCTTATCCCTTTAAAATCAGCATTCTCAATGCAAACATGGAGTTCAAATGAATAAATGGGCTCCCCTCCCAGTTCTTGCTCTCTCCAGATACCTTCTTTTGGTTTTAATACAATATTACTTTCCCCCACAAATGTCTGGGAGGATGCTATTCTTATTCTAACATAGCATCATTCCATACAGTTCTAATGACCTTATTTTGTTGATTCAGGCAAATAATAATCCCAAACCCTCTGGTTTAAAAAAGCAATATAACAATAATAGAGGTAACTTGGTTTTCAGGTGCCTGAGCTGCTAACAGTGGAGACAAACAGTTTATGTTTTAAAGTCCAGGGATAATTGAAAATGACCGCTTTGTTGCTCTTGTCATTGAAGCAAGGAGTGAGGAAGTCTGAGATGATTTGGAGGCTCATTTCAAATGTTCTTGACAGCAGATAGCTAGAAACTCACAGAAGTAACCTTGCTGGATTACCCTCCTTGTCCCCATCCAGAGAGTTAAATGCCTTAGCCTCCGGCAGGTAAAAACTGTACAGTCTTGACATTTAAGAGATCTATCAGTTTGTTGTTGTTGTTAGCTATGAAGTCATGTCTGACCCATCTCCACCCCATGGGCAACATTCCCCCAGGCCTTCCCATCCTCTAGCACAGTGTTTTTCAACCAGTGTGCCGCGGCACACTAGTGTGCCATGAGACATGGCCAGGTGTGCCGTGGGGAAATTAAACATGAGTCCCCAAACTATGGCCCATTGACGGTTACGGCCCATGGAAGCCATTTATCCGGCCCGCTGCCAGCCGCCTAAATCTGAACATAAACATTCTTCTCACAATCCCTCCAGCTATCAGCGACAGGAAGAGTGGAGGCACAGGGAACGCTCACTGACCAATCACCTTCTAGGATTCATCCCAACCACTAGCGATGAACCAATAGCAGGCCGCCTCTCATCCACACCCAGGAAGGTCCCTGCTCGGGATGCCGCGCACTTGCCATTGTGTGGCTGCAGTGAGTAGTTGAAGCTGCTACTCCTCCCTGTGGTCCCGATTTCTAATCCTGGTCAGGACTGGAGGTAATGTTGCCACCACTAGATGAAGCTTCAGCCTCATCTGGTTATGTCTAAGTTATGTTATGGTTATGTTTCACCCTAAGTAAGTATAAATACATTTGGAAACTATATTATTAACTATATGTATAATATGTACTGTGTTAGAGTGTCATTTTGTGTCATTTTGGTTGGTGGTGTGCCCCAGGATTTTGTAAATGTAAAAAATGTGCCGCGGCTCAAAAAAGGTTGAAAATCACTGCTCTAGCACCCCTGGAGTCCATTTAAGCTCACACCAACAGCTTCAGTGACTCCATCCCTGGACTTTAAAACTTATTCTCTGTCGTCCCCTTCTTCTTTTGCCCTCAATCTTTCCCAGCATTAGGCTCTTCTCCAGTGAGTACTTCCTTCTCATTAGGTGGCCAAAGTATTTGAGTTTTATCTTCAGGATCTGGTATTCTAAAGAGCAGGCAGGGTTGACCTCCTCTAGGGTTGATCAGTTTGATCATCTTGCAGTCCAAGAGGCTTGCAGGAGTCTTCTCCAGCACCATAGTTCAAAGGCCACAATTCTTTGGCACTCAACCATTATTGTTATTGTTATTGTTGTTGTTGTTGTTGTTCTTCTTATTATTATTATTATTATTATTATTATTATTATTATTATTATTATTTAGATTTGTATGCCGCCCCTCTCCGAAGACTCGGAGCGGCTCACAACAACAAAACAGTACAAATCCAATAGTTTTACAATTTAAAACCCCTTAATATAAAAAACAGTCATACATCTCAGACAAACCATACATAAAATGGAAACGGCCCAGGGGAATCAATTCCCCCATGCCTGATGGCAAAGGTGGGTTTTAAGGAGTTTGTGAAAGGCAAGGAGGGTGGGGGCAATCCTAATCTCTGGGGGGAGTTGATTCCAGAGGGTCGGGGCCGCCACAGAGAAGACTCTTCCCCTGGGTCCCACCAGATGACATTGTTTCATCGATGGGACCCAGAGAAGGCCAACTCTGTGGGACCTAATCGGTCGCTGGGATTCGTGCGGCAGAATGCAGTCCCAGAGATATTATGGTCCAGCTTTCACAGCCATACATTGCAACTGGGATATACATTGCAGCTATCAGTTACTGGTGTGAAATAAGGATAACTTTTCTTTAGAAATTGACGGTGTTTCTTAGGTTAGCCCATGTTTTAAGAAATGGAACTCTCTCAGGCAACCTAAGACTTCTGGTGTATTTTAACTGATATAGGGCATCTGGGGAGTGTGTGAGAGTTTATGGATCAAAATCTGAAAGATGACAGATACAACATCCCAACTGACATCTTGTAGTTTTTCGCATATTCCCCCAGGCCATCAGTTGAAGTACACCCCTAAGCTGTAAACAACTGGTTTTTGTGTTTTGAACTTGAAATGAAATGCCTGATTATTATTCTGAACATATAATAAAAACATGCTACTTTTTTCTAACTACAGTGGTACATCTACTTACGAACTTAATTCATTCTGTGACCAGGTTCTTAAGTAGAAAGGTTTCTAAGAAGCAGCAATTTTTCCCATAGGAATCAATGTAAAAGCAAATAATGTGTGCCACTGGGGAAACCACAGGGAGGGTGGAGGCCCTGTTTCCTCCCAGGAGATTCCTAGAGAGGCCCCAGAGAGGCTTCTCCCCACCTTTTCTGGCCGTTTCCTCCCAGGAGATTCCTAGAAAGGCCCCACTGAGGCTTCTCCCTGCCTTTTCCGGTTACAGTTTCAGAGGCTCTGGTTTGTAAATGGAAAATGGTTCTTGAGAAGAAGCAAAAAAATCTTGAACACCCAGTTCTTATCTAGAAAAGTTCTTAAGTACAGGCGTTCTTAGGTAGAGGTACCACAGTACTGTGATGACAGACTAAAGGGATATTTAGCTCAGATTAGGAGCTGTTTCTTTAAGAGATTACATTAAGGGGAATGTAGTAACAGATGGAACTCTGGGTAATGTAGCCCATGACATGTGACCTCTTCTGTGTATTCTTACTGGTCATTTAGATATAACTAGACAGTTGGGTAATTGTGCCATGATCTCCAACAGCCATTCTTAAGTTTTAACAAAGGGCCATGCATCTGCAGGTAGGAGAAATGAATCTCTTTTCACCTACATGTCATGGGACAGATTATGGACATAAGATCTGAGGAATTTCATCTCTTAGTAAGACTATGATATGGAGATACCAAGCAATAAATGTAATCTGTATGATTTACCCAGAGAAAAGTGCTAAACGTGCACCAGAACAACCTCGGAATAAGAAAAGTTCTTGTTTCTTTAAGTACCCTGGTAAATGATGAAGCAATAGCTGAATTATCATATTCCCACTATTTATACATTTATTATTTAAATTTATTAAGGGTAGAAGGCCTCATTAGAAAGTATAAAGCAATTCTAGTCACTTGACCTGAGAAAGGTGCTTTTGAACATGACTCAAACCACCCCAAATAAATTTTTGGCCCATTATTTCTATGTAATAATATTTTAGCTACAATATTTATTCACCATCATTTTTATTTTGGGGGTTTTTTAAAATTAAAAAAAACACTTTATTAAAATTTAAAATATACAAATACTTCTATGATGTAAATACATCCGTAAAGATTGACCAATTCAACATAGCTATGACAGTGCACAAATCCTAACTCTATTCTTATATTCTCAGATATTCCAATTTTATCAAATACAGTATATTTATTTATTGGATTTGTATGCCGCCCCTCTCCGGAGACTCGGGGCAGCTAACAGCGACAATAAAACAGTGTACAATAGTAATTTGATATTAGAAATGATTAAAAATCCATTAATATAAAAACCATACATACATACGTACCATGCATAGAATTGTAAAGGCCTAGGGGGAAAGAGGATCTCAATTCCTCCATGCCTGGCGGCAGACGTGGGTTTTAAGTTGTTTACGAAAGGCAAGGAGGGTGGGGGCAGTTCTAATCTCTGGGGGGAGTTGGTTCCAGAGGGCTGGGGTCGCCACAGAGAAGGCTCTTCCCCTGTGTCCCGCCAGGCGACATTGCTTAGTTGATGGGACCCTGGTCGCTGGGATTTGTACAGCAGAAGGCGGTCCCTGAGGTAATCTGGTCCGGTGCCATGAAGGGCTTTATAGGTCATAACCAACACTTTGAATTGTGACCGGAAACTGATCGGCAACCAATGCAGATGATGTTTATCAAAATGATGTTCAATGTTGAGAAGAGTAAAGTCCTTGACCTAGCTTAAAAAAAACCCTAGACACACATACAGTCTGGGAGGAACTCTACTTAGCAGTAGTGACTGTGAAAGGGATCTCAGAGTCTTGGTGGATAATCAAGAAAATATGAGCCAGCAATGTGTAGCTGTGGTTAAAAAGGCCAACACAATCCTAAGATGTATCAACAGGAGGATACACTCCAAGACCAGAGAGGTATTAATACCACTCTATAATGCCCTGGGCAGACCACATCTGGAATACTGCATTCAGTTCAGGTACCACACTTCAAAAGAGACATAGAAACTCTGGAGAAGGTGCATAAAAGAGCAACCAAAATGATTAGGGGACTAGAAACCAAGACTTATGAAGAGAGATTGCTGGAACTGGGCATGGATAGCCTAGAGAAAAGAAGGGCCAGGGGGGACAAGATAGCAGTCTACAGGTACTTGTGGGGTTGCCACAGAAATAGAATTTTGTATTGGCCAAGTGTGAATGGACACACAAGGAATTTGTCTTGGTGCATATGCTCTCAGCGTACATAAAATAAAATATACATTTGTCAAGAATCATGTGGTACAACACTCAATGATTGTAGTAGGGGTCAAATAAGCAATGAAGAAGCAATATTAATAAAAATCTTAGGATATAAGCAACAAGTTACAGTCATACAGTCAACATGGGAGAAAGTGAGTGATAGGAATTATGAGAAAAACTAGTAGAATAGAAGTGCAGATTTAGTAGAAAATCTGACAGTGTTGAGGGAATTATTTGTTCAGTAGAGTGATGGCGTTCGGAAAAAAACTGTTCTTGTGTCTAGTTGTCTTGGTGTGCAGGGCTCTGTAGCGACGTTTTGAGGGTAGGAGTTGAAACAATTTGTGTCCAGGATGTGAGGGGTCAGTAAATATTTTCCCCGCCCTCTTTTTGACTCGTGCAGTATACAGGTCCTCAATGGAAGCCAGGTTGGCAGCAATTGTTTTTTCTGTAGTTCTGATTCTCTTCTGAAGTCTGTGTCAGTCCTGTTGGGTTGCAGCAGCAAACCAGACAGTTATAGAGGAGCAGATGTCAGACTCAATGATTCCTCTGTAGAACTGAATCAGCAGCTCCTTGGGCAGTTTGAGCTTCCTGAGCTGACGCAGAAAGAACATTCTTTGTTGTGTTTTTTTGATGATTTTTTTGATGTTAGGTGACCATTTTAGGTCTTGAGAGGAAAGTAAGGGGATCACACTGTTTTCCAGGGCACCAGACAGCTAGACGAGGAACAACATTTGGACCAAGGCAGATGGGGGCAGCTCTGGTAGCTTCCTTTCAAGGAACTGCAGCCCCGGGGACATCACATCCATGCCCAGGCTCCCGGGCCCCCGCCGCTGTCCTGAAAAGAAGGCGCCACCACAGCCGCCACCGGTATCCTGAAAGAGAAGCCACCGCCAGGACCAGCAGACTCAGCTGCCTTGTCATATCCAAAGCGACGCTTTTCTGCTCGCCTGGTGAGGAGACGAAGGCAGAGAGGCAAGAGGTAAGGAGAGGGGGGTGAGGGACAATGGGGGGTGTGAAGTAGACCCAGAGGCAGGGTTCAAGCAATCGGTACTTTTATTCAGCTCAGAGAACAAGTGACAGCTCAGCAAGGCAAAGTGACAATTCAGCGAGTACCGACTGACTCTGCTTGGAGAAACCGCTCCTTTTATACATTTGCGGTTCCCGCCAAAGCTAGAGCCGGCCGCGTCTGAGCCAATCAGGAGCGACTTCCTGCTTCGGCTCAGACAGCGCTGGAAAGAGGAACAAACTATTTACAGGAATTACAAGGTAGCCATTTCAGGATACAACACCCCTCCCCTCATAGTTGGACACATCCATCACGAAAGCCATGTGACAAAGTCGTCCAATCGGTGGGGCCTCCGAGGAGCTCGCGCTGACCTGCGCAGTTCAATTTCTTCTTCGCCATCGACTGTGGAGGATGGCTCGCCGCTGTTCTCCCGGCGCGGTGGACTTGGTCTGGCGGGCCCAACGAAGGCTTCGGAGGACGAGGATGGCTCGGCGTCGCTGGATGGTTCCCCCTGGCCCGATAAGTCTCTTTGCATGTTTGTTAACTCGGGCAATGTGCTAAAGTCTGTTGAAGGGGTAGAGTCCATGTCAGCGGTTTGTGTCAATTGATTTTCTGTTCGCTTCCGAATGTGGTCTATGTGTCGTTTCCACAAACGACCATCCTCTAGTTTTACAATATAAGTCTTTGGTGCATTTTGCTTAACAACAATTCCTTTCATCCAGTTTACATTTCCATCAAAACTTTTTACATATACATTTTGTCCCAAATACAATTCTCTTTCAGGTTTTACACACATTTGGTTATTATTAACACAGAACCTTGGGTTTAACCTGTCTAGTGGTGACCTCAATTTCCTTCCCATCAATAACTCTGCAGGGCTTACATGTGTGTGCGAGTTAGGGGTGATGTGTTGGGTGAGTAAGAATTGGTCCAAGTTTTGTTGCACATCCCCAGGGCCTGACCTGCGCAATGCCTCCTTTGCCACCCGCACGTAACGTTCTGCCAATCCATTAGCCCAGGGCGAATAAGGCGAGATGAGGGCATGCCTGACCCCTAGGCCATCTAGGAACAATTCGAATTGCCTGGCTGTTAGCTGTGGCCCATTGTCAGATACTAAGATATCTGGGCAACCATGGGATGCAAACAGTCTACTCAATACCTTGATGGTGGCACTTGTGGTTATGTTGTTCATTGCTATTATTTCCACCCATTTGGAGAAGGCATCAACCACTATTAAAAAATACTGGGACCCCACTGGGCCAGCAAAATCAATGTGGATTCTAGACCAAGGACCAGCAGGCTGTTCCCACTCAGCCGGAGTTGTTTTGGGGGGACTAGGCCGTGACTCTTGGCACGGTTCACACTTTGAGACCCAACTTTCAATATCAGCATCCAGCCCTGGCCACCATAAATGCCCCCTTGCCAGGCTCTTCATCCTGACAATCCCAGGATGACCCACATGTAACATTTTGAGTACCTTTTCCCTTAGGCTTCTGGGGATGATCACTCTATCCCCCCACAGCAGACAACCCTTTACATAAGATAACTCAAGTCTTTTGTTTTTAAAATCACGCAATTCAGGTTTCACAACATCATTTTGCCATCCCTTTAGAACACAGTTCACCACTTGTTTAAGGATTTGATCTTGCTGCGTGTGTGCAGCTACCTCTTTGGCCGTGGTTAGTGGGTTATCCTCGAGTTCTATCATTAACACATCTGTGGAAGGAACAGGGTCTTCCACTAAGTCTGTTATGGGGCACCTGCTGAGGCCGTCTGCGTGATTGATTTCCTTCCCCCCCTTGTGGGTGAGCTCATACTGGTACCCTGAGAGGAAAAGAGCCCATCTGATTAGTCTTGGAGACATAAAAGGTGGAGTGGGCTTGTTGGGGGCTAGCAGACCTAGTAGGGGCTTGTGGTCAGTGACTAGTTCAAAACTTCTTCCAAAAATATAATTGTGAAACTTCTTTACCCCTGCCACTAATGCTAGAGCCTCCTTGTCTAACTGGCTATAATTCCTCTCTGTGCTGGTCATGGTTCTTGAGAAAAATGCTATTGGGGCCTCTGTCTTATTAGGTAGAACGTGAGCTAGAACTCCTCCTATGCCGTACGGCGAAGCGTCGCACGTGAGCCTAATGGGTAGTGAAGCACTATATTGGACTACTACACTTTTAGAAGTTAATAAATTCTTTATTTGAGAAAAAGCTTCACGTTCAGTTTTCCCCCATGTCCAGCGGGCTTCCTTCTGGAGTAAACGATGGAGAGGCTCTGCTACTGTTGCCTTCTGCTTTAAAAAAACGGAATAAAAATTAAGGAGGCCTAAAAATGCCTGCAGCTCATTCTTATCTCGTGGTTCTGGGGCTTCTCTAATTGCTCTCAGCTTTTCTGTTGTGGGGTGGATGCCTTCTTTATCTATTTTATATCCTAGGAATTCTATACTGTTGGTTCCCCAGACACATTTATCAGGCTTGATTCTTAACCCTTTGTCCTGTAACCTCTTAAGTACTTCCCTTATTCTTTTGTTTACTTGTTCCTGGTTTTCCCCTGCAATTAAGATGTCATCAAAGTATGGAATGGCCCCATTTACCCCTGACAATAGGCGTTCCATAATGCTCTGGAATATTCCTGGGGCTATGCTTGCCCCAAACTGTAACCTCGTGCATTTGAAAGCTCCCCTGTGCGTTACAATTGTTTGAGCGTTTGCTGTTTGTTCATCGACCGGAAGTTGCTGGTAAGCTTGCGCCAGGTCGATCTTTGCGAACCTTTTCCCCTCCCCCAGGGAGTGTAGAAGTTGTTGCACAACCGGGATGGGGTAGGGGTGGTGTTGGAGTGCCTTATTCAGGGTCGATTTGTAATCAGCGCAAACTCTTAAAGACCCATCTGGCTTCAGAGGTGTAACTATGGGAGTTTCCCATGGCCCCTGTTCCACAGGGACCAAAATACCTTGGCTAATGAGTTTATCCAGCTGTATGTCTAGTTTGGGGAGAAGCGGAAGGGGGACCCTGCGAGGTTTTAGTCTGATCGGTGGGACCTTGGGGTCAATAGAGAATGATATAGGGGGCCCCTTATACAATCCCAAGGTGGGGCTGAACACTTCAGGGAACTCTTTCACAAAGTTAGGCATATTATCACAGTTTACATTACACACACCCGAAATTTCGATCCCCAACGGTTCCATCCACGCTAAACCCAGAAGAGAGTGCTTGGCCCCCGTTACAATAAGCATGGGAAGGGTACATTTAACATTCTTGAATGCAATAGGTACATTTGCTGTTCCCAGGACCGATATTACCCCCCCCCCCCTTGAAAGTCTCTGATCACCAAAGAGGTTTGATTTAGGTCAGCCTTAGACACATTAGGCATATACAGTTTAAATTTCTCCCAAGGCATGATGGTATATCTAGAGCCCGTATCCAGCTCCATTGAGCAAGGCTGGTTATTTAGTAACAGTGAGATAACAATTTTAGCCCCCTTTTTGGTTGCCGTGTTATTCACGGAAAATTGAGAGTTACCTCTATAGTAGTCGCGGTTAGCGGTTGAGTAGTTCCTTTGACCCGAGTTGCGGAACGGTCTCCTTTCTCGCGATTGGGGGGTCTGGTTTTGTGGTCGCTGGTATTGCGGTGTGGTGAATGTTTCTTCTGGTGCTGTTGCTCTGCATGCGATGGCGATGTGGCCTCTACGGTTGCAGCGGCGGCATGTAGCGTCTCGGAAAGGGCATCGAAGGCGCTGGTGATTTCCCCGGCAGCCCGCGCAGGGGGCTGGGTGAGTAGCTCTATGGTGTCTCGGCTGGTCTTGTACCCGGAGGCAGTTGTCCCCACTGTGAGCTGGTTGGCTGAGGTCGTCTGTTTCCACGGCACGGGGAGACGCGGAGTCAATCTTGGCAATGAGTTCTCGCCTTCCGTGCTCTTTCAATTCTCTAGCTGCTGCGTCGGCTGCTTCTGCGGTTTGCGCTAGTTTAATCACGGTCTGTAGAGTCGGCTCTTCTTCGGTGAGGAGTTTATTTCTCACTGTGGCGCTTTTCATGCCGAAAACCAGGGCGTCGGTGAGGCGAGCTTCCGGGTCTTTAAACTTGCATTGAGCAAGTACCGTTCGAAGTCGCGTTGTAAACTGGTTGATCGACTCGGTTTCCTTCTGAGCCATCATGGAAAATTGATGCCGAAAAACCATGGCTGGTTTGGTCGGTTTGAAATGGCTCGCTAGCTTTTCCTGTAGGACGTCCCACGCTACGGTTCTTGCTTGCTGCGGTTCGGTGAGAGTCTGGGCAAGTCCACGGATTTCTGGGCCGCAGTAATTAAGGAAAATAGCCCGTCTGCGATCGGCTTCGGCGTCCTGTATTCCCGCCGCCTCGAGGAAGATCTCGAAGGTGGCCATGTATTCGTCCCAGGTTGTTTTCTCGGGATCGAAGAGTTCCGGAGCCTGGCCGATCTGGACTTTGTTCATGTTGCATGCGATGTTTCTTCCGTCCGTTCGTCGCCAGTGAAGTAGACCCAGAGGCAGGGTTCAAGCAATCGGTACTTTTATTCAGCTCAGAGAACAAGTGACAGCTCAGCAAGGCAAAGTGACAATTCAGCGAGTACCGACTGACTCTGCTTGGAGAAACCGCTCCTTTTATACATTTGCGGTTCCCGCCAAAGCTAGAGCCGGCCGCGTCTGAGCCAATCAGGAGCGACTTCCTGCTTCGGCTCAGACAGCGCTGGAAAGAGGAACAAACTATTTACAGGAATTACAAGGTAGCCATTTCAGGATACAACAGGGTGGGTAAGGGGCAAAGAGGAAAGGATGGGGGATGGGAGTGAGGGACAATTGGTGTAACATTTCGAAAAAACCGCAAAAAATTCTGTTCAGTATCCAAATTTTTGTTCGGTATCTGAAGCAAATGTTTGCCGAAAATTTTGGTTGTTATCTGAAAAGTACGTTAACCCAGGCATTCATTAACCGAGGTACCGTTGTATGTTTAAATTTCTGGACAAAGTCACCATACTTGAAAAAAAATATGTTGTGCATTTTTTACATTTCCAGCAATTAGAGGTTAAATTGGGATACATTTTACCACTATTTTCTCAGATTCATTCATATCCTACAATCCAGAATGAGAAATAAAAACAAAATAGGCACCTGATGATTGCTGTTTCAGTGATTTTCCAGCACAAATTTGAATGCCTTATGCCTCGAACATAGTTTTATTTGTAAATGTAATCTCTAGTTTAAATACCAGAGTTATACAGAAGATGAAGTATGCAGTATCAAGGGGATCTTTTTGGTTGAGCTTAATAATCGTCAGGATATTTATCAGAGTGGTAATCAGGGAATACCCGTCTCTGCATATTGTTATCCTAAAATAATTATCCATTATCATTTCTATTAATTAGAATAAAATGTTCCTCATCTACTGATGTGCTTAACGTCAAGTTTGGTTCTTAGATACCAGAAGCAGCTAACCATGAATAAAGAGTTTTAGTGCCTCCATAATGACTATACATGAGATTTAACAATCATAAAATGAGAGCTTCCTACCTAGCTAGAACTTCAATTTAGAGTGAATTGCTAATGAAATACCTACTGAAAGAGGAGCTGCCCTTTATTTAGGAGCTGTTACATTCCTAAGGCTAGTTGACTGCATCGTGTGTGATTTGGGTAATAAAATGAATCCTGTTCATTAATTCAAGAATATTAATATCCTTGTCATCTGCCAGCAATATTCGTCCATGGCTTTTTGTCTTGTGACTAATAATTAGATCTATTTATTGTCTGTTCCAGAGGAAGAACAGAAAGCGTTCGGCTTCTCATAATATGATATTAAATTTATTTATTTATTTTGTCCAATACACAATGAGGGTTTTAGTGGTGTATATCTATATACACATAGTAAAATACATGATGAAGGTTATAGAGGAGATACTCATAGTAAAATATATCTAAGAAAGAATAGAAAAGAAGCTATAGTAATAGAATATATCAATGAAAGAATAGAAGAAGAGATATAGGAATAGGAGAAAGGTATAGGAGATATAGGAGAGCAGGGGAGGCACTCTAGTGCACTTGTACTCGCCCCTTACTGACCTCTTAGGAATCTGGATAGGTCAACGGTAGACAATCTAAGGGTAAAGTGTTGGGGGTTTGGGGATGACACTATGGAGTCCGGTAATGAGTTTCATGCTTCAACAACTCGGTTACTGAAGTCATATTTTTTACAGTCAAGTTTGGAGCAGTTAATATTAAGTTTAAATCTGTTGTGTGCTCTTGTGTTGTTGTGGTTGAAGCCGAAGTAGTCGCCAACAGGCAGGATGTTGCAGCATATGATCTTGTGGGCAATACTTAGATCTTGTTTAAGGCGTCTTAGTTCTAGGCTTTCTAGGCCCAGGATTGAAAGTCTAGTCTCGTAGGGTATTCTGTTTCGAGTGGAGGAGTGAAGGGCTCTTCTGGTGAAGTATCTTTGGACATTTTCAAGGGTGTTAATGTCTGAGATGCGATATGGGTTCCAAACAGATGAGCTGTATTCGAGGATGGGTCTGGAAAAAGTTTTGTAAGCTCTGGGAAGCAGTGTGAGACTGCCACAGCAGAAGCTAGTAGGATTAGGTTTACAACTCTTGAAGCCTTCCTGGCTATATTGTTGCAGTGGGCTCTGGCACTTAAATCTTTTCCTCAATGTCTTTAACCGAGTGGGGATTATCTGTGATAATTTGATTATTCAGTTCATATTTGGAGTTCAGATACTTCTTCCCAAACAGAGCATTTGCTAGTTGAGATTTGGAGTTGCCAGGTGTTATCTCTCTTTATTTCATATCTCATCTGCCACAACTCTGGTTTGGCAGGCTTTTGAAGTTAAGTTGCAGGGTTAAATAGAATAGTAGTGTTAGATGTAGACAGCGGCAGAAATTTTACCATCTTGGCATGTCTGGACATAGGAACATTTCTGTCTACCTATGTGACAGACAGCTTTAAAGAGAAAAGGTAAATAATATATATAGAATGTCCTTATAACTGTTCTGATCTGGAATTTTACATAAAGTTCTCTTCAAACAAATAGCTGCTGCCAATCATTATAAGACCTTTATGAGATCAAACTGAAATTATGATGTCAGAATAACTCAACCAATGAGAGTCAAGCCTGAGGATTAATAAAAGAGCCAATTGTCACCAGTGAAAATAAGACTTCAAGAGAGACTGTGAGAATACAGAGGAAGATCAGAGGTGAAATTCAAAATGTTTCCCTACTGGTTCTGTGGGCGTGGCTTGGTGGGCATGACAGAAGGTAGGCATGGCGGTGGTCTTATGAGAACGTGTGCAACCACCAAGCATGCCCAGCGCCTTGCGCATGGCACGATTGGACAAAGGCAAGTCCCGCTATAAAAAGGAATGACTCGCCGTCCCTGCCTCTTGAGATTCAATTGTCGGCCCAGTTTGCAGGCCAACAAGCCAGTGGTGAGTTGAAGCACATGGTGCTCTCTCCCCGCTTCAGTGGATCCGGGAAGGAAGAAGATGACAGCATCACCACCATTCCCCTGGGATTGAAGCGATCACAAGTCCCATTCATGCAGGAGAAAAAAGCTGCTGTCAGGTGAGGCCTTTGGCCCAATAAGCAAGGCCACTAGTCCACTTATCAGGAGGAAGGCTCGCCCTTGATTGGGGGGGGGGCGGGGGTAGCAGCAGCAGACCCACAGGTTGTGGCACCAGGTTGCCTGGTGAGTGGCCTGGCCCCAGTGCTTAACTGGACCTGCAGAGATGCCTGCATGAGCTGGCGCATGTTGGGGGGAGCAGGGGGCCTAAATAGAAACATAGAAACATAGAAGTCTGACGGCAGAAAAAGACCTCATGGTCCATCTAGTCTGCCGTTATACTATTTCCTGTATTTTATCTTACAATGGATATGTTTATCCCAGGCATGTTTAAATTCAGTTACTGTGGATTTACCAACCACGTCTGCTGGAAGTTTGTTCCAAGGATCTACTACTCTTTCACTAAAATAATATTTTCTCATGTTGCTTTTGATCTTTCCCCCAACTAACTTCAGATTGTGTCCCCTTGTTCTTGTGTTCACTTTCCTATTAAAAACACTTCCCTCCTGAACCTTATTTAACCCTTTAACATATTTAAATGTTTCGATCATGTCCCCCCTTTTCCTTCTGTCCTCCAGACTATACAGATTGAGTTCATGAAGTCTTTCCTGATACGTTTTATGCTTAAGACCTTCCACCATTCTTGTAGCCCGTCTTTCGACCCGTTCAATTTTGTCAATATCTTTTTGTAGGTGAGGTCTCCAGAACTGAACATAGTATTCCAAATGTGGTCTCACCAGCGCTCTATATAAGGGGATCACAATCTCCCTCTTCCTGCTTGTTATACCTCTAGCTATACAGCCAAGCATCCTACTTGCTTTTCCTACTGCCCGACCACACTGCTCACCCATTTTATTTATTTATTTATTTATTTATTACTTAAATTTGTATGCCGCCCCTCTCCGAAGACTCGGGGCGGCTCACAACATGTAGAAACAAATCATAAGCAATCAGACAAATTTAAAATATTTAAATATTTAAAAACCCCATATGCTAACAGACACACACACAGACATACCATGCATAAATTAAACGTGCCCAGGGGGAGATGTTTCAGTTCCCCCATGCCTGACGGCAAAGGTGGGTTTTAAGGAGTTTACGGAAGGCAGGAAGAGCAGGGGCAGTTCTAATCTCCGGGGGGAGTTGGTTCCAGAGGGCCGGTGCCGCCACAGAGAAGGCTCTTCCCCTGGGGCCCGCCAACCGACATTGTTTAGTTGACGGGACCCGGAGAAGGCCCACTCTGTGGGACCTAATCGGTCGCTGGGATTCGTGCGGCAGGAGGCGGTCTCGGAGATATTCTGGTCCGATGCCATGAAGGGCTTTAAAGGTCATAACCAACACTTTGAATTGTGACCGGAAATTGATCGGCAGCCAATGCAGACTGCGGAGTGATGGTGAAACATGGGCATACCTAGGTAGGCCCATGACTGCTCTCGCAGCTGCATTTTGCACAATCTGAAGTTTCCGAACACTTTTCAAAGGTAGCCCCATGTAGAGAGCATTACAGTAGTCGAACCTCGAGGTGATGAGGGCATGAGTGACTGTGAGCAATGAGTCCCGGTCCAGATAGGGCCGCAACTGGTGCACCAGGCGAACCTGGGCAAACGCCCCCCTCGCCACAGCTGAAAGATGTTGTTCTAATGTGAGCTGTGGATCGAGGAGGACGCCCAAGTTGTGGACCCTCTCTGAGGGGGTCAATAATTCCCCCCCCAGGGTAATGGACGGACAGATGGAATTGTCCTTGGGAGGCAAAACCCACAGCCACTCCGTCTTATCCGGGTTGAGCTTGAGTCTGTTGACACCCATCCAGGCCCCAACAGCCTCCAGGCACCGGCACATCACTTCCACCGCTGTCAGACTGTCAGAAATCACTACCCCTAAATCCTTCTCTTCTGAAGTTTTTGCTAACACAGAACTGCCAATGCAATACTCAGATTGAGGATTCCTTTTCCCCAAGTGCATTATTTTACATTTGAAAACATTAAACTGCAGATAGAGATTTGACCCCCTGCTGTAGCAGTATAGGGCAGAAAATGGAGCTAACAGCAACTGCATGATCTCTAGAAGGTGATAGGCTGTCCATCCCCAGAAGCCCAAGGCCTTCCCAGGCTTGGGTGTTGGGGCGGGGGTGCCTTTGTGGCTCACCTACCACAGGCCTACAGATGACAAGCTGGGATGAGCCTTCCCACATGCTTTAGGGGTGGCAGCAAGCAAGGGAAGGTCAAGTTCAAGGCCAAGGCCAAAGTCAAGGGCAACATTCACTTGCTCAGCAATGGAGCTCAGCCCATTGTTACCCATGAATGTTTGGAACTGAAGTTCCGCCTCCTTTTGGTTTTCTTCTGCAGATCCATAAATTCTGTATCTGCTGCAATTGGACATGTATATGCTTAAAATGCCTGCTAACATGCAGAATTGGAAGACAGATAATATCCTGACTTCAGCATAGAAAAATGTTAGCGCGGGAGTCAGCATTTGTCCAGCTTGCAGCCATGTGTAGGATATTTATTGGAGAAAGAGAGTGGAGGTACAGAATACAGAATAATAGAGTTGGAAGGGACCTAGGAGGTCTTCTTGTCCAACCCCCTGCTTAGGCAGGAAACCCTATACCACTTCAAATGGTTATCCAATCTCTTCTTAAAAACTTTCAGTGTTGGAGCATTCACAACTTCTGGAGGCAAGTTATTCCAATGATTAATTGTTCTGTCAGGAAATTTATACTTAGTTCTAAGTTGCTTCTCTCCTTGATTAGTTTCTACTCATTTATTTCATTCATTCATTCATTCATTCATTCATTCATTCATTCATTCATTCATTCATTCATTCATTCATTCATTCATTCATTGGATTTGTATGCCACCCCTCTGCATAGACTCGGGGCGGCTAACAACAATGATAAAAAACAGCATGTAACAATCCAATACTAAAACAACTAAAAAAAACCTTATTGTAAAACCAAACATACCATGCATAAATTGTAAAGGCCTAGGGGGAAAGCATATCTCAGTGGGTTTTAAGGAGTTTACGAAAGGCGAGGAGGGTGGGGGCAATTTTAATCTCCGGGGGGAGTTTGTTCCAGAGGGCCGGGGCCGCCACAGAGAAGGCTCTTCCCCTGGGCCCCGCCAAACAACATTGTTTAGTTGACGGGACCCGGAGAAGGCCCACTCTGTGGGACCTAACTGGTCGCTGGGATTCGTGCAGCAGAATCTTGTCCTGCTTTGGAGAATAGCTTGACTCCCATTTCTTTGTGATAATATCTCAGGGGCTGCCACAAAGAAGTCAAGCTATTCTCCAAAGTACCTTTAGTAAAAGGTGAGAGATGCATACCTTGGTCTATATACCAAACGAATGACCCATTGGGACCCCCATATCAAAACAACTTACTTTATGTGCGGCGAGAACCTGAAAATAACATTTAACATCATGTATTGTTGCGGTTGAAGCTAAAGTAGTCATTGACAGGTAGGACATTGTTACAGATTTTATGAATTATGCTTAAGTCATACTGAGTGTGGTGTAGTTCTAAATTGTCTACCCCGAAAATTTCAAATCTGGAGGTATAAGGTATTTTGTTGCCAGCAGAAGACTGGCACAATCTTCTCTTGAAATATTTCTGGACTCCATTGTATTAAAGTCTGATATGAACCTTAGGATGTCTTGTATCGATAGTTCGGTAATCAGCTGTGGTGTCTTTGAACTGACTCCTTAAAGGTTTCAAGTGAATGACTTAAAATAGTAATTAATGCTCTTCATTCTCTACATCAATGACCTTTGTGATTACATCACAAGCAACTACTCTTCGCCGATGATGACACCACCGATAACACAACTACTCTCCAAAAAGACCTTGATGCTGTTTCTGAGTGGTCTAACACATGGCAACTCCAAATCTCAACAAGCAAATGCTCTGTCCTACACATTGGGAAGAAGAATCTGAACTCCAAATACGAACTGAATAATCAAATTATCACAGATAATCCCCACTCGGTTAAAGACCTCGGTATACTAATAACAAAAGATTTAAGTGCCAAAGCCCACTGCAACAATATAGCCAAGAAGGCTTCAAGAGTTGTAAACCTAATCCTACATAGCTTCTGCTCTGGCAATCTCACACTACTTACCAGAGCTTACAAAACTTTTGCCAGACCCATCCTCGAATATGACTTCAGTAACCGAGTTGTCGAAGCGTGGAACTCGTTACCGGACTCCATAGTGTCATCCTCAAACCCCCAACACTTTACCCTTAGATTGTCTACCGTTGACCTATCCAGATTCCTAAGAGGTCAGTAAGGGGCGAGTACAAGTGCACTAGAGTGCCTCCCCTGTCCTATTCCTCTCCTATATTTCTTAGATATATTTTACTATGAGAATAGAATAGAATAGAATAGAATAGAATTCTATTGGCCAAGTGTGATTGGACACACAAGGAATTTGTCTTGATGGATATGCTCTCAGCGTACATAAAATAAAATATACATTTGTCAAGAATCATGTGGTACGACACTTAATGATTGTCATAGGGGTCAAATAAGCAATGAAGAAGAAATATTAATAAAAATCTTAGGATATAAGCAACAAGTTACAGTCATACAGTCAACATGGGAGGAAATGGGTGATAGGAATGATGAGAAAAACTAGTAGAATAGAAATGCAGATTTAGTAGAAAGTCTGACAGTGTTGCGAGAATTATTTGTTTAGTAGAGTGATGGCGTTCGGAAAAAAACTGTTCTTGTGTCTAGTTGTCTTGGTGTGCAGTGCTCTGTAGCGACGTTTTGAGGGTAGGAGTTGAAAAAGTTTGTGTCCAGGATGTGAGGGTCAGTAAATATTTTCCCCGTCCTCTTTTTGACTCGTGCAGTATACAGGTCCTCAATGGAAGGCAGGTTGGCAGCAATTGTTTTTTCTGCAGTTCTGATTATCCTCTGAAGTCTGTGTCGGTCCTGTTGGGTTGCGGCACCAAACCAGACAGTTATAGAGGTGCAAATGACAGACTCAATGAGTATCTCCTCTATAACCTTCATCATGCATTTTATTGTGTATTGGACAAAATAAATAAATTAAAAATAAAAATAAAAGCTAAAGTGGACATTGAGTGATGTTCAGCATGGAAATATCCTTTACAAATCATACATTTCCAACTCAGGTGGGACAGTTCTCCAGGATAAATGTGGTCAGCCCCTCTTTAGCAAGAAGCATAAACATTGCTAGCAGAAAAGCCTTCTGTTTCCTTTTATCTCAACTACAGCTTCACCCAGTTGGTTCAGTCTAATTCTCATTTGTATTCCGTATGCTTTGCATGCTATAATAGAAGCATTAACTTGAAGTAGATAGAACTTTTGTTTCTGAAAGAAATTTGGGGAATGCACCTAAGCTTTCCTGAGACTAATGGAGTGAGGAGTCAAATGACCCTGAGACACCTTAAGTGCATAACTGCAAGTTAAGGAAATTGTTTTCATCCAGAGTCGTTCTTGAATTATTGCAGCATTTAGTACAGAAGAGGGCAAAGCACAGTTATCATGAAGGACCATCGGCTTCCCTTGGTAACTAAAATTAATTGATCAGTTTATCTATGCACAGAGCTTCATACAGAAAAGCTTTTCATGAATGTGAAGAGAAACAGAGTAATAATATTTCGAAAAAGAAATGTGTTCAGCATGGAACTGACAATCATTCAAGGTAAAATCTCACACTACTCACAAGAGCCTACAAAACTTTTGCCAGACCCATCCTAGACTACTGCTCATCTGTCTGGAACCCATACCACATCTCAGACATCAACACCCTTGAAAATGTCCAAAGATATTTCACCAGAAGAGCCCTTCAGTCCTCCACTCAAAACAAAATACCCTACGAAAATAGACTTAACAATCCTGGGCCTAGAAAGCCTGGAACTATGGCGCCTAAAACACGATTTGAGTATTGCCCACAAGATCATATGCTGCAACGTCCTACCGGTCAATGACTACTTCAGCTTCAACCGCAACAACACAAGAGCATGCAACAGATTCAAACTTAATACGAACCGCGCCAAACTTGACTGTAAAAAATATGATTTCAACAATCGAGTTATCGAAGCGTGGAACTCCTTGCCGGACTCAATTGTGTCAACCCCTAGCCCCCAACACTTCTCCCTTAGACTCTCCACGATTGACCTCTCCAGGTTCCTAAGAGGCTAGTAAGGGGCGTACATAAGTGCACTGGTGTGCCTTTCGTCCCCTGTCCAATTGTCTTTCCTTTCTACCACTTATCATATATATTTTCTTTCTTTCATATATCCTCTCCTCTAAGTTCACTTTACCCTTATATATATTACTACATGTCTATTTTTCTTCCCATGTATTCGTGTATTGGATGAATGAATGAATGAATGAATGAATGAATGAATGAATGAATGAATAAAGAAACAAACAAACAAACAAACAAACAAATAAATAAATAAATAAATAAATAAATAAATAAATAAATAAAAACCTGGAAGCCATTTTACTTTAAAACTTCCTGAAGAATCCTAAATGTACTCCCAATAATATTGACTATTCCCTATCTGAGATCCAGAAGTGGGCTGCACGGATGTTAACAGCCAGTTTGCCAGAAATGTGAGTGTGTACCTTCCTCGCTTTTGTGTGGCTTCAAATACACAGCAAATCTTCTCAGGCAGCCGTGGTGAGTAGAGCAGGTGGAGGCTGGGCAATCAGATGGGGAACAAAATCAGGGAATTGGATAAATAGGACGGGCAGGTGGGAAGAACCGGTTTGAACTGGCAGCAGCCCACCTCTGGGTAGATCTAAGAATCCTTTTACCTTCAAAAGCATCAGCAAGACAGAAGGGAGTGGAAAGAGAAAATGGGGTGGGGAGTATTAGAAAGGAAAAAAGCAGAATTTTGAGAGAAGTAAGGTCAAGAAGATGATTTTAAAAAAACTAACTAACCAGGAAGTAAATTATAGAGTAAATGTGCATAACCGCCACCGATTGGCCACTGATTTGAACCAACTCCTCCCAGAGATTGGAATTGCCCCCTCCCTCCTTGCCTTTCAGAAGCTGCTTAAAACCCACCTCTGCCACCAGGCATGGGGGAATTGAGATACTCTTTCCCCCTAGGCCTTTACAACTTTATGCATGGTATGTCTGTATGTATGTTTGGTTTTTATAAGAATGGGTTTTTAACTGTTTTTAGTATTGGATTATTATTATATGCTGTTTTATTATTGCTGTTAGCCGCCCCGAGTCTTTGGAGAGGGGCGGCATACAAATCCAATAAATAAATAAATAAACAAACAAACAAACAAACAAACAAACAAATAAATAAATAAATAAATAAAGCAGTAGCTGATTTGAACAACTGTCACTGGCTGGCTGGGTTGCAGGGAAGCACTTAAAAGTGGCTTCCCTGCTGCTCACCAGCATTCTTTTGCCTAGTACTTGCTTGCTACAATAAAGGTGCTGAACTGTTCTACATCTCGATTCTTCATTCCTGCACAAATCTAACACTGGCAATGAAGGCAGTGGAAGAAGACAACAGAACAAAGGTACCTCATGGCATCTGCAGCCTGTTTGTTTGTTTGTTTGTTTGTTTGTTTGTTTGTTTGTTTGTTTATTGGATTTGTTTGCTGCCCCTCTCCGTGGATTCAGGGTGGCTAACAACAGTGATAAAAACAGCATGTAGAAATCCAATAATAAAACAGCTAAAAGCCCTTGTTATAAAACCAATCATACATGCAAACATACCATGCATAAATTGTAGAAGCCTAGGGGGAAAGAATATCTCAGTTCCCCCATGTGTGACGGCAGAGGTGGGTTTTGAGGAGCTTACAAAAGGCAAGGAGGGTGGGGGCTATTCTAATCTCTGGGGGGAGTTGGTTCCAGAGGGCCGGGGCCACCACAGAGAAGACTCTTCCCCTGGGTCTTGCCAAACGACATTGTTTAATTGACGGGACCCAGAGAAGGCCAACTCTGTGGGACCTAACTGTTCGCTGGGATTCGTCTGGCAGAAGGCGGTCCCGGAGATAATCTGGCCCGGTGCCATGAAGGGGTTTATAGGTCATAACCAACACTTTGAATTGTGACCGGAAACTGATCGGCAACCAATGCAGACTGCGGAGTGTTGGTGTGACGTGGGCATATTTGGGGAAGCCCATGATTGCTCTCGCAGCTGCATTCTGCACGATCTGAAGTTTCCGAACACTTTTCAAAGGTAGCCCCATGTAGAGAGCGTTACAGTAGTCGAGCACAACCCACCCTGTTTTGGCACAAATCTAACACTTTACTTAACCTTTCATCATTTATGCCTAACTAAGAATATGCAATATAGTTGGATGGGGAAATAATTTCACCTGACTCAACTTTAGCTTTGTATGAGAAATTCTACCAGGGCTTTTTTAACGGTCTTTTTTATTTTATTTTACAAGTGCATTCTGTAATTACTGTTCTATACATGGGCCTCGGATTGACCCCCAACTCAGAAATCACTTATTTTATGATAAAATCCACTTTTTATTTGAACACAAGCATGCATAATGAAATGCAGAGTTTTAAAATGGCATGAAGAAGTTATTTTTCTCTTTGGTGCTAGCTGTAATCTATGGCCAGGAAGAGCACCAAAAACTCAGTCTTATCTGCATTCCTTAGATAAAGTCCATTCATTACTTAAGCAGATGCTTTTGCTCACTGAAAGCTTCCCAGCACAGCATCCAACAAAGAATGTCTTTTATTGAAGCAGAAATTGTTATTTTTAAGCCTTGTTCAATCACATCTCCCAGTCTCGTGTCTCTTCCATTGAATGACGTTGATTCTCCACACCCCGTTTCCCACAATCCTTTTCCTTTTACTGCCTGGAAGTGACATCACACCTCCAAGAGGCTAAGGCTGTAAGCTAATACATTTTACTTGTAACTCATCTCATCTTTGGAGCAATCTTCTATAGCGAGGGTCAATCCAATGATTTTCCACTCTTATATCTGCCTCACTCTCTGACTGGGACCACTCACCCATTGTCACATCAGCCCCCTCTAGTGGTTCCTCAGGCTCACTCAAGTCACTTTCTGTCTCACTCTTGCTCTCTACTTCATCTGGCAACCTCCCCTGGCCCAGGTTATTCAAGGGGGCCTGGCTCATCCTCCTCAGAATCTGACATGACTTGAGGTGGACAAGGAACACTCACAACACTTACCCAGGTTTTTTGTCATAGAAACATAGAAGTCTGACGGCAGAAAAAGACCTCATGGTTCATCTAGTCTGCCCTTATACTATTTTCTGTATTTTATCTTAGGATGGATATATGTTTATCCCAGGCATGTTTAAATTCAGTTACTGTGGATTTATCAACCACTTCTGCTGGAAGTTTGTTCCAAGGATCTACTACTCTTTCAGTGAAATAATATTTTCTCATGTTGCTTTTGATCTTTCCCCCAACTAACTTCAGATTGTGTCCCCTTGTTCTTGTGTTCACTTTCCTATTAAAAACACTTCCCTCCTGAACCTTATTTAACCCTTTGACATATTTAAATGTTTCGATCATGTCCCCCCTTTTCCTTCTGTCCTCCAGACTATACAGATTGAGTTCATTAAGTCTTTCCTGATACGTTTTATGCTTAAGACCTTCCACCATTCTTGTAGCCCGTCTTTGGACCCATTCAATTTTGTCAATATCATTTTGTAGGTGAGGTCTCCAGAACTGAACACGGTATTCCAAATGTGGTCTCACCAGCACTCTATATAGCGGGATCATAATCTGCCTCTTCCTGCTTGTTATACCTTGATATCAATCCAGATGCCATGTTCTTTTTTCTACAATTTAATAATAATTCCTATCAACCTGACTTTCCTTTTTCTAACTATCAGTATGATGTTCTCTTCAAGGTCAAGTAAAGAAAGCTATGGAAAGTATCATCCTTTATGTCTGGAATAGAAAATGGTGTCCTTTTGTTAAGTGGTTGAATCACTCTCTGATAGACAAGGACCAAATCCCAAATAAAAATTGAAAATGAAAATAAAGAATTCAATTACAGTAGCAGCAACAAAATTGGCCATAAAAGCTCAAATATCTTTTCTATTTATCGTTTCTTTTCTATTTAATATTTCATTTGGGAAACTACAAGGAATTTAAGTATACATACACATGTACTTTGTGTATAGAAATAATAATTTTTAACTTACTAATATTAAAGATAACCTTAACATAAGGCGGTAAACAAACAATAAACATATAGATAAATTCTTAATTAACCAAAAGAATGATGGAACACCGATAATCCATTATTGGCTGAACGACAATTGAAATTAAGACTTTTGTCTTTCGTTTCTTTAATTCCTTCTTAATACCCATGAAATATGAAATAAGTATAATATGTATTTTTGTTCTTTTTTTTCCCCTTTTGCCTTTGTTTTCCTTTTGTTGTTTTGTTTCACATCGGTTGTTGTAATTGTTGTTGTTTTTGATTAAGGTTTCCTGATGGTATGTTATATGTCTTGTATAATGGAAAAATTCAATAAAAATATATTTTTTTAAAAAAAGAAGCTCAAATATCCCAAGAGCTACAATGACCAGCATCTAAATTTATCGCCAATCATTGTCTCCTGCAACATTACAACATTTATATTTTTAACAATTAGATACTAGACATATTATGGCAGATGAATTTAAAATGCTTTTTGATTCATTCGCACAAAAAAGCATTCTGACATTTGGGGGATAAAAATAGCCCAAAACAGCAACTTCAGATAAAATGGGGTTGAATATGAATCGCATGACGAATAATGAGATGAAGAGAGGAATGAGGAAAAGCTGTGAATAAAGAAGAACAAAGGGGGAACCAGTAGGAGGAAACTGCCCCTAAGCCTCTTGCACTTGAAGAATGACCAACCATTCCAGATTTACACATTCCTTTAAATTAAATGGAGTATTTCTACAGATAGTCAAAAATTATATTCATGCAGCGCTCTATTGACTTTCCTGTCAAGTTCTTCTGGAGATTTAAAGAACACTGAATAGCTGCCATCTCACCATGAAAGGAAGTAGACTTGGCTCAGATTTAAAACTTCAGCATCACTTTTATCACTTTGTGAAAGATGGGAGAATTTTTAGAGAGATTTCAATTAGAAAGACTAGTGCTCGGCTATCTGAGAATCATCACAGATCCACCTTGCAATTTGCCTGTAGATTGACAGATGATGCTATTTATATGACCGCACTACATCTTACAACATCTTGAATCTTCAAAGATCTACGCAAGGGTCCTCTTTGTAGATTTTAATTCAGCATTCAACATCATCATGCCAGACATTCTTCTAACTAAACTAAATCAGCTAGCGGTACATGAACACACCTGTAAATGGGTCATAACCTTCCTAACAGGCAGGATGCAACAGGTGAAACTAGGCAAAATCACATCAAATACCTGTACAATTAGCACAGGAGCCACCAGGGCTGTGTGCTCCCTCCACTTCTCTTTTCTCTGTACACCAATGACTGAATCTTAAAAGATCGCTCTGTTAAAATACTGACGCTTTCAGAGGATACAACAGCAGTGATGGGCTGCTGCTGGTGCGGGTCACTCTATAGTGGTAGTAAAATCGAAGGTGTGGGTGCAGCTGCGTGCGGCCAGCGGTTACATGCAGTGTTCCCTCTAATTTTTTGGGGGGGTGGGCGGAAAAGTATAGTGTCTGAGCGGCAGTCCCTTTGGGACTGGGGGGCACAGAAATAATAAATAAATAAACAAACAAACAAACAAACAAACAAACAAACAAAAAACCCACCCTGTTTTGCCTCAGAGAATTTCAAAATAAAATACTGTACTGTGTGTCTATAACAGTGAGCTCATAATAGGGCAACTCTATCAATATCAAAATGCCACTTAAATAGTTGAGCTAGTTTCAAACTAGATTTTGATTTTCTTTCTCTCTTCCTTACTCCCATTCTTTTTCTTTCTCTTTTCCTTCCTCTCTTTTTTCTATCTGTTTCTCTCTCTTCCTCTCTTCCTCTCTCTCTCCTTCCCTCTCACTCTTTCCCTCTCGGCTTCTGGGCAGGTTTGGAAAACTCTGAGTTGATGATGATTTTTAAGTGAGCGATTGCTCACTGCTCAGCTTAGAGGGAACTATGGTTACATGGGCACTTTGCATGAAATTCAGCTTCTGCACATGTACAGGAAGCCAACTCTTGCACAAAGATGCTCACCCATGTGAGATTTCAGCAATTTCAGCAAAAATCACCGAAATCTCACACATGCGAGCATCCTTGCATGAGATTTGGCTTCTGTGCATGCAAGCCCACCCGCCAAGCCTATGCAAGGCTGCCCGTCACCCTCACCGGCCTCCGGGAGTGCTCCAGGAGCACACCAGTAACACCAGTGATGGGCAGCAAGGGATGGGCTACTGCCTAGACAGCGGGGAATGCAGTGGCTTAGCGAAAATGGAGCTCCATCCCAGAACACCCAATTTGCACGGAAATATGTTGAGAGAAAATGCATAAGCCATGCCCACAGTGTGGTAGTAAAAATTTTGGTAGCCCTTCACTGTGGGCAGCCCATCACAGTACAAGACAACAATGTCTACAGATGGGATGTTGAACAACTAGCCTTGTGGCGCAACCAGAACAATATTTATTTATTTATTATTTATTTATTTATTTATTTATTAATTAGATTTGTATGCCGCCCCTCTCCGTAGACTCGGGGGGCTAACAACAGTAAAAAGACAACATGAACAAATCTAATATTAAAAGTTATGTAAAAAACCCCAACTTAAGAAACCAATCATACATACAGACATACCATGCATAAATTTTATAAGCCTAGGGGGAAGGGAATATCTCAGTTCCCCCATGCCTGACAACAGAGGTGGGTTTTAAGGAGCTTACGAAAGGCAAGGAGGGTGTGGGCAACTCTGATATCTGGGGGGAGTTGGTTCCAGAGGGTTGGGGCTGCCACAGAGAAGGCTCTTTTCCTGGGTCCCGCCAAACAACATTGTTTAGTCGATGGGACCCGGAGAAGGCCAACTCTGTGGGACCTAACTGGTTGCTGGGATTCGTGCGGCAGAAGACAGTCCCGGAGATATTCTGGTCCGATGCCATGAAGGGCTTTATAGGTCATAACCAACACTTTGAATTGTGACCGGAAACCGATCGGCAACCAGTGCAGACTGCAGAGTGTTGGTGAGACATGGGCATATTTAGGAAGGCCCATGATAGCTCTTGCATCTGTATTCTGCACGACCTGAAGTTTCCGAACACTTTTCAAAGGTAGCCCCATGTAGAGAGCGTTACAGTAGTCGAGCCTCGAGGTGATGAGGGCATGAGTGACTGTGAGCAGTGAGTCCCGGTCCAAATAGGGCCGCAACTGGTGCACCAGGCGGACCTGGGCAAATGTTGAACTAAACACAGTTAAAACCGTAGAAATGGTGGTGGATTTTACACGAAAACCTTCTAAACCACCACCTCTTACAATACTAAACAATACAGTATCAACAGTAGAGTCCTTCATGGTTCTAGGTTCTATCATACATCATCAAAAAAGCATAACAGAGAATGTTCTTTCTGTACCAACTCAGAAAGCTCAAACTGCCCAAAGAGCTGCTGATTCTAAAGATAAATTATTGAGTCTGTTATCTGTATCCTTATAACTGTCTGGTTTGGCTCTGCAACTAAACAAGACAAACACAGACTTCAGCAGATAATTATAATTGCAGAAAAAATAATTGCTACCAACCTGTCTTTCATTGAGGACCTCTATACTGTGAGAGTCAAAAAGAGGGCTGTGAAAATATCCACAGATCCCTCACATCCTGGACATAAATTCTTCTATCCCCAAAACAATGCTATAGAACACTGCACACAGAACAACTAGACACAAGGACAGTTTTCCACCCGAATGCCATTACTCTGTTACACAACTAATTGTCACAACACTGTCAAATCATTTACTAAGATTGTATTACTATTGTTCTACTCTTCCCCACTAGTATATATCCCTTTCCACTTATTACTATAACATTGTACTTGTATCTTTCAATTTATATTGTTTTTTATTTGTTTCTTAGTCCAATTTGATAGCTTATTAGTAACCTTGATTATCACTAAGTGTTGTATCTTTTTATTCTTAATGAATGTATTTTATTCTCCTTATGTACACTGAGAGCATATGCACCAAAGGCAAATTGCTTGTGTGTCCAATCACATGTGACCAATAAATAATTCTATTCTATTCTTAAAAAATAGTAATAACAACATTAGAGGAGAGCTTTTCAGGACTCTCCTCCTGTATTCTCGCCACACACGAAAGGAGGATTGTGAAGTTCAATGTTTCGGGTAAAGTATTTATGGAACAGAATAAACACAAGCAAGCAGATGGCCAGGAACAAGCAAATTAGCTTAGCAATTCTTTCCTTCCACTTAAGCTATGCTAAGAAAAGAGTTTTCAAGACAGATGAGAATAACTAGCAAGTTATAAGTGGGGATGGGGATCTGATTAACATACTTGCGCCCTTCCTGTAGAAAGGAGCAGGAAAAAAATTATAAACTAAAAAATAATACATAAAACATCCTGTATTCTTCTACCACCAGATCTCTTTCAATATGATTGCTTTCAGGGAATGGGACTTTTTGCCTCCGCCACTTTGGACATCAAGATGATAATAATAATAATAATAATAATAATAATAATAATAATAATAATAATAATAATAATAATAATAATTATTATTATTATTATTATTATTATTATTATTATTATTATTATTATTATTATTATATCATTGGATACGCAAGCATGATATTCATATCATCATATGAAAGCATATCATTTCCTCAGCTGTGTTCACAGGTCTGTTGAAATTTTAAATTAAAGCATCCAGTAAGGATAAAATATTCATTCATTCATTCATTCATTCATTCATTCATTCATTCATTCATTCATTCATTCAACTTCTATGCAGCCCAATCCCGAAGGACACAGGGAGGCTTACAACAACAATATGAGTACAATATCAATAGATACAAAACAGTAGAAAGAAGTCAAATATTATCTAAGGCTAAAACATTATCAAACTAAAAACCCCATTAAAAAGTTATTATAAAAAATATTAGAAAGTGATGTGCTTTCTTCTTTGTTATCTGGAAATAGCAGATACCATTTTCTTATTGAGCTTGAGTACGGCTTATAGCACTTTTTTCTTTTATTGTGTCACCTGCATTTAATGAATATTTAAATATCTGGACACCACAATACTGTATTGAAATAAACTGTTTTATATACAGGAACGGAGAGGGAATGTTGCTTTTTCATATGCATGATTTTCACTCCTAACAGTAGTTTAAAGAGAACTTATAAAACTGAATGGGAAGACATTTTTCTGCATGAACATTCTTGAAAGCTACTGCCAACCTTATGCAAGATAACACTTACAAAGGCAATGAAAGTCTAAATAAGTACTAGCCCCTGATTTACAACCCAGTCCTAATCACATACTGTATACCAAAAAGCAAATCCTGATGCATTCAACTGAGCTAATTGTGTCTATTTAAACAAATAGGCAGACAATATAGATTTAGCCAGACAAATAGATTTATAAACTTATTTGTATTAAAAGCAACTCATAACTAAAACTTTCTTAAAGGTAATCAAAGCGGATTGTCTAGCAACAAGAGTACCGTTTGTATATTATCTGCAAGAAGATAGGTTACAAGGTATAAAACTATTCCTAAAGTTGTGGCAAGAACCAGTGTTGTGTAGTGATAAAGACACCAGGCTAGAAATGGGAAACCATCGTTTCTTTTCTTGCCTTGGACATGGCTATCTAGATTATTTATGGTCAATCATTCTCTGTCAACCCTAAGAAGGAAGGAAGTCTCTTGCTAAGAAAACTGCAGAGACTTGTCTAAATGATCAAGAATACTGACTTGAAGCTTTTATTCTGCTGATCACCATGTTGTATGCAGGTCTTGTATTCAAATTATTTAATTGGGTTAACTAAAGCTTTGCATAAAAACAGGTTAAACAAAAGTTATGTTAGGCCAGGATTGTCAAACTCCCTGCCCATGGGCTGGGTGTGTCATGTGTTGGCCATACTCACACCCAGTTTAGTTAAGGGGGGGGGGAGTCCCAATATGTGATAGCACCGTGACCGCACAAGCTTGACACCACTTTGTTAGGCAAAACACAATCATTTGCAGTCATTGCAGTTCCAGTCATAAATGTCCGTTCCTTTTCTCCTTCAAATGTATTCTTCAATGAAAAAAGAAAGAGAAAGATTTGGAGAGATCCACAGTCTGTCAAATAGATTGGGATTACAGCTCCCAGAATGCTCTGGCTGATTAACAGTTCTAGGGACTGTTAACTCAGCCTATCCAAAAAATAACACAATCAGACACAAGAACAATCTAATGTATTCTAGCGCATATTCTGAATTCTTGGCTAATGCTTCATCAGAGCTGAGTAAAGGAATTCTGTGACCGAAAAATTTGAGATTAAATGGCAGCATTTTCAGAAAAAAATATACTTTCCAATCATAGTGTTGTGGTTAGCTCTGGCCCAGCTCCTGCCCCAAAGAATGTGGAGGTGGATGTGGGGGAGACATCCACATGCCACATGCCTGTTTTGCTCCCAGTAGAATCTGCCGACAAAGTCTCCTCTGACCAAGGAAGCGTGAGTGACAGGGAAGAGGGGAGTTTGGCAGACAGCCCAGGAGATCAGTCATCTGTATCATCCCTGGATTCTGAACAAGAATTAATGACACATCCACGCATGTATAGAGAGACAACAACTGAAGGATTATTACAAGAGAAAATAAGGCCACCTGTGGTTGGGTGCGGCTCCAGTAATTAGTGCTACAGATAAAAGTGCAGCCTGGTGTTTTAGCCTCATGGCAGTTTATCTGATTCATTGTTTCGTCAAGATCGTGGTTTTTGCTGTTCAGGATTGTGTGTGTGGACTCTCTGGACTTTAGAATTGGACTCAATTTCCTAGTTATTGGGTGAGCAATTGGACTGCATTTAACCTGTCCCTTGTGTGTACCAGAAAATCCCTTTGACATTTAAAAAGGGAGCTGTTTCTGTTTTTCTGTTTATAAAAACTTTTGAGTTTTCCTTTTATTGTGTGGTGTGTGTCTTCCTGGACTAATTACCCTGTAATTACGGGCGGTTGAGACACATCGGCAGAACAACATAGGAATAATAGTTTGATTTGAAGTCTGCATTGATCAGGCTCTATAGTGAGTACCGTAGCAGTTCTCAGTACCACCGTTGAAAAAAGGATCATTTAAACTGGGTAGAAAATGTGCAAAAACAGCAAGGATAATCAAAGAACATAAAATCTAGTCCTACCAGGAGAGACAGAAACTACTTAAGGTATTCCTTGAGAAAACTTGATTAAGGGTAGCTGTGGGCAGCGCTTTGATTTTCTGAAGTGTCATCACATATAAGAAAATTTTTCATACTATTTAGCAAATGTTCACACAACATTCCATTGCCCCGGAAGCGGAGTAATGACGCTGACACAGTATATGGGTTTAAAATAGGGTCACTTTATTAAATTAACATAAATTTAAATAACGTAAATTTAAATATTCAAATTCAACTATAAACAAAGGACCTGCAGAGGCCAAAAACTAACGGGGTGGAAATTCCTGCCAAAACTTTCCTGGGCAACATTGGGCAAAAACTCCTTGCTGAACCAGGTGAAGGTAGCCACCTTCACCTGGATCCAAGCCACGCCCCTTGGCATGTAGAAGGAGCTCACCCTCCAATCCCCGAGGGAAATTGGATCCGGTGAGTCCTATGGGCATCCTCTCTCCAATCCCTGAAGTTGTCAAAACCTCTAGTTCCTGGAGAGAGGCGGTCCATCACCCCTTTAAGAGATGCCCAAAAGAGCATGCGCGCTTGCTCCTACTGCCCATTTCCGCCCCCAACCCCAGTGACCAGAGGGAAGCCTAATTAGTACTACAAGGCGCCGCACCCCTTAACCATTCCATCAGTACCGTCAGTGTGGAATAGGCGAAAAAACGTCCGTCTCTAAAGGGTAGGCCACAAAAAATTCCTATTCGACCCTGAAGCGACCTCTTCAGACACACTGTTGATAGAGGAGGGCAGGCGGGTGTTCGCTTCGGGATCCACGGAGGCAAGGAGGAGGTCCTGCTCAGATCGCCCTTAAATAGGGCGATCCAGGACCTCCCCCCAAGCCCAAAATGCAGCGCGCCATCCTGGCGCACTGCCAAAAGCCAAACTTCCGGTTTCGCCGGAAACCGGAAGTTCGGAGCTCTGCAGAGCTCAGAGCAGCGTCCCCCTGCTCCGGGGCAATTTTGGCCAGTGGTTTAAGCCGCCGGCCATGCATTTCTAGTGATGGCAAACATTTTTTGGCTTGCATGCAAAAGGAGGCGTGTGGGCATACTAGTGCACATGTCCATACAATGCCCTCCTCCTTTACATGCGCACAACCCCTGTGGTGCCCCCTGCACATGCTCACAGGCCTTAACGAATGGTTGCTCTCAATTTGGACCAGTTCTTAGAACCGACAGCGCTGGTGGCAGGAGGCTGCTCCTACCCACCCAGGACGCTTCTGTGCATGCATAGAATTGTTATGCGCATGCATAAGCACATGAAACATTGGCAAAATATTTTACAACTCACCACTGTTATTGGCTTGAGCAATGAAACAACTCACTGAGTTCTTCATGTGTGGAACTGGTTGTTTGACACCTGAAACAATCAAAAGTTATGTCTTCTGTTAAAAGGCCACTGTTTAGGACTGAACTGAATGGCAAGGAAGAATATTATTACAGACACATAGGAGTCTGCAGGAATCTGAAGGATATTCACCTTAGAGTATTAAGACTGATTTAATGACAAAGGTTTTTTTTTTAATAGCATATTTGCTACTCATATTATTCAGACCTCTATAATCTAGATATTTTCAAGACATAAAGAGGATGAAACATCTTTTCAAGATTTGATCCAAAGGACTACAAAGCTCTAATTAGCACATAATTATATTCACCACCATGAAAAGCTCCTACTGATTACTTCTGCATATTAAACAAGTGGAAATAGATATGGTGTTCTCTCCACTCCTCTCTTCTCCCCACCCCCACTCCTATTTTTCTATTAATTGAGTTAGGGTTTTTTTAAAAAAAAAAATACCAGAAATCTTTCATAGCAGGATTCAAGGTCACTTTTATGGTCTTCTTGTTGCTGGCCATCAATGCAAGGGTTCCCAGACCAAGAGTGGATTTGCTGGCAAGTGTAACTCAATTGTTCGCATTGTAACTGTGCAGCTCATCTTCCTACTTCACAAGATGGTAAAACTGAAACAGCTATGGTATGAACTGCTTTGAGGAAAAAGCTGAGAGATGACCAAAACTAAATACTGTACTGGTAAGGAAAGACAGTGATTGGATTCTGTGGAGAAATGGGTCCCTATAAGTGTTCTACCTGACTGGGCTCAGGCAATGCGTAACAGTCCAAGGAAAAGAAACCAAACACACACGTGCTCTGCTAATCAGCAAACTTGTATTAAATAAACAAAAAAGGGTTACTCAAAACAGTCCTTAGTGTCAAGAAACAATGATGGTGCAAGGCTTACTTCAGCCGCATACAAAAACACAGGAAAAAACAAACAAAGACAACCTGGAATGAGCAAAGACGTTTCAGGAGTCCTTTTGAATCTTTGGAGCAAACAGCAAGTCCCAGAGGTTTCACCTCCCACGTGTCTGAAAAAGCTGGGTTGAAAACTCCAAAGGTACGGCATGGAAACTTCAGAGCAGGAACCACAAAATAACACAGATAAACAGCCACAGTTTGCCTTGTGCCTTTGTTCCCTTTTTATACCTTTAGCCCTCATTAAGGGAACCACACCCAGCCCTCAGTATAAGAACCACACCCAGCCCAGGTGCTACTCTGATGACTTGTAATATTCCTTCAATCGATTCCTCCTTTGCATAGCTCTTCGGCTACACAGATCAATATATTGATCTGCAGAAGAACCCAAGGACGAAAGACTGTCTGAGGGACTGCCTGCCAAATCCCCTGGGCTGTCTGCTGAATCCTGCGAACCAGTGGCCTCATCCTCCTGGCTGTCTGCCACGTCTTCCTGGCTGTCTGCCACATCTTCCTGGCTGTCAGCCAGGCTTTCGCACTCACTTTGTGCCGCGTCTCTCCCATCTGGTGGAGCAACGGCTGGCCCAGGCCCAAACACAACAATAAGTATTCTCATGAACACCTTAGGTGAGAATCTATAGTGTTGCCAACCACCACTCAAAATAATTTGAGAGGCTGTGAAGCTTAGACATCAGTGTTTTTCAACCTTGGCAATTTTAAGATGTGTGGACTTTAACTCAGGGATTTTGGGGTGTTGAAGTCCACACATTTTAAAGTTACATTTGAAAATACACTGTTCTACGTCCAACCAGATGAAGCACAATATCAACAAAGCTTGAGAAGAGAATGATCATATAAGTATATTGAAATGCTGAGCAATAACATTCAGTAACTCTTCCCATTGACCATGCTAGTTGCAATTAACTGGGAATGAGCAACTTTTGAACGAACCACACAACTCACCTCACACTGTATCCATGACCTAAACTTTGTGGTGACCCCATAGTAGCAATAGGTTATTAGAAATAATCAAATACTTATGGCTAAAGTGTTTTGCTAAATACAACAGACATGTACAATAAAAGAACAGACAGTATTAAAACTCCAGATCGTGCAGAATGCAGCAGCGAGAGCAATGATAGGCTTCTCTAAGTATGCCCATATTACTCCAACACTCCGCAGTCTGCATTGGTTGCCGATCAGTTTCCTGTCACAATTCAAAGTGTTGGTTATGACCTATAAAGCCCTTCATGGCATCGGACCAGAATATCTCCGGGACCGCCTTCTGCCGCACGAATCCCAGTGACCGGTCAGGTCCCACAGAGTTGGCCTTCTCCGGGTCCCGTCGACTAAACAATGTCGTCTGGCGGGACCCAGGGGAAAAGCCTCTGTGGTGGCCCCGACCCTCTGGAACCAGCTCCCCCCTGAGATTAGGATTGCCCCCACCCTCCTTGCCTTTCGTAAACTCCTTAAAACCCACCTCTGCCGTCAGGCATGGGGGAATTGAAACATCTCCCCCTTGCCCATGTTGTTTTGGTGTATGATTGATTGCGTGCTTGTTTTTTATATATATTGGAGTTGCTTTTATGAATTTTTTAACCTAAAGCTGTAATTAGATTGGTAAATATTAGATTTGTCACTATGTACTGTTTTTGCCATTGTTGTGAGCCGCCCCGAGTCTGCGGAGAGGGGCGGCATATAAATCCAATAAATCTAATCTAATCTAATCTAAAAAAAAAATGCAGGGAGAAGAAAGAAATGTAAATCAGAAATAAATGCAAATGAACACATCTAGATTTGAACAATGACATTTTTAAATGTAAGCTCTTTTGAGGATACTTTTATTAGTGGTTCTAAAATGCTTCAGAATATTGTTGACCATGGTCTAAATGAGCCTGGGAATATACTAATCATAAAAGGAGTTGAATCAGAGGTGGGTTCCTACTGGTTCAGACCCAGTTCTATAGAACCGTTAGTAACTTGGCAGCCTAGGTTGCTGGAACTGGCAACTGACCATGCCCTTGAGCCAGTTCTCTCCGCAGTGCCATGAGCTCCGCCATTTTGTTTTTTGCTTCTGCGCATGTGTAGAAGCTTTTTTCTTTACTACTGTGAATGCATACATGTGCACAATGCGTGCAAGTGGCACACAACACTTGCATTCCGTGTGGCACATCCCTGAGTGAACCAGCAGTAAAAGAATCCGGAACCCACCCCTGAGTTGGATGGAGATGTAGGAAATGTTTGCAGAAAAGGGGAGCATAGCTATTGCATTCTATTCACCCAAGATTTGTATACTCCTGTTATCTGAAATTATCCTCATTTGCAATCAGACATGTAGCTTTAGGTGGAATCCATACAACAGCAATGGCAGAAGAGAACTTTTATTCACCCACCTAGGCAAATCAATCAACTCAGCCCAGATCACATCAGTGGAATATAGATTGATTGATTGATTGATTGATTGGTTGGTTGGTTGGTTGGTTGGTTGGTTGGTTGGTTGGTTGGTTGGTTGGTTGGTTGGTTGGTTGGTTGATTCATTCATTCATTCATTCATTCATTCATTCATTCATTCAATTTTTTATGCTGCCCTTCTCCTTAGACTCACATGTTAGCAATAGCACTTTTTAACAGAGCCAGCGCTCCCACAATCTGGGTCCTCATTTTACTCACCTTGGAATGATGGAAGGCTTGAGCCGGTGATGAGATTTGAACCACTGACCTTCATATCTACAGTCAGCTTCAGTGGCCTGCAGTACAGCACTCTACCTGCTGCGCCACCCCAGTTCTGTCTTTGTGGTCTTTGCAGATCAGTAAAGTAGGTAAGTACTGTAAGTATTCTGAAAGGAAAATAATAACTACAGGAAATTGGTCATATTACATCTCTCTTTAATTCTAAAGTGTTGTTTGAATGCATTTTGGTGGCACAGTGGTTAGAATGGTGCATGGCTCAAGGTTGACTTAGCTTTCCATCCATCCAAGGTTGGTAAAATGGGGACCCAGATTGTTGGCGACAATATGCAGACTTTATCAAGCCGCTTAGTGTAAATGCTATTGCTAACCTATTGCTAAACTGTATTGCTACTCTAAATTACAATATTTGCAACAAAAATATCCCAGTACAGTGTTCCCTTGATTTTCGCAGGTTCGAACTTCACAAAAAGTCTACACTACGGTTTTTCAAAGATATTAATTAAAAAATACTTCGCGGGTTTTTTCCCTATACCATGGTTTTTCCCACCCGATGACATCATATGTCATCGCCAAACTTTCGTCTGCCTTTAATAAATATTTTTTTTAATAAACTTTAATAAATAAACATGGTGAGTAATAATCTGAATGGTTGCTAAGGGAATGAAAAATTGCAATTTAGGGGTTTAAAGTGTTAAGGGAAGGCTTGTGATACTGTTCATAGCCAAAAATAGTGTATTTACTTCCGCATCTCTACTTCGTGGAAATTTGACTTTCGCCGGCGGTCTCGGAACGTATCCCCTGCGAAAAGTGAGGGAACACTGTACTTTTAGTAAGGCAAGCAAAAGATTGAAAACAGCAATTTTCTGGTTTGATTCTTTTAGCAAGATTAGCCAAAACAAAATGCAATCAGAACTTAAATTCTGAGAATATCCTAGGAGAATCTTTTCCATCCAATCTATTACTCTTCAGATATATCTCCTTGGGCTACAGTTTTCATCACTCTCCAACTAGCTTGGGGAATGTTTCCTTAGAACATTACAAAACCTGTCATTTTACCGTAAGATGTGTGATATATACAATACTGTAATTTGTTTCCTTTCCTGGAAACCTGCTGTTTCACCCTGTCGTTTGGCTCAATTACATTGGGTGAACTCACATGTCCATTCCGAATGTTAACATTGGAGTGTAAACTACTGCAAGGTTCTTAATAGGAAGCAAAAAAAAACAACAAGAGTCTGGAAATATTTTTCCACCTAACACTTTCTATTAAAAAAGTATAAACTTTCATGAGCTGCAGCTTATTTCAGCTTAAAATGTTTTCAGTAGATTTATAACATGAACATTCCATTCAAAAAAATTGACATACTACATCATGAGTGACAATAAAATCCAGGTACTGTATTATCAAACTACCCTTCTGTCATTAATGACCCATTCTTGCAACTGTGTTTCATTATACCCAAGAATCAAGCAGCTAAGAAAGTTTGATAATATAATTAATAGACCTGGCTTTTTTTAAAAAACCACTTCTAAATTGGTGGGAGAAAAGGCACGCAGATACACTAGCTCAAATTTATTTGTAAATGCAGTCAGGTGGTAGGGAAAGCAAGTAGGATGCTTGGCTGCATAGCTAGAGGTATAACAAGCAGGAAGAGGGAGATTATGATCCCGCTATATAGTGCTGGTGAGACCACATTTGAAATACTGTGTTCAGTTCTGGAGACCTCACCTATAAAAAGATATTGACAAAATTGAACAGGTCCAAAGACGGACTACAAGAATGGTGGAAGGTCTTAAGCATAAAACATATCAGGAAAGACTTAATGAACTCAATCTGTATAGTCTGGAAGACAGAAGGAAAAGGGGGGACATGATCGAAACATTTAAATATGTCAAAGGGTTAAATAAGGTTCAGGAGGGAAGTGGTTTTAGTAGGAAAGTGAACACAAGAACAAGGGGAGGGGGCACAATCTGAAGTTAGTTGGGGGAAAGATCAAAAGCAACATGGGAAAATATTATTTTACTGAAAGAGTAGTAGATCCTTGGAACAAACTTCCAGCAGACGTGGTAGATAAATCCACAGTAACTGAATTTAAACATGCCTGGGATAAACATATATCCATCCTAAGATAAAATACAGAAAATAGTATAATGGCAGACTAGATGGACCATGAGGTCTTTTTCTGCAGTCAGACTTCTATGTTTCTATGTTTCTAAATTTTAAAAAAATGTCATGAAAAATGGTAACTAAGTCACAGGGAATTATAACAGCTTCCTAAGATGGTGGGATCTCCCATGTCTTTTCTTGAATAAGAGTTTTCAGAGTCTGCTTCATGCCTGAGCTATGAGAATGGAAAACCAAGTGTTCTTCTCACATCTGTCATCAATGTAAGAAAGTCCATGTCACACTGGTAAATTGTGGCTGATTTCAAGAAGTTAAGCAAAGCTGGACAAAGAAATATTATATGATGTAGGCTATAATAAAAGGTAAAGGTTCCCCTCACACATATGCGCTAATCCTCCCTGACATTAGGGGGCGGTGGTCCTCTCCTTTTGAAAGCCAAAGAGCCAGCACTGTCCAAAGATGTTTCCATGGTCATGTGGGTGACATGACTAAATGCCAAAGGTGTATGGAGTGCTGTTACCTTCCTACAAAGTTTATACGCAATTGTGTCACTGGTTACATTTGTTTATTTTATTTATTTTGTCAAGTACACATTGGTAGTACATAGACATAGCACTGTTTATATACATGAGATGGGTACTAATAAGAGGGAAACATTAGGACAGCGACGGTAGGCACACTGGTGCACTTATGCACACCCCTTACTGACCTCTTAGGAATTGGGTGAGGTCAACAGTGGATAGCCTAAGGGTAAAGTTTTGGAGGTTTGGTGACAAAACTACAGGCATTAACTGAATTGCTGATGTTGTATTTTCTAGTCAAATTTGGAGTGGTTTACTTTGAGTTTGTATCTGTTGTGTGCTTGTGTATTGTGGTTGAAGCTGAAGTATTGTTGACAGGAAGGACATTATAGCAGATGAATTTATGAGCTATGCTTAGATCGTGTTAAAAGTGACATAGTTCTACGTGTCCTAAGCCTAGGATTTCTAGTCTGGTTGTGTAAGATGTTATGTTGCAAGTAGAGGAATGGAGGGCTTTTCCCGTAAAGTATCTCTGGACACTTTCTAATGTATTTATGTCTGAAATGGGTTGTGGGTTCTGTTGTGGTTAGCCCTGGCCCAGCTCCTGCCCCAAGGACTGTGGGGGTGGATGTGGGTGAAACATCCAAATGTCACAGGCCTGTTTTGCTGCCGACAGCTTCGGGCAGCGAGTTATCCTCTGAAGAAAGGAGTGTCCGTGAAATGGGACCTTAAGAGGGAGGCCTGGCAGGCAGCCCAGGAAGAAGCCAGTCATCATCTTCCTTATCTTCAATAGATTCTGATGAGGAAGCTGTAATAGACCCACGCATGCATAGAGCTATGCATAGAACAGAACAGCTTCGCAGATATTACAGGAGATAATAGAGTCCACCTGTGGTTGGGTGGGGTTTACGTAATTTTTTTTAAAATTTATTTATTTTGTCCAATACACAATGAGGATTTTACTGGATATATATCTATATACACATAGTAAAATACATGATGAAGGTTATAGAGGAGATACTCATAGTAAAATATATCTAAGAAATAATAGAAAAGAAGGTATAGTAATAGAACATATCAATGAAAGAATAGAAGAAGAGATATAGGAATAGAAGAAAGGTATAGGAGATATAGGAGAGCAATAAGACAGGGGACAGAAGGCACTCTAGTGCACTTGTACTCACCCCTTACTGACCTCCTAGGAATCTGGATAGGTCAACCATAGATAATCTAAGGGTAAAGTGTTGGGGATTTGGGGATGACACTATGGAGTCCGGTAATGAGTTCCACGCTTCGACAACTAGGTTACTGAAGTCATATGTTTTACAGTCAAGTTTGGAGCGATTAATATTAAGTTTAAATCTGTTGTGTGCTCTTGTGTTGTTGTGGTTGAAGCTGAAGTAGTCGCCGACAGGCAGGACGTTGCAGCATATGATCTTGTAGGCAATAATTAGATCTTGTTTAAGGCGTCTTAGTTCTAAACTTTCTAGGCCCAGGATTGAAAGTCTAGTCTCATAGGGTATTCTATTTTGAGTGGAGGAGTGAAGGGCTCTTCTGGTGAAGTATCTTTGGACATTTTCAAGGGTGTTAATGTCTGAGATGCGATATGGGTTCCAAACAGATGGAGAAAGTTCTGTATGCTCTGGTTAGTAGTGTGATATTACTGGAGAAGAAGCTACATAAAATTAGATTAACAACTCTTGAAGCCATTTGGGCATTGGTGAAGTGGGCTTTGATATGAATATTCCAAGGACTTTTACGGAGTGAGGGTTGTCTGCAAGGTCTTGTCTATTCAGCTTGTATTTTGTTTGTTTTTTGCCAATGTGTAGGACAGAGCATTTGTTGGTTGAGATTTGGATTTGCCAGATGTTTGACCATTTGATACAAAGTCAAGGTCTTTTTAGAGGGTAGCAGTGTTATTGGTGGTGTTGAAGAATTTTACATCATTGTCGAAGAGATGATTACTGACTGACTTCAACCTAGAAGAATTTTGAAGAAGATTAACGTGATTTAAATACTGTATTCTCTTTACTCCAGATCAGCAGCAAATTCAGCAATCTGAGGACAAATCGAAAAATACATTGGGTTATAAACTTCTACATTTGTACAAAAAACATATCCATTCATGCACAGAAGATTCAGACAATCCCAATGTAGCTGAAGTTTTGCAGAGTTTGGGGTCATTTCTGGCTATACAGTTTCCCTAGACAGCACACAATACTTTCCCAATAGCCATATTAGGCTCAACAACTAGAAAATGAAATTAAAATTGTGAAATATAATTATTCTACAAGCAAGTACAAGAAATTGTCAATGATGTGGAATAACGATTCTGTGCCCAGTGAAGAGAAACCAAGATAAAAATTTATTAACTATGATAGTGTACAATCTGCCCTATGAGACTGATGGCAGGATGAAAAGTTTACATCATTTATAGATTCTGAAACAAAGATAATAGGATGCATCCAGTAGGGGATTCTAAAACTCTTTGCTACTGGTTTGCACACATGCAATGCTCCTGAGCATGCGCAGAAGTGTCCCAGGTGTGACAGATTTGGAGATAAATTATAGCCCGCGTGGACCATAATAAATCATATCTGAGAGTCGATGGATTAAAATAGAGAATCGGCTTTCAAACAAAGCTACTTTTATTATGAAAATAAGAAAATATAATTAATGCCTATCAGAGGCATCTTAGATGTGTGTTACATCGTTGCAGACAAAAGAGAAAGAGAGAAAAACAAAATGGAGATTTTCAAGAAGGAGGAAATGATGCACGTATGACATGGCAGGATTTTACATCATAATGGGTGGAGCTAATACAATACACACACTGTTAACTATTTAATTACTGCATAACTCTGAATGACTTAGAATGTCTCTGGGGCTGTCAATATTCAGCGTGACAAGGTGAGTGAGTGGAGCCCCCCACCACTGGCGCTACTGGTTCTTAGAAATAGGCCAAACTGGGAACAACCTACCACAACCCACAACAACTGCATATATACATGCCTTAAGCAGTCATTAAAAGGCTGACTTATCATTTTTAAAATGCTGAATGGTCATTTCCACAATTTGAAACCAGGTGTCCTAAATCTATGGTAGGCCTTTCTTGTGTGACTTGTCAGAACCCTTTGGGTTTCTTTCGGATTATTTTTTTTATTTTCTCCACTCAAAAACATGTTCAATATCATCTGCATTACAATACAATATTGTTGGTATTTATCCTCCCACTAGTGCTGCCTTCTTTCTTTTATCACCTGAAAATCAAATATAAAATTTTCCAACATCCATGTTCAAATTTGCAACACCATTAGCTAAAAGTCAGAGACAACGCCATTAGCTAAAAGTTAGAGACTTTTGTTTATTATAATTTATCTACCCCACTGATCAATCTCTGGTGAACAAAGGCTGTCTAATGTTCACTATAATTTAACATGCCATACCAACTTTAATTCCAAAATCTGGTTTCGGACCCTTCATTCTTTTTACTCTTTTATTTTAACACTACTTTTTCCTGCTTTTTAATTTAAATTCAGTTTATGAAATTATTCAGCATCTTCCTCTAAACTATTTTTTAATCTCATTTTCATTTCCTATTTAACGTTCTCCTTGGCTAGTTGCCTTCTTGCTGCTGGTGGTATTCCTGGTGGAGTAAAGAGAATCTTGCTTTCTGTTTGTGTCACTGGAGTTTACCTGTGCTCTTGATGTTACTTGGAATAAATTCCATTTATTGCAATATATTATAATCTTTTATCATCTATATATGCCCAGCTGATCAGTGGAAGTGCTAATGATTCATATTCCTTTCAAACCATTTTGTCCTTACACTATTGTGTGTCTATTCATATTAGGCATTTGTAAAATGTTTAATATCTTTTGCCAAATTCTGTGTTCAGTGTGATTAATGAACCTAGTTTTCTTAATATTACCTTATTAATCATGTCTATCCCTGAGCAAATCAAGTATATTTGAAAATATAGTATCTAAGTATTACTTTAAAGCTTATCTACTAATATTTAATGACAAAATCATATACAGTGGTACCTCTACTTAAGAACGCCTCTACTTAAGAACTTTTCTAGATAAGAACCGGGTGTTCAAGATTTTTTTGCCTCTTCTTAAGAACCATTTTCTACTTAAGAACCCGAGCCCGGAAAAATTTCCCAGGAAATTTGAGAGCAGCACAAAGGCCCAGCCAGTTTCCTGCCATTCCCCCTTTAATCCCAGCCATCTCAGCCTTTTCTGGGCTGCTAGAGGAGCCTTTCAGTGGCGCTTAAGGAGGCTTTGGCAGTCCAGAGCAAACAAAGCATTTTCCTTTCTCTGGGCGCTTGGAGAGGGAATAAACCTCTGCCAGTGACCAGAGAAAAGAAATGCTCCCTTCACTCTGGACAGCCGAGGAGTCACCACAGCGAAGGAAAGGCGCCAGCTACAAAGTGAGCAAGCAAGAGGTGAGGGGAGCCCTTCAGCATGGGAAGGAAGAGGCAGCAAGTAGCAGCAGCAGCAGCCAATGTATGGGAGGCAGCCTCGCGCCAGGTGTATTGGAGGTGCGTGTTCCTCCTCGCCGCCTCAGAGTCCCTCTTTTTTTTTTTGTTTAAGACTTAAAAGTTTTGGATTTTTTTGATCTCACCTTCTTCCTTTAGCAGCAAATCGTCTCCTCCTCTTCTTCCTCCTCCTCCTCCCACCCAAATTCTGAGCTTTTATTTCTTTCCTAATGGGTTTGCACACATTATTTGCTTTTACATTGATTCCTATGGGAAAAATTGCTTCTACTTAAGAACATTTCTACTTACGAACCTGGTCACGGAACGAAATAAGTTCTTAAGTAGAGGTACCACTGTATCTTACCATTCCAATGTCAAGATGGCAACAGGGATTTTAATGTGGTTAAAAAAATATAGATCTCCGCCCATTCCACATTCATACTAGATTAGCTCTTATGATTATGCCTTTCTTGAAAAAGTAGTTCCAAGATTCTTTCCCTGTCGAATTTATGAGATGTTATTATTATACAAGGCTTTAATTATTTTAAGTTATAGTTTCTTTTCTCTCTTCTACATTATTTTTGCACACTTAGCTCTTTTTAATATTTTATTATTGTAAATTATCTAAAGCAGATAAGGAAAATTCAATAAGTAAGCAAGTAACAAATTAAATTGAAAATACTTTTGAACATATTTGGGCTACTAATCTAACTGTAAAGATAACTAGAAAAATACGGGAAGGATTTTAGAAATTACTGAACTACCCTTTGATCAGTCCAGAATCAACTAGAAAATCTCTGCTGTATAATTGTATAGTCTATTTGGAGACCATTAATGAAGACAGTCCTAGAACATCATGCAACAGTCTGAAAATTCTTCTTCCTATCTATGATAAGTGAAAAATACTGAGACAGTCGGTTCTTAAAGCTCTTTTTATTTGTAAGGACAGGACAGCTCTTTTTGTACGTGACTTCAAGTAAGAACGCGACTGGAATAAACAGTGCCAGTGCGCTCCTTTTATACTTTATTTTTCCCGCTAAAATCCTACTGTCAAACTCTTAGCCAATCAGAACGCACCAACCATTTCCACTATTTACATTTACCTCAGCGCATATTTAACAATAAGTATCTATCAAAATAGACAACAAGGAGGGGTGGATGTTTGTTTGATGTTCTTATGTGTCTTTCATTTTCTTTCTTTTCTTTGTTGCCTTCTTTTCTCTTCTTGTGTTAGGTGTTTTGTTTGTTTGAAGACAAATGTACAATACAAAATTAGTTTATAGAAAGGTGAAGTGGATACAGCTTGGTGGTACTGTCTTTTTTAATTGTATATAAATTCAATAAAAACTTTTTTTCAAAAAAAAATATTAAAAAACAAATTAGAGCTTCCTAATATAGCAATTTACTAAGTTACTCAATGGCCGCTTTCCCAAAACAGGATGCATTTTCATGTTAGATGGAATATAAATGTAATAAATGAATATATAATTCAATATAAGTGGAGATGGAAATGGCCCTTTAGGCCACTTAATCCAACTATCTTAATCCAACTATTCTAAATTAAAACATTCCTAACAGATCACTCTCTCACTTCTGCTTTAACATCTCCAACAACTGGAGCCTATCAGTTCCCCTCGTTAAATTGTTACTATTAGATTAGGAGTCAGTTTGGATCCATCAATTTCAATGGATAACTTTTTTCCTTATTTACATTCCTCAAAGGGGCTACAATAGCCAATCAGATATAACTAATTAATAAAAGTGTCTCAACACTCCACTGCCACTCAGACATAAGTATCTTGTAATATTTCTGTATTAACTACTCTGAGCCATTAAGGGAGTTGGCTGTAAACAAGTACTAAATATAACCCACTCTTCTGGAAAAGCCACATTACTGGAAAAAAAAAGATAAAATGTGATAAAGAAGCAATTGTCGATGCTGTTAAAACAGTGACTATAATCATATTTAGCTATAATTTTAGATAAATGTGCATAGAGAAAAAGAAGGAGGGAGGGAGGGACCGAGAGAGGACTAGTTTCATCTGAATACAAAATTTATGTAAAATCTGTAAAGGTTTTCACCATTGAAATATCTCTTCATTTGTGTGTTGGGGTTAATTTGATTTTTAAAAAATCTGGACAGAATGAATTAAGACATTTTGAAACCACTTGAATTTAATGTTTTGACCTTTTGACCTTCATTTTAATCTACCTTACATGTTCTTTCTGTATTTCATAGATTTGGCCATGTTAGCACTAATGTGTAATGATTGGAGATGAGCCAAATTGAGAGAGAGAAACAAGGAAAAAATGTTTTGAACCTTTCCTTAAAAAACCCCCCAAAGTGCTATAATTATTAAAAAGTCAGTGGTCCCTTCCAACAGTTTGAATTTTAAAACAATTGCTCCTAAGCAGGATCCTCTATCTCAGTGTTTCCCAACCTTGGCAACTTGAAGATATTTGGACTTCAACTCCCAGAATTCCCCAGCCAGCAAATACAGTCAAGTTTGGAGCAGTTAATATTAAGTTTGAATCTGTTGCGTGCTCTTGTATTGTTGCGGTTGAAGCTGAAGTAGTCATTGACCGGTAGAACGTTGCAGCATATGATCTTGTGGGCAATACTTAAATCCTGTTTTAGGCATCGTAGTTCTAAGCTTTCTAGACCCAGGATTGTTAGTCTATTGCTGGAGAGGCGGAGTAACTTCATTACTTTGCATAAATTAGCATAATCAACTATGACCCGGAAATGGACCTGCAGGGTCAAACAAATACTTCCGGGGCGGAAATGACATTATGACAAAAAACATTCCTGGGCAACTCATGGGCGTATCTCGATGCAAGTCCAGGTGAGGGACCAGACCATCACCTGCGACCCTGCCATGCTTTGCATGATGGGGGTCCCACTGGCTAACCCGAATCCGGGAATTAAAGGTGCAGGACCCAAAGACAGGTTCCCCCCAGCTGCTCAGGCAGACACTCCCTCCATGAGCTTGCGGAGAACCTGTCAATCATCCCCAAAGATGCCCAAGGGAGAACGCGCGGTTGCTAAACCACCCCAGTTTTCCGCCCCTAACCTGCCTACCCAAATGACCAAAGGTAAGCCAATTAACCTAATAAATGCAAGCACCCCCTAACCGCACATCCATCTCCTCAGTGTGGAATGGGCGAAAAAACAGCTCGGCTAGGAGGCAGAACTGCAAAAAATTCCCATTCGGCCCCCTAAGGGCGACCCCTAAGCACACTGCAAAATAGGGAGGGCGGGCGGGTGTCTGCTCGTGGCTCTGCTGTCCGGGCGGAAAGGGAGAGCCCCGGGCCTGCTCGCCCTTATATAGGGCAAGCAGGCCCCGCCCGGACCAATCAGCAGCCGGGCCAGTCAGGCCCGAACTCCCGAGCGAAGTCTCGCATCGCGAGACTTCGCTCGGGATTCAAAATGGCAGCCGCCATGAGGGTCCGGTGTCTCCCGGTCCCTCCAGCAAAGCCTGCTGCCGGGTAAGTCCGGCGCCGCAATTGCTGGAGAGACGGAGTAACGACACGGACACAAGAGCTGGATTTAAACTGGGTCATTTTTATTAACATAAATTTGCATAATTTATTCATTACTTTGCATAAATTAGCATAATCAACTATGACCCGGAAATGGACCTGCAGGGTCAAACAAATACTTCCGGGGCGGAAATGACGTTATGACAAAAAACATTCCTGGGCAACTCATGGGCGTATCTCGATGCAAGTCCAGGTGAGGGACCAGACCATCACCTGCGACCCTGCCATGCTTTGCATGAGGGGGGTCCCACCGGCTAACCCGAATCCGGGAATTAAAGGTGCAGGACCCAAAGACAGGTTCCCCCCAGCTGCTCAGGCAGACACTCCCTCCATGAGCTTGCGGAGAACCTGTCAATCATCCCCAAAGATGCCCAAGGGAGAACGCGCGGTTGCTAAACCACCCCAGTTTTCCGCCCCTAACCTGCCACGGAGCGGGGGTCAGATCTCTATCTTGGCCCCCCGACTCCCCCCTCTAGCTGCGCCAGCTCACGCAGAGACCGCTGCAGGTCCTGTAAGAAAATGGCGTTCCCCTGTTCTGACAGGTGAACGCCGTCGGCCTGGTAAAGCCATGGCCGGTCTATTGTGATAAGGGGATGGGCCACTACAACCCCACCTAGCTCCCTCACTGTTTTACCCAGAGCCCTATTCACCCTACGTCTCGCCCGGTGAATGGCCCTAAGGGAAGAGGCGTCCCTCCACACGATCCTAGGTAGGATCTCTGACCACACCACTTGCGTGGTGGGCCATACCTCGCGAAGCCTTCGCAGGTCTTCGCGTGCCTGGATGATCAGCGCCAGGCCTCCCAGCATGCACAGGTCATTGCCTCCTAAGTGCAATACCAGCCACCTGGGTGCGGCCACAGGACGCTGCCCACCCAAACCCACCTGGGGACGACCCCGAGGAGCCGCCCCCACCACACTGCCGGGCGCAGCCACAGAATGCTGACCGCCCAGCAACGCCGGTAGGAGACCCTCCCACCGCATACCTCTCCGGCCCATCCAGGCAACCTTGACCCACTGCCCCAGGGACAGCTGGGTCCCGATGGCATTCCTGGCTGCTGAGCGGCCGGCCCAAAATATCATGCTGTGGCCACACAGCAGCGCCGTCGGTTTCGCGTTAGCCTGGGGACCTGCAAGAGGACACACACAGAGAGGTTACCTAGCCTAATCCCTGCCTAGGATCCTCAGTGGGCCTAACATAACCCAAATATGCCGCTGACCGCCAGCGGCCGATCTCCCGAATCCGATGGGCCGGGAAACCAGAAAGTGCCGTGCTAGTGGCGGCGCCGATGCGGAACGAATGCGTTCCATAACCGGCGGGATCCATGCCTACCCGGGCCATTGCCCTGGACACTAGCACCCAAAATTGGTAACGGGTCAGAGGGGTACCGTCCCAATGCCTAAACAGGTACCCTTGCCCTGACCCCCGCAGACCACAGTAAAGCTGTAGGGCGACCACCGGACACACCGACTGGTCGGCAGCCGCACTAAGCTGGATGGTAACCCCTCTGTGTAGCTGATCTGTCTTAGACTGCCTTACTACAAGGGACACCCCCCCTTGTCTAAAGGCCAGATCAGCAAACTGGAAGGCTCGGAGCGAAGTGTCAGTCTGAGACGAAGCCATGGCCTCGCTGACCGTGAGGGGCCCAAAAAACATGACACAAGTCGCCGCCCTAAAAAGACGGGCCTCGTACAATGAGGCACACAGACTGTCAAAAACCCCGTTAATTAAAGACAGCTGCCCCACCATCAGAGCCCGACGAGTGTCACCAGGGGCCCCCGCTTGCTCCCTCAGCCAGCCTTCCAGCATCTTCCGGATGCGAAAGTCACCCGAAAAATCTGCAAACCCCCCCGCCTTGGACAGAAAGGCGAGGCCGGCTAACCTGGACCGGATCGTCCTAACTGACAGGCCACGCTGCCTAAGCTGGACGCAGAGCTCGGCCAGGTGCTCTACAGGGACAGGCCAACAAAGCTGGTAACCCCTGCCCTGCCTGAAATCCCCAAACTCCTTACCTGCACGCTGGTATGCCCTAAGGGTGCCGGGCGCTACAGACAAGGAGATTGCCCTGGATGCCTCGTCTCTCCACCACTCTGGATCCCCCCCAGACTCCAGAGGTGGCCGGGGAACTCTTCTGGCAACTCTCGGGCCCACGGGGCCAGGGTCCGAAACCTGGACAACTGACCACGGGACAAGGCATCAGCGACCCCGTTATCCAACCCGGGGACGTGCCTAGCCAAAAACAATGCGTTTAGGGACAAGGACCTGTGCACAAAATGGCGGACAAGCCGCATGACCCTGTCGCTCTTAGAGGACAGGGCATTCACCACATGGACAACCGCTAGGTTGTCACACCAAAAGTGCACGGTCTTGTCCCTAAACTGCTCCCCACAAAGCTCCAAGGCCACTATTAAGGGGAAGAGCTCCAAGAACGTCAGGTCCTTAACCAACGAAGAGGCACTCCATTCCGGAGGCCATGCCGACCAGCACCACTGGTCACCTAACACTACCCCGAAACCACAAGTCCCCGTGGCGTCAGAGCAGAGCTGCAACTCAGCTTCCAACAGAAGCTCGTGCCTCCAGAAAGACAAACCATTAAACCTGACCAAGAAATCCCGCCACACGCCGAGGTCAGCCCTGACCCCAGCGCAGAGGTGGGTACGATGATGGGGCAAACGGAGCCCCTTCATCGCGTCATACAACCTCCTGGAAAAAGCCCTACCAGGAACAACTACCCGACAGGCAAAATTAAGAATGCCTGCCAATTCCTGAAGCTGCCGTAGGGTAACCTTCCGGCAGCCCAGTACCTCATCAAGCTTCCGTCTGATCTTGAGCAACTTCTCTAGGGGCAATCTAGAAGATTGCTCCTCCGAGTCCAATTCAATACCCAGAAAGGTAATCCTGGTGGCGGGGCCCTCGGTCTTCTCAGAGGCTAAAGGCACCCCCAAGTGAGCACAAAGGGCTTCGAAGTCCTGCATCAGAGCAAAACATTGCTCTAAATGCGCAGGCCCCGCCAACAAGAAATCATCAAGGTAGTGAACGACCGTACCCAGACCACTTTGCCTCCTGAGCGCCCATTCCAAAAAGGTGCTAAAACTCTCGAACAGAGAGCACGAGACAGAGCAACCCATAGGTAGAGCTCTGTCCACGTAATAACCACCCTCGAAATGGAAGCCCAACAGCTCAAAGTCATCTGGGTGTATGGGAAGGAGCCGGAATGCCGACTTAATGTCGCATTTGCCCATAAGGGCTCCTGTCCCACACTTCCTAACCATAGTCACGGCCGCATCAAAGGATGCATACCGGACTGAACACAGCTCGTCAGGAATGAAGTCATTCACTGACTCCCCTTTTGGAAAAGACAAATGGTGAATCAACCTAAATTCACCACTCGCCTTTTTGGGGACCACACCCAAGGGAGACACACGAAGATTCGGGAAGGGCGGCTCCGGGAAGGGCCCGAGGACCCTGCCCTCGGCCACCTCCTTCCGAATCTTCTCCCTAACAATGTCTTCATGACCCACAACCGACCTAAGGTTGTCAGACATGAAGGCCCTCCTAACACCCATGTAAGGGATCCGAAATCCCTCCAAGAATCCTAGCAAGAGAGCGGCCGCTCTCGAGCGAGGGTGGTAGTCGCCCAACCAACCCTCAAGCACTTGCAAATTGATTGGGCTGGGCCCCTTTACCCCCAACAGGTGGGGGAGGCTTTGGGGGACCCCCGCCCTTCTTTTCCACCCCCTTCTTGGGGCGGGGACACACGGCTGCGGAATGGTTCCCCCCACAAGTCCTGCATGCGTGACGAAACCTGCAAAAGGGACGAAAACACGCCCCCTTTGCGGCGAACTCGTGGCACACCAGAGAGGCCCCTTTCCCGACTCCACCCGCCGCGGCCTTGGCCGGCGCGGGCGTCACGGGCTCCTCTTCCATAAAGTGACCGCTGTCGGTCCTATCACATCCTTCCTTCCCGGACATATGCGTGGCCTGGAACCAAAGGTCCGGGACCACCATATCCCAGGGCAAGTAGGGGTCATGGGCAATACGCATCCTAAACCCCTTATCGTAGTGCCTCCAGATCGTACCTCCGTACTCAAAGTGGGCTCTTGCTATGAGGTCGATGTATTTCAGCAAGGCAGCGGCCCTACCCAGCTGCCTCTGAATTACTACCGACGAGAAGGTCAAAAAAGTGTACAGCCAAGAGCTGAAACACTTTGTGACTTTCGTTTTTTTAACCTTCTCCCCAGGCACCACCTCCTTGTCCTGCTTGGGGACCTCCCTGTTTAAAATGGAGAAAAGGTCGACATATTCCCCCCGCCAGATTGCTTCCTTCACCGACGGGTGGAGATGATAACCTAATGGTGTCGCGGGCAACCCACAAGGGATGGCCCCAGGCTTGATGCTGGCGAACGGGTCCCACACCGTGGTGGCCCCCGACCCCAGCACTCCAAGCCCCGGTGGATACACAAAAGGGGGCGGTGGCATAATGGTCGGCTGAGGAGGGATCCAACCCCCCACCCCTGCCCCAGGTGGGAAATATACCCCCGGCGCCCCTACTGGCGGGGCCAGCGGGGACCAAACCTGCCCACATGTGCCCGCAGTGGCCCCCAGGAAGCTGTTGCCACTCCCCAATGCGGGCGGGATGAACCCGGGACCCTGCACGGGAAGGAGCGGTGAAGTGCCTGCGTGTGGTGCAACCTCACCTGCCCCATAAGGGGTGGAAGCCATCCACGGGGGGCCCATCCTTGCTGGGCCCTGGAACAATGGCCACTGCCCCGACTGGGCCATCTGCCCGGTCTGGGTCGTCTGCCCGGTGTGGGCCAGCTGCGTGGTGTGGGCCACCTGCCCCTCCTGGGCTGGCTCCTCTTCGGGGTCGGTACCCCATGCTGTGGAGGCAGTCATGGGAAGCCTCTCCGGGCCTGTACCCGACCGCCAGCGCTCCAGTTCATCGAGCCGCTCCAGGACCCTGGCCCAGGAGAGAGAAGGAGAAACCTCGGTTTGAGGGACCGTGGGCATAAATCCCACCCCTCTGCCGCCGGGACCACCCCCGGGGGCCCCTCTGCCGCAGCCCGAGCCCGGGCAGACGGCCTAGCAGCCCTCCTAGGCCGCACCACTGGTTGGGCCAGGAGGGCCTGAGCTTGCCGCTTTTTAGGGGCCATTAACACTGCCTTGTGATTCTGATATTAACCAGAAAGAAGGGGAGAGGGCGTGACCGACCCCCCAAAGGACCCTGCACCCACTAAGCAAGGCCTGCCCTAAGCAGCAGGCCTCAGAAGGGCAAACCCCCCAGGAGGCCAATCCACCACCCCTCCCAACGGTGGTAGCAAGGCCCCACCACCAGGCCTTTTATAAACAAGGCCACAGACCACCCAGGAACCCCCGCGGGCCCGCGAGGCCACCTGAAGGCGGCACCCCACACAACCCCCAACCAGGACAACGGGGCTCCAAACCAGAGCGGAGCCCAGCCGATGCTGGCTCCGCTGTTGAAAAAAGGCCTTTCCGACTCCAAACAGGCCACAAAATGGCGGCTCGCACGAGGCCGCACACAAAATGGCCGCCGCAAGCAGACTGACAAATGTCTGCTCATGGCTCTGCTGTCCGGGCAAAAAGGGAGAGCCCCGGGCCTGCTCGCCCTTATATAGGGCAAGCAGGCCCCGCCCGGACCAATCAGCAGCCGGGCCAGTCAGGCCTGAACTCCCGAGCGAAGTCTCGCATCGTGAGACTTCGCTCGGGATTCAAAATGGCGGCCGCCATGAGGGTCCGGTGTCTCCCGGTCCCTCCAGCAAAGCCTGCTGCCGGGTAAGTCCGGCGCCGCAATTTTCGTAGGATATTCTGTTTCGAGTGGAGGAGTGAAGGGCTCTTCTGGTGAAATATCTTCAGACGTTTTCAAGGGTGTTGATGTCCAAGATGTGGTATGGGTTCCAGACAGATGAACTGTATTTAAGGATGGGTCTGGCAAAAGTTTTGTAGGTTCTGGTGAGTAGTGTGAGATTGCCGGAGCAGAAGCTACGTAGGATCAGGTTGACAATCTTTGAAGCCTTTTTGGTGATATTGTTGCAGTGGGCTTTGGTACTTAGGTCATTTGATATTAGTATTCCAAGGTCTTTTACTGCGTGGGGGCTGTTTGTCAGATTTTGTTTATTAGGTTCTGGTGAGTAGTGTGAGATTGCCGGAGCAGAAACTACGTAGGATCAGGTTAACAACTCTAGAAGCCTTTTTGGCGATATTGTTGCAGTGGGCTTTCTGGAGATATTGTTGCAGTGCTCCCCATGTACTCATCACTTATCACATTTGCCTTTTGAATCTCCTCAGACTTGATCTTAGAAATCACCATAATTGACTGTGACACAGCTGTAGGAAAAACAACTCTTTCCTTTGTCTTAGAGGCAGGCCAGACTGAGATGTTTGTTTCCTGGAAATAACACAAAAATACATGTCACTTGTGAGACATTTTACCATTCAGCAATGAAATTCCTAATTTCTAACTTGGAATAGATAACAGTGCTTCCTTTCACTCCAGGTACTCTCTGTGACATTAATGTATAAAATAGTCTATTTCTCCAACATCTAAGGACGTTGCTAGATTCAAAGAATGGGATTTATAAGAACACTTTTCCCCATGACAATAAACTGATAAATTAAATAATTTGCAAGTTGACAGTTTCCCTACATGATCATATGAACTGAATAATCAAATTATCACAGATAATCCCCACTAGGTTAAAGACCTTGATATACTAATAACAAAAGATTTAAGTGCCAAAGCCCATTGCAACAATATAGCCAAGAAGGCTTCAAGAGTTGTAAACGTAATCCTACGTAGCTTCTGCTCTGGCAATCTCACATTACTTACCAGAGCTTACAAAACTTTTGCCAGACCCATCCTCAAATACAGCTCATCTGTTTGGAACCCATATCGCATCTCAGACATTAACACCCTTGAAAATGTCCAAAGATACTTCACCAGAAGAGCCCTTCACTCCTCCACTCGAAACAGAATTCCCTACGAGACTAGACTTTCAATCCTGGGCCTAGAAAGTTTAGAACTAAGACGCCTTAAACAAGATCTAAGTATTGCCCACAAGATCATATGCTGCAACGTCCTGCCTGTCGGCGACTACTTCAGCTTCAACCACAACAACACAAGAGCACACAACAGATTTAAACTTAATATTAACCGCTCCAAACTTGACTGTAAAAAATATGACTTCAGTAACCGAGTTGTTGAAGCGTGGAACTCATTACCGGACTCCATAGTGTCATCCCCAAACCCCCAACACTTTACCCTTAGATTATCTACGGCTGACCTATCCAGATTCTTAAGAGGTCAGTAAGGGGTGAGTACAAGTGCACTAGAGCAGTGTTTCCCAACCGGTGTGCCGCGGCACATTGGTGTGCCGCGAGACATGGTCAGGTGTGCCGTGAAGAAAGAAGCTCAGCTTCCGGTCTCGCAACTTTTTGCGAAGAGCAAAAAGTTGTGAGACTGGAAGCTGAGCTTCCTTCTTTGCGCCTTCCAAGTTTTCCGGCAGCTGCAGCGCCCCGCCTGGCTGGAGCTTCCCTGGCGATGGCAGCAGGTGAGCTTTGGGGCCTGGTGGGAGGGCAGCGGCAGCGGGAGGGTGGCGCACAGTGGGAGGGTGATGGCGGCGACAGCGGCAGCAGGCAGTAGCCGTGGGGTGGCGCCAGGGTGGTCAGCTGTGAGGCAGAGCTCCGGAATGGAGGCACCGACCGGCAGCGGCTGGACATGTTGCTGTAGCCGTGGGGCGGTGGCAGGGTGGTCCCTCTCTCTCTCCCTCTCTTGCTATCTCTTTCTCTCCCCCCTCTCTCCCTCTCTCTTTCTCTCAGCAGCGGCATTGGGCAGTAGCCGTGGGGCGACGGCAGGGTGATCAGCTGTGAGGCGGAGCTCCGGAACAGAGGCACCGACGGCGGCGGCTGGACATGCTGGAATTGCGTGGCTGGCACTTGCCTGCTGGCTGGGCCGGAACAGAGGCTCCAGCCCCACGTCCATGCCCAGTGCAATGCCAACATGTACGGCGTCTAGCAACACATCTAGCCGCCGCCGTCGATGCCTCCGTTCCAGAGCTCCGCCTCACAGCTGATCACCCTGTCTTCGCCCCACGGCTACTGCCCAATGTCGCTGCTGAGAGAAAGAGAGAGGGAGAGAGGGGGGAGAGAAAGAGATAGCAAGAGAGGGAGAGACAGGAAGAGAGAGGGGGAGAGGGGGGAGAGAGAAAGAGATAGCAAGAGAGGGAGAGAGAGAAAGAGGGGGGAGAGAGAAAGAGATAGCAAGAGAGAGAAAGAGAGAGGGGGGAGGGGAAAAAAGAGATAGCAAGAGAGAGAGAGAGAGAAAGAGAGAGGGGGAGAGAAAGAGAGAAAGCAAAATAGAGAGAGAAAGAGATGGCAAGAGAGAAAGAGAGAGGGAGAGAGGGGGAGAGAAAGGCAGCAAGAGAGAGAGAAAGCAAGAGAGAGAGAGAAAGAGGGGGGAAGGAGGGTGAGGGAAAGACATAGAGGGAGGGAAGGAGGGAGAGAGAAGGAGGGCAAAAAAGAGAGGAAGGAAGGGAGAAACAAAGAGAGATGGAGAGAGAGGGGGAAAGAAAGAGGAAGGAAGGGGGAGAGAGAAGGAGGGAGAGAGATAGAAATAGAGCGAAAGGGAGGAAGAGAGATATTTTTTTGTCCAAACTTTTTTTTAGGGCCCCCCCCCCCCCCGCTCAATGTTCCCCAGGATTTTGTAAATGTGAATAATGTGCCGCGGCTCAAAAAAGGTTGGGAAACACTGCACTAGAATGCCTTCCGTCCCCTGTCCTATTGCTCTCCTATATCTCCTATTCTTTTCTTCTATTGCTATATCTCTTCTTCTATTCTTTCATTGATATGTTCTATTCCTATATCTTCTTTTCTATTATTTCTTAGATATATTTTACTATGAGTATCTCCTCTATAACCTTCATCATGTATTTTATTTTTGTATGTAATATATATAGATATATACCCACTAAAACCCTCATGGACTAACTAACTAACTAACTAACTCAATCAATCAATCAATCAATCAATCATAATCTCAAGAGTGGAGAATCTTTCCACACACACACACACACACACACTTTAGAATGGTCCCCTTACCAAACTTCTGGTGTTTCAAGACTGCTCTGTTTTTAAATGACTAATCTGAATTGTGATATATATTTTTTTGTATTGTACTGAAGGGATAGACCCCCTCATGAAGGGCCCAATAAATATGATATGTTTCAACTGGGAAGTAGAAGTCCTCTTAGAGGACTTGAATGCATTCTGGAAGCAATGAAAAATGACTGACAAAAATGTCTCACTACTGTGATACCAGAGAGATTTAGACATATTCATCTCTCTCAGGAAATATATTTTATGGCAATTCATTTCTTATTTCATGTAGTGTTTTCACATAGAACTATTTCTCTAGATATTCCTACAATATAAAAATATGTAATCACTTTTTTAAAAAAGCATGTCTTTGAAGTATTAAAAACAGATATTGAATGATAACCATAAAATGAATAATACTAAAAATTGTTTTGATTTTTGTTTAGAAAAAAAGAACAAGAAATGTTTCCAATATAACAGCATGGCTTTACTGAAGGCAAATCATGTCAGACTAATCTCATTGATTTCTTTGACTATGTCACAAAGGTATTGGATCAAGGTGGTGCCGTGGATATTGCCTACCTGGACTTCAGCAAAGCCTTTTATACGGTTCCATATAAAGAGCTGATAGATAAATTAGTGAAGATTGGACTTAATCCCTGGATAGTTCAGTGGATTTGCAGCTGGCTGAAGCATAGACATCAGAGAGTTATTGTTAATGGCGAGTATTCTGAGCAGAGACAGGTTACAAGCGGTGTGCCACAAGGTTCTGTTCTGGGTCCTATTCTTTTTAATATGTTTCTGAGTGACATAGGGCAAGGTTTGGTAGGGAAGGTTTGCCTATTTGGCGATGACTCTAAAGTGTGCAATAGGGTTGATATTCCTGGAGGGTCTGTAATATGGTAAATTATTTAGCTTTACTAGATAAATGGTCAAAGCAATGGAAATTGCAGTTTAATGTTTCCAAATGTAAAATAATGCACTTGGGGAAAAGGAATCCTCAATCTGAGTATTGCATTGGCAGTTCTGTGTTAGCAAAAACTTCAAAAGTGAAGGATTTAGGGGTAGTGATTTCTGACAGTCTCAAAATGGGTGAGCAGTGTGGTCGGGCGGTAGGAAAAGCAAGTAGGATGCTTGGCTGCATAGCTAGAGGTATAACAAGCAGGAAGAGGGAGATTGTGATCCCCTTATATAGAGCACTGGTGAGACCACATTTGGAATACTGTGTTCAGTTCTGGAGACCTCACCTACAAAAAGATATTGACAAAATTGAACGGGTCCAAAGACAGGCTACAAGAATGGTGGAAGGTCTTAAGCATAAAACATATCAGGAAAGACAATGAACTCAATCTGTATAGTCTGGAGGACAGAAGGAAAAGGGGGGACATGATCGAAACATTTAAATATGTTAAAGGGTTAAATAAGGTTCAGGAGGGAAGTGTTTTTAATAGGAAAGTGAACACAAGAACAAGGGGACACAATCTGAACTTAGTTGGGGGAAAGATCAAAAGCAACGTGAGAAAATATTATTTCACTGAAAGAGTAGTAGATCCTTGGAACAAACTTCCAGTAGACGTGGTTGGTAAATCCACAGTAACTGAATTTAAACATGCCTGGGATAAACATATATCCATTGTAAGATGAAATACAGGAAATAGTATAAGGGCAGACCAGATGGACCATGAGGTATTTTTCTGCCATCAGTCTTCTCTGTTTCTCTGTTTCTATGTTTCTATAAGTTAAATCCAAGAAATGGGTAGAACTATTGTCCTCACCTGCACCAAGTTGTGCAAAATTCAGTCTCAATTAAATATTGTGTGTTTTATGAGAATGAAAGACATGCAATAATCCAAATATTTGTATTACCAGTGCAACACTTATGGAATGTTATCTTATTATCTGCTTATCCTTCATGTATTTGGTAACTATTGACCAGATCTCAGAATATACATTAAAAAAAATCATGCATACATTATTTGAGTTATTTCATTGATGCACAAAATTGCAAGTAATCTCTCACATTTAATATTTTTGTTAACTTTGGGTTATGTGCAATATATTCACTCTTTCTTGATTGACTATAGAAATGTAATTAGGCTGCCAGGCTTCAGTAGCATCTGAGTTTATTCTTCAGAGTAAGGTATTTATAAAAGAGGTACCCCATTCATACGGATAGTTCACGCAGGTTTCTCTGCTCTGCAAATCTCATGCATCATGCTCGTCTCATGCTGAAATGCACAAATGCAGTGAAAGACATTAGCAGAGCTAATAATAAATGGTGTTTGAGAGAGAGCAGAAGCACAGAGAATACAGAGTGTGGACCTGGAGCCATGCTCAGACTTACTTACTTACTTACTTATTTATTTTGTCCAATACAAATTGAAAGTTAAGGAGAATAAAAACATGTAGTAGTAAATATCAGGGAAGGGATAGAAGAAGAGATATGAGAATAGAATACATCAATGAAGAGTAGAGGAAGGATATATGGATGGGAGAAAAGATATATAAAATATAGGAGAGACAATTGGACAGGGGATGGAAGGCACACTAATGCACTTATGCTCGCCCCTTACTGACCTCTAAGGAATCTGGAGAAGTCAACCGTGGAAAGTCTAAGGGAAAAATGTTGGGAGTTGGGAGTTGACACCATGGAGTCTGGTAATGAGTTCCACACTTCAACAACTCGATTGCTAAAGTCATATTTTTTACAGTCAAGTTTGGAGTGGTTAATATTAAGTTTGAACCTGTTGCGTGCTCTTGTGTTATTGCGGTTGAAGCTGAAGTAGTTGTTGACAGGCAGGACATTGCAACATATGATTTTGTGGGCAATACTTAAATCGTGTTTTAAAACGCCGCAGTTCTAAGCTTTCTAGACCCAGGATTGTAAGTCTAGTTTCGTAGGGTATTCTGTTTCGAGTGGTGGAGTGAAGGGCTCTTCTGGTGAAGTATCGTTGGACCTTTTCTAGGGTGTTGATGTCCGAAATTCAGTGTGGGTTCCAGACAGGTGAGCTGTATTCGAGGATGGGTCTGGCAAAAGTTTTGTAAGCTCTGGTGAGTAGTGTGAGATTGCCGGAGCAGAAGCTACGTAGGATCAGGTTGACAATCTTTGAAGCCTTTTTGGTGATATTGTTGCAGTGGGCTTTGGTACTTAGGTCATTTGATATTAGTATTCCAAGGTCTTTTACTGCGTGGGGGCTATTTGTCAGATTTTGTTTATTTGGTTTGTATATAAGGTTCGGATTCTTTTTGCCAATGTGGAGAACAGAGCATTTGCTAGATGATATTTGAAGTTGCCAAGTGTTAGACCAATCTGAGATGAAGTCAAGGTCTTTTTGGAGAATAGTTGTGTTGTCTGTGGTATTGAAAAGTTTTACATCATCGGCAAAAAGAACATAGTTGCTTATGATATGATCGCAGAGGTCGTTGATGTAGAGAATTAAAAGAGTAGGTCCTAGTACGCTGCCTTGGGGAACACCACTTTTAACAGGGACAGAGGTGGAAATGGTGCTTCCAATTTTGACAACTTGTTGTCTGTTTGACAGGAATGCTGTAATCCAGCTGTGGAGGAATCCTGAGATGCCATAGGATTTAACTTTTAGGAGTAGTTTGTCATGGACAACTGAATCAAAGGCTTTGCAGAAGTCGATATAAATTGCATCAATAGTTTTTCCTTGATTTAGGTGGGTAGTCCATATGTTTTTGCAGTGAAGTAATTGTAGGTTGCAGGATAATTTCCTTCTGAATCCAAATTGTTTGTTAGAGAGTAGATTATTAGATTCTAAGTGAAGAGTAATTGATTGATTTATAATTGATTCCATGACTTTACATGAGACGCAGCATAGTGATATTGGTCTGTAGTTATCAATGAGAGAAGGTTACGCTCCAGTTTCGATTCTCTGCACAGACTCAGAAGTGATTAGCTCCCATTGGCTGACATAGTTGTCATGCCTATTCATTGGCTGACCTTGTTACCGCTGGCTCTCCCAGTTCATGAATATCTTAACACATTGATATAAAAAAAACCACAGATAAAGTTTCGAATCACATTATTGTGGCCCTCATATTGACTTTTTTTACCCCACCCAGTGGACACTCTTGAAACAAAGGAATATAATGTTTAGCTCTGCTTCTTCCTCTATAGAATGACAGTGCTCATGCTTCCTGCCACTCCCAAAGAAAATGATAAGCTCACATTCAGTGAGGACCAGCAGTTGGTTCCTCCACTATTGGCCTGGTTCTTCGAATTGGTAGCGACATTGGGAGGAGGCTCCGCCCACCTGCCCAGGGTGCTTCTGTATATGCATAGAAGTGTCACATACCTGCACACCGGTAGCAAAGGTTTTTAGAACCCACTACTGGTGAGTACTTAATAATTTCAGTTACACTTGGTCAGACCAGAAAATATCCTGTTTGCAAATTATTGTGGATGATTTTTCTTAGCATTCTTATTTTACTTTGCTTAGCAGAGGAACAATTCAACAACAGAGAGAGATGTTTTATTATATTTCTAGCATGGCTAAAAGCTAAAATCCACATTTTTTATGTAGTGTGCTTTGCAACAAGAGACAATAATATGTGCTTGAGATTCCACTGATCATGTATTCTGAGCCATGGTGATTCAATGGTTGGAATGCAGTACTGCAGGCTAACTCATTGCTCACTCCAGGAGTTCAATTCTGACCATCTCAAGGTTGACTCAGCTTTCCATCCTTCTGAGGTGGGTAAAATGAGCACCCAGATTGTTGAGGGAAATATGATGACTCTGTAAACTCACTTAGAGAGGATTGTAAAGCACTATGTAGTACTATAAGATATTGGCCTGCTCTGTTCTCTCCCATGCTGCAGGCATCTCTTGGCACAGCAATGGTGCTCCTTGTGAGTTGTGGCCGTCAGGAGCACAGTGCTGCTGGTCTCAAAGGCCATGACTTGTTTGGGGCACCATTGCCACACTAAGAGATGGCTGGGAGAGAACAGAGCAGGCCACTATTGATGCTGGCCCCAGCTGCTGCTCTAGGCACTGCAGCGAGATTTTGGCAGCTGTGTAAATGCAGCATCAAAATCTTGCGCGGAAGTCCTTCCGGCAACAAGATTTGGGCAAAAATTGCCAATTTTTTTGCTTCTGTGCAGGCACCGGTAATGTTTACCAGAATTGCGTTGGTTGCACGTACACAGCACGTGCACGCCCGGCAGTAATGGAGTTATGCTACATGCTCCAATTCCGTTACTGGAACAGTGTTCTGTTATTCTGTTAATTAGCCATCCCATTTTGAGTTATTCATTTGCCTACTCACAAAGTTTGAGGAGACCTCTCCATTTTGACAAATAACAACACAAACAGATGTCATTAACAATATTATATTGACTTGTAACTGACTCAAAAGTATTCATGTTTTTGATATTTTTTGGAAATGTATTTCATCTGCCTTGTTTGATAGAATTCGTGCTAAAATGTAGATAGAATACAGATTTTTTTAAAAATGCAATTATCTAGCTGAAAGCCCATGAAAGCAAGTGTTAATTAGGCTTACAGAAACTAAACTACAAAGATTTTTTTTCCCGCTGATCCTTCTCTTTCTTTCAAAACATGTCATCATAAAGTAAGCAAAAAAAATATATCCTCGTTCTGAAAGCAGGATTTATAATCACAAAAAAGGATTGTGGGGTGCTGGAAGAGAAGGAATATTGAGTTAGACAACAGTTCCTTGGTGTGTTAATGAAAGAATGCAAATGGAATCCCTTTCAGTTAAGCTTTAATAAAATATTCAAAGTGTGCAGCAAGATCAAAAGTGAATAGGTTCAGTACTTATCTTCAACCGAGGAATGGTTGGGAAGAAGGTTGCAGAGATGGCTAAATTAACTTCTTTGATTAGAGGAAAGACAATTTCTACATTTATGGCTGGCTGGAAACGCATTATAGACTTTTTGCATGAAATAGAAAAATATGCACTTTTGTGATTTGAGGTTTGGATGATTAGACAAAAATGGATAATAGAAAAAAATAACCTTTTTTATCACCATAAAGTAAGAGACAACTTTGCAATTATGCTTGTATTTGCTGCAAAGGAAATTGAAGCTTTTTTCTAATTCTTTTTATCCTTTCTTTTTGAAAGTTGACTCTTCTTTTTTTCTTTTTCTCACTTTGTTCTCTTTTTTCTGTATTAGTTCCTGTTAATTTTTATGTTCTCTTTTAAAAATAATAATAATAACAAATGTAAAATAAAGTATCTAATATGTAGGTTCCAGGAAAAGTGACTTAATTCAGGCAAATTATCCTCATTAAGATTACACTAGTCCAGGGGTTGGCAACCTTATATCCTCAAAGAGTTTGGATCCGTTTCCCACAGAAAAGAAAACATCAGGAGTCACAAAACCCCTTTGACATCTAAAATGAAGATAACACTGCATATACCGTTTCTTACCTTTATGCTATATATAAAAAATTATAGTGTGTTGCACTTGTGAAATCAATGAAAATCAATGAAAATTAATCAAAAAAAGTACAGAATAGATGATAAGGATGACAAGGGGACAGGAAACTAAAACATCAATCATGCCCTCATCACCTCGAGGTTCGATTACTGCAACGCTCTCTACATGGGGCTACCTCTGAAAAGAGTTTGGAAACTTCAGATCGTGCAGAACGCAGCTGCAAGAGCCATCATGGGGCTTCCAAGATTCGCCCACGTTTCTTCAACACTCCATGGCTTGCATTGGCTGCTGATCAGTTTCCGGTCACAATTCAAAGTGTTGGTCATGACCTTTAAAGCCCTACATGGCAATGGACCAGATTACCTCTGGAACCGCCTGCTACCGCACGAATCCCAGCGACCGATAAGGTCCCACAGAGTTGGCCTTCTCCGGGTCCTGTTGACTAAACAATGTCGTTTGGCGGGCCCCAGGGGAAGAGCCTTCTCTGTGGCGGCCCCGGCCCTCTGGAACCAACTCCCCCGGGAGATTAGAACTGCCCCCACCCCCCTGTCTTTCGTAAACTACTCAAGACTCATTTATACCGCCAGGCATGGGGGAATTGAGATAGCCCTTCCCCCTAGGCCATTACAAGTTATGCATGGTATGTTTGTGTGTATGTTTGGTTTTATAATAGGGGTTTTTAGTTGTTTTTTATTATTGGGTTGTACATGTTGTGTTTATTATTGTTGTTAGCCACCCCAAGTCAGCGGAGAGGAGCGGCATACAAATCCAATAAATTATTATTACTATTATTATTATTATTATTATTATTATTATTATTATTATTATTAAGAGAGGATGCAGGAACTGGGGGTGGCTAGTCTAGCAAAGAGAAGGACCAGTTGAGACATGATAGCAGTGTTCCAATATCTGAGGGGCTATCACAGAGAGGAGGGGGTCAGGCACCAGAAGGCCAGATTAGGAATAATGGATGGAAGCTGACCAAAGAGAGATTCAACCTGGAAATAAAGAGGAACTTTCTGATAGTGAGAGCGATCAACCAATGGAACTGCTTGCCTTGGGAGTTGGAACTTCATTACTCGGGATTTTCAAGAAGAGATTGTGCTTTGTTCCGAAATAATGGAGGACCATGTTGTAGCCTCAACTCACTTTATTACGATCATCTGGAACGGATCCCAAGTACAGATTAGGCAATTGGAACAGAATCGGTACAAAAAGCAAAAACGGCGCGGCTTGCAGTCCTTAAACTTTTTTTCCTTTGGAGGCGTGGCTTGACAGCTGCTTGAATTTTGCCAACCGCATTTTAGCCAATCTGCAGCCAGCATTCAAATGGAGGAATTTTGCATACACACAACAGATTAGACTGCCATTTGCCATAAATGGTGTAGGTTCACTTGTTTGAGCAGGCTGTTGGACTAGATGACCTACAACAGTGATGGCAAACCTATGGCACAGGTGCCACAGGTGGCACGCAGAGCCATATCTGCTGGCACAAGAGCTGTTGCCCTAGCTCAGCTCCAACATGCATGTGTGTGCCAGCAAGCTGATTTTTGGCTTGCACAGAGGCTCTGGGGGGACATTTTTGGCTTCCAGAGAGCCTGAGGGGGGATGGGGGAGGGCGGTTTTACCCTCCCACGGCTCCAGGGAAGCCTTTGGAGCCTGGGGAGGGCAAAACATGGGCCAATTGGGTCCACCCAAAGTTGGGAAACAGCCATTTCTGGCCTCCAGAGGGCCTCTGGGGGGTGAGAGAAGCTGTTTTCACCCTCCCCAGGCATTGAATTAAGGGTGTGGGCACTTGTGCATGCGCAATAGCATACGCACATGCTCTTTCGGCACCCGAAGGAAAAAAAGGTTTGCCATCACTGACCTTCAAAGTTCCTTTCAACTCTAATCAATAACATTTTGAACTCTGAAAAAAAGATGGGTCGAAAAGCTCAATAAATCGCTGCTGGCAGGTATCACACATTGGCAATTGTGACGCATATTTTGAGCAAAGATGTAAGAGAGGGATAAAAGAGGCACATGCAGCTCCAGAGCTGCTGGTTATAGATCCCTGCACTAGCCGCCCTGTTGATTTTTTTAAAAGCAAAGACCATTATCAGGATACAATACCCAACTCTTCCTTTTGGCCAGAGCATCACAAAAGCCAGCAGAAGCAACCCAAACTATTCAGTCTCCCTTCTTCAAGCAGGCAGCATCAACCCAAGGCCATCAGAGCCCATCTCTTCCTTTAGGCAGCATCAGCTGAAGTCACAATGGACAGTGTCATGCCCTCAGTGGGCAGCATTTTCAGGCAGGAGCATTGATGAGTTGGACTCCATGTACCTATTGTTCAGAAGGCAGTAGTCACCCTGGGACACACACAGCAGCATGTCAGCACCACTTCAAGAAGTGGCTAGTAAACCTTAATAGACAAGCTACTTCCAATATATTCAGACTGAAACAAGAAAATGTGGACAGGCACCCGTGTTATTACTACGTTTCTATTTCCAGTGAGTACACAATGTATAGATATTGGGGGAGATACAGAAAGGTTGAGATAAATCTCAGATATTGAAGATGATCGTCTGTCTACCAGAGTAGAATACAATTTGGAACCTGGTAGCTGCAGCAAGAAAGAAATGTAGCAAGTATAGGAATGGCATCCAGGTGCTTTATTTTCAACGCAAGGTCTTAAAACAGACAGATTAGATTTAATGAGTTGTTTTTTGGTAATCTTGTTGGGAAAATAGTTCCCTTTCCAGTCTGCAAAACTCATTCTTTTATGCAGACTGGAGATTTACATTGCTCATACTCGCAAGGAGTCATGGTTTTTTTTGTCTGAAGACACAGAGATAACCCAGTCCCTCCTTATAATTCAGGAATAGAAGATAGAAACATAGAAACATAGAAGACTGACAGCAGAAAAAGACCTCATGGTCCATCTAGTCTGCCCTTATACTATTTCCTGTATTTTATCTTACAATGGATCTATGTTTATCCCAGGCATGTTTAAATTCAGTTACTGTGGATTTACCAACCACGTCTGCTAGAAGTTTGTTCCAAGGATCTACTACTCTTTCAGTAAAATAATATTTTCTCATGTTGCTTTTGATCTTTCCCCCAACTAACTTCAGATTGTGTCCCCTTGTTCTTGTGTTCACTTTCCTATTAAAAACACTTCCCCCCTTCGATCATGTTTCGATCATGTCCCCCCCTTTTCCTTCTGTCCTCCAGACTATACAGATTGAGTTCATTAAGTCTTTCCTGATACGTTTTAGGCTTAAGACCTTCCACCATTCTTGTAGCCCATCTTTGGACTATTCAATTTTGTCAATATCTTTTTGTAGGTGAGGTCTCCAGAACTGAACACAGTATTCCAAATGTGGTCTCACCAGCGCTCTATATAAGGGGATCACAATCTCCCTCTTCCTGCTTGTTATACCTCTAGCTATGCAGCCAAGCATCCTACTTGCTTTTCCTACCGCCCGACCACACTGCTCACCCATTTTGAGACTGTCAGAAATCACTACCCCTAAATCCTTCCCTTCTGAAGTTTTTGCTAACACAGAACTGCCAATGCAATACTCAGATTGAGGATTCATTTTCCCCAAGTGCATTATTTTACATTTGGAAACATTAAACTGCAGTTTCCATTGCTTTGACCATTTATCTAGTAAAGCTAAATCGTTAACCATATTACAGACCCCTGCAGGAATATCAACCCTATTGCACACTTTAGAGTCATCGGCAAATAGGCAAACCTTCCCTACCAAACCTTCCCCCATGTCACTTGAAGTTATTTCAGGGGTGGGTGAAATAACAGATTCACTCAGGGACATGATGCGCCCGCAGGCATTGTGCGTGCACATGCACGATAATTAAAAAACTGTGCATGTACAGAAGCAAAAAAACAAGATGGCAGTGACTATATTGCCTCCGAGAGAACTAGCTCAGAGGTGTGGCAGTCCTGGGTTGCTGCCCAGTTTAGCAACCCAGGCCACCAAGTTACTAACGGTTCTATAGAACTGATCCAAACCGGTAGGAACCCACCTATGAGTTATTTGGAAACACAAAGACAGAAATGGAGAAAGAAAGGAAGGGAAAGAAGGGTGAAAGAAGGTCCCCCAGATCCTCTGATTAAAGTTGGAATTTTGAGGAAAAACAGGGAAGTCCAGATAACAAAGAGAGATCTATCCTTCAAGGAAAATGGCTATTTCAGTAGAAATTGAGATATTTCTGTACTTTGAGCCTATCCTCTGGGGTGTTGGCTACCCCCGTCAGCTTGCTGTCATCTGCAAATTTGATTAGTTCCCCCTCTATTACCTTGTCTAGGTCCTTAATGAAAATGTTGAAGAGCACTGGGCCCGGGACTGTACCCTGTGGTACCCCACTGCCTCCCTCCCTCTACGTGGACTTGGAGCCATTGAGGAACAACTCGTTGGGTGTGGTTGGTCAGCCAACTGTTTATCCCTCTACATGTGATCTATCCCATTTTTTCCCCAATTTGTAGAGTAGGAGATTGTGATCAACTTTATCCAAAGCTTTACTGAAGTCCAAGTATATTAGGTCTACTGCTTTATGCTGGTCTATTGATTTGGTGATGGTGTTGAAAAATGATATGAGATTGGTTTGACATTATTTGTTCCTAACAAACTCATGTTGGCTGTTAGTTATTATCTTGTTTGTTTCTAGGTAGTATAAAGCTGTTTCCCCCCCCAATATTTTTCCAGGTATAGAAGTCAGACTGATTGGTCTGTAGTTGCATGGCTTTTTTAATAGATGGGGACTATATCGGATCATTTTCAATCTTCTGGTAATTCTCCTGTGTTCCAGAATTTTTGTTAGATAAGGAGTAGTGGTTCTGCCTGTTTGCTAGTTCCTTTAGGAATCTGGGGTGTGGTTCATCTGGTTCTGGTGATTTGTACTTGTTGAGTTCCCACAAGTGGCCCCGTTCTGTGTTTTTATTTATGTTGAATTTGGTTCCAAAGCTGTTTTTTACAGCTGTGTTGCAAGTTAATTTGTTGGTGGTTTCTTTTTGTGTGAAGACGGGAAATAGACATTGAGCAGCTATGCTTTTTCTCTGTTCTGTGATGTTTTTACTCTGTTCACATTTTAGTGTAACAACCATTTCCTTGATTTTCTTTTTGTTGTTTATTTGCTGGAATAAACTCTTTTTGTTGTCATTGACTTTCATTGCAAGGTATTGTTCCTGTTGGACCTTTGCTATTATTATTTTTTTGTTTGCAGATTCTGGCTGTTTGTTGAAATTCTGCCTTTGTTATGTGTCCCTCTTTCCATTTTTTGTACAGTATTTGACTTTTTTTCATGTAGGTTGTCAATTAGTTCCATTTGTTTCCACAATAAACTATCCATCACAATTGATATAAGAATTTACTAACAGCAGTAAAATAAACAAAGGGAGTCCCTTCTTCTCAATTATTTAATCCCATTTATATGTGGTCAAGAATAACATTGTATAGGTAACAGCTCACTTTAAAAAAACATATTTTATCTGTTAAAATATTTACTCCCTCCAAGCAATGAAGAGATATCAGTTGTGAGACAGACCTCCCAAAATATGACATGAAAGGGAAAAGCAATAAGGAGAAGAAAAACTGTTTAAAGTATAAGATCAGAAGATTTGCTACAGTGTCGTTTGCCACAGCATGGGGTAGCATTTATCTGACTTTGAGCTAACAAAAATTAAATAAGGTCAAATTTAGTTAGGATTTGAGTGAGGAATCTTAAAATTCTGGGGGTACTTATATATATATTCTCTCTTTTTCCCCCTCTCATGCACCTATCAGAAAAAGGCAACCATGAAAACACATATTTTTTGCCAAGAAAGCAACATGGACAGTTACTGCTATTAAGCCTGGTTTCACCCAGCCTATATGTGTACGACTATGTGCAGATTTATATTACGTTAGACTTTGAAGAACTTACAAAACCCTATCATAATTAAAAACCAAACAGTACATACATACCAAACATAAATTATAATAAGCCTGGGGGAAAGGTGTCTCAAATCCTCCATGCATGGCAGTATAAGTGGGTCTTAAGTAGTTTACGGAAGACAAGGAGGGTGGGAGCAGTTCTAATCTCCGGGGGGAGTTGATTCCAGAGGGCCGGGGCCGCCACAGAGAAGGCTCTTCCCCTGGGGCCTGCCAGACGACATTGTTTAGTCAACGGGACCCGGAGAAGGCCAACTCTGTGGGACCTTATCAGCCGCTGGGATTTGTGCGGTAGCAGGCATATATATAAAGATAATATGTAAAAATAGAAGAGAAGATATATGAACGAAAGAAAATATTTATGATATATGAGATAAAGGAAAGACAATTAAACAGGGGACAAAAGGCACACTAGTGCACTTTTGTACGCCCCTTACTGACCTCTAAGGAACCTGGAGAGGTCAATCATGGATAGTCTAAGGGAAAATGTTGGGGTTAGGGGTTGACACTACTGAGTAAGGTAATGAGTTCCACGCTTCGAGAACTCGGTTGCTGAAGTCATATTTTTTACAGTCAAGTTTGGAGCTGTTAATATTAAGTTTGAATCTGTTGCATGCTCTTGTGTTGTTGCGGTTGAAGCTGAAGTAGTCATTGACCGGTAGGACGTTGCAGCATATGATCTTGTGGGCAATACTTAAATCGTGCTCTTCTGGTGAAATATCTTTGGACGTTTTCAAGGGTGTTGATGTCCGAGATGTGGTATGGGTTCCAGACAGATGAGCTGTATTCAAGAATGGGTCTGGCAAAAGTTTTGTAGGCTCTTGTGAGTAGTGTGAGATTGCCGGAGCAGAAGCTACGTAGGATCAGGTTAACAACTCTAGAAGCCTTTTTGGCAATATTGTTGCAGTGGGATTTAGCACTTACATGCAGATCTTTCCATTATATAAAATTATATGTATAATCATACATACATACATACATACATACATACATACATACATACATACAAACATTCTTATCATAAATTTCTTGATTCTGAATTCCTATTTTTAACCAGTCATTAACTATCTACTAAGTCTGCACTACTATTAATATTCTCGTCATTCCCATTACCCACCTCCTCCCACAAATGTTTGTTTGACTATAACTTTGTTGCTTATATCCTTACAATTTATATTGACTGGTTCCTAATATGATTGGATTGCTTATTTGTACCCAGACTATTGTTGTGTTGTACGTTATGACAGGTATGTCAGATGCAAGGTTTGTATGTAAGAGTATGTGTCTTTAGATAATCTTAGTGACCTGTTCATACTAGACAAATATGGATCCTGGTGAATGAATAAGATAATTCAAATCAGTGTTACCCCAGATTTTTCTTAGTGAGAAGGAAGGAAGGAGGGAGGGAGGGAGGGAGGGAGGGAGGGAGGAAGGAAGGAAGATCAAAACATTTTGAGATGGATTTGGTTTAATCGCATTTCAACAAATTAAGTAGCAATTTTTCCTATTACAGTTCATTGAAGAAAGAACTATTAAAACCTATTATGGAGGTAGTTGAATTACCTATTTAATTTTTTCTAACTACATATGGATTGGTATTCATGGAACAGTGCTGATCTAGATCGTCTTATGAAGTTTCAAACATTAAAGCACTTTTGCAACAATATGCAAAAATATAATTACATTTTAATTTTTTGCCAACAAAAGCATATCCTGATAACAAAGAATCAAATGAGAATTTAATTCAATTCAATTTATTAGATTTGTATTCTACCCCTCTCCGAAGACTCGGGGCGGCTCACAACAATAATAAAAACAGTATAACAATGGAACAAATCTAATAATAAAATTACATTAAAAAACCCCAACAATTTAAAAACCGTACAACACATATATACCAAACATAAAATATAAAAAAGCCTGGGGGAGATGTCTTAATTCCCCCATGCCTGGTGATATAGGTGGGTCTTGAGTAACTTGCAAAAGACAAGGAGGGTGGAGGCCGTTCTAATCTCTGGGGGGAGTTGATTCCAGAGGGCTGGGGCCGCCACAGAGAAGGCTCTTCCCCTGGGGCCCGTCAAACGACATTGTTTGGTCGACGGGACCCGGAGAAGGTCAACTCTGGGGGACCTTCTCTGCCGCTGGGATTTGTGCGGTAGAACGCGGTCCCGGAGGTATTCTGGTCCAATGCCATGAAGGGAATGTTGCTGAGATACTTGTTATGATAATTCTGATGTCACTAACTTCAAACAGTGATTGGCACACAATCACATGAGACAGTCTTTAAAAATGTTGGCATGTCAAATAAAATTAAATAATAAAGGCCCATCTGCTAGTCAGCATTATGGACCCACATATTAGTCAGAACTTCCGGTTCACCAGAACCAGTCCGGACTGGCAGCAGCCCATCTACGACTTCAAATGAAATCCCTGAAGCTGTGGCTTCAATTTGAATGTCCATCTGAAGGTGCCCCTGATCAAATAATAATAATAATAATAATAATAATAATAATAATAATAATAATAATAATTTATTAGATTTGTATGCCGCCCCTCTCCGAAGTTTAATTATACAGGCACATATTAAAAATAACTAAAAACCCTATAATAATTAAAAACCAAACAGCACATATATACCAAACATAAATTATAATAAGCCTGGGGGAAAGGTGTCTCAAATCCCCCATGCCTGGCGGTATAGGTGGGTCTTAAGTAGTTTACGGAAGACAAGGAGGGTGGGAGCAATTCTAATCTCCGGGGGGAATTGATTCCAGAGGGCCGGGGCTGCCACAGAGAAGGCTCTTCCCCTGGGGCCTGCCAGACGACATTGTTTTGTCGACGGGACCCGGAGAAGGCCAACTCTGTGGGACCTTATCAGCCACTGGGATTTGTGCGGTAGCAGGCGGTTCCGGAGGTATTCTGGTCCAATGCCATGTAGGGCTTTAAAGGTCATAACCAACACTTTGAATTGTGACCGGAAACTGATCGGCAGCCAATGCAGGCCACGGACTGTTGTAGAAACGTGGGCAAATCCTTTGAAAGAAACTATTTAGAATGTTCATCCAGTTGGTTTGGAAGATGCTTCAGCATGTATAACCATATAAATATCTCAGTTCACATGGAAAAACAGTCTTGTGAGACTGGAGAAAGATACACTAGCTTTAACCAGTCACAGAGTTTTTTACATGCTTCTGTGCCTCTAAAGAATCTCTTGAAGAGGAATGGCATAGACCTCCTGGTTTCTTGTTCCTTACTGAAGCCAGATGCAGTATTTATTCTGTAAAGTAAAACATTAATAATTAATAATAATTTAATAATAATTTATTAGATTTGTATGCCGCCCGTCCCCAAAGACTTGGGGCGGCTCACAACAGTAATAAAAACAGTATAACAATGGAACAAATCTAATAATAAAAATTATACAAAAAACCCCAACTGTTAAAAACCATACAACACGTACATACCAAACAAAAAATATAAGAAAGCCTGGGGGAGATGTCTTAGTTCCCCCATGCCTGGCGATATAGGTGGGTCTTGAGTAACTTGCGAAAGACAAGGAGGGTGGGGGCTGTTCTAATCTCTGGGGGGAGTTGATTCCAGAGGGCCAGGGCCGCTACAGAGAAGGCTCTTCCCCTGGGACCCGCCAAACGACATTGTTTGGTCGACAGGACCCAGAGAAGGCCAACTCTGTGGGACCTTATCGGCCGCTGGGATTCGTGCGGTAGAAGGCGGTTCTGGAGGTATTCTGGTCCAATGCCATGAAGGGCTTTAAAGGTCATTACCAACACTTTGAATCTTAAATTTGTTGTCAATCACAATGGCATTGTTCTTTTTTTTCATAAAGCACGAGAGATCAATTTAATAATTGAAAGTAAAATTCAATTTTTAGCAGGTACATTAAACATGGGAGAACAATATTGCAAAATACTGAATATTGAAAAGAGCCCTTGAGATATTTTTTTTAAAAAAATTAACATTGGGAGATCATTTGTTTTCATAGCTGGTGATATTGGCAATGGGAAATATCACGAATAATCATCTGCATAAATTTATTGCAACTCCAATTCTCTTCCATCGACTAAATCTGCTTCTTAATATTTATTGGATGGAGAACACGCAGAATGCATTTACAGAGGCTATTATGAATATAGGAACTAAAATTGCAATAAAGGAAAAGTACTATAAATCTAAAAAAAGAAAAAAAGGGCAATCAAACAAAAACTTTAAAGCTTTGTAGTTAAACAGTGGAGGCAAGGATTGTCTGGACAATGACAATTGATCAGCTTAAAGAGCAAAATTCGCATCACCTAAAGTTGGTCCTTTCTAAATTTACCGTTATAAGGCAAGCAAAATTACTTCTGCAATCAATGTGGCTGAATCAAAGCCCTCGTAAGAAATTCCTCAATTTATACCCAAGAGAAAGTCAATTGTCTTTTAGAAGATAAGTGCCATCTGTATTTAGAAGTGCTAGAAGCTATAAAAGTAAAAATCTCTATGCTTCATGGCAGAGTTCTGCCAATCAATGTGCTGCTGTAATTTCCCACACATATTAAAACTTCAAAGTAACATTACTAACAATAAAAGTCATGGCAGTGCTCTTTAAAAGTTAAAGATTAAAAATCATTTGTAAGATCCAAATTATGTGCTCATCTAAGGAGAACCTCTTATTTTCCAACATCAAATATAGATAGTCCTTGACATATCATTGTAATGGAATCTGCCAATTACAGTTATAGGTCACAACAGTCATTAAGTGAAGTATCAAACCAAAGAGTCCCCCCATCTCTGCTCTCACCAATGAATTGTTAAGTGAACATGCAGGTCATTACATGGATCGGCAGGTGACTCAGGGTGGGGGAGGCTCTTGGAGGCTTAGTACAAGCCCAGGTACAATTCTCCAGGTTTCTTCCACTCCTGAAGCACCTGTGCTCCACTCAGGGGTGGGCAGCAGGCAGGATGGGGTGGAACGCAGTTCCACTGGCAGAAATTTATTTATTTTATTTATTTATTTATTTTGTCCAATACATAATACACATTGAAGGGAATAGATATGTAATAATATAAATAAAGAAAAGAACCGAAGAAAAGATATAAAAGTATAGGTGAACATATTTGAAAGGAAGAAAAGATAAATGAGATAAGGAGAGACAATTGGACAGGGGACGGAAGGCACACTGGTGCACTTATGCACGCCAGTTACTGACCTCTAAGGAACCTGGAGAGGTCAATCATGGATAGTCTAAGGGAAAAATGTTGGGGGTTAGGGGTTGACACTACTGAGTCAGGTAATGAGTTCCACGCTTCGACAACTCGGTTGCTGAAGTCATATTTTTTACAGTCAAGTTTGGAGCGGTTAAAATTAAGTTTGAATCTGTTGCGTGCTCTTGTGTTGTTGCGGTTGAAGCTGAAGTAGTCATTGACAGGTAGAACGTTGCAGCATTTGATCTTGTGGGCAATACTTAGATCGTATTTTAGGCAAATGAAGATGTGTGCGCAGCTCCAGCTAATTCGCGGCTGTCACTTTCTGGATTACTGGTCTCGGCTTGGCTCTCCTTTTTTTTCCTGCTGCTGCTGCTGGGTCTGTGCTAATTGCTTTTTTCCTCTTTCCTCCTTCCTGGCTCAGACGAGCTTCCCTCTCTCCTGCCCAGCTCCCCTCCAGCCTCGCGTGATGTGGGTGGAAGCAGCGCTGGCAGCATTTATGCTTCTAGTAGCACCTGTTCACCTAGCTACCCAGCCTGAGGTGGGGGGGGGCGACCCAGGAAGGAGATTGTGGGAAACGCGAAGCAAATTGTCACCCAGCGAGTGACACTGGTAAGTGTTGTGGTTAGCTCTGGCCCAGCTCCTGCCCCAAGGACTGTGGATGTGGGGGAGACATCCACATGCTGCAGGCCTGTTTTGCCCCCAGTGGAATCTGATGATGAAGGCTCCTCTGACCAAGAAGACATGAGTGACAGGGAGGAGGAGAGTGTGGGAGACAGCTCAGGAGGAGATCAATTATCTAGCTCCTCCTTGGATTCAGAACAAGAGTTAATGATACAGCCACGCATGCGGAGAGCGATGCATAGGCAACAACAACTGAGACATTATTATCAAAGAAAATGAGGCCACCTGTGGTTGGGTGGGGCTGTGGTCATTAGTGAGGCTGCTATAAAGAGCAGCCTCTGGGTTTGGCCATTGTGGAGGATTATCTGATCGTTGTGTTTCGTGACTGCTTTACTGACTTTGACTTTTTGTGTGCTGATTTTTCCCTGCTTTGAAACTAAACCAGAGCAAAGTGTGTTTCACTTTGTGAAAGAAGAAGGACTGTGAATTGCCTCACAGCTGCAAGCTAAGTATCACAGAACTGATAAGGGACTTGTACAAATTACCAGTTTGGTTGGAGACGAGTGCTCTTTGCTATACCAAAAGAGGGCTTGGTTTAAGTGAATTTTCATTATAAAGAACTTTGTTTTGAATTTTCAAACGTGTGTGTGTCTGAAATTTGTACCTGTGAATTTTTGGGAGGATTCCACCAGAACAGTAAGGTTGTAAGTCAAGGACTTAACAGTTCACTTGAACGATGATAATAGTTTGAGCCACTCCCACCTGGTCACATGGTGGACAAGCCACTCCTACCCAATCACATGACCATTAAGCCACAACCACAAAATGAGCCACACCCACAGTGTGGCAGTAAAAACTTTGGCTGCCCATTACTGGCTCCACTCCATGTCTCTTGGCATTCCCCAGGCCAAGGCCATCTCCCTATCTGACATTGCGCAATGCAAGGTGTAATATACCAAGAAACTGGGGGGGGCGGGTGTTCTAGGAATAAGGTTAAATAGAAGCATGTGATTGGCTGAGCTGTAGGGGACAGTGGAATGTTTAAGGAGCTGTCAACTGCACTGGCAGTTATTTTCCGTTATTCTTCATTATAAGTCATTCAGAGTTTGTCCTGCTGCTATCATTATCTGTTGTGAATTAAAATATATTGAAGGCAATGACTGACTTATCTTACTCATTACCCCCACCAACCAAGGTACCTATCACTGGCAACAAGGAAGGGATGTTCATCATTAATGGAGTGATTGGGGTACATCGAAGAGAGACTGCTTAAGCTAAGGAGAAGGAATTTTTTTGCCTGTGTCAAGTCTGATGTACCGTTTGAAAGAGATTCCAGTATGGCAACTCAACATAACTTTCCTCTTTTTAACCCTCCTGGTGAGTCATGGGAATCCTATGTGCCATCTCCCTGTCTGACCATTGAACAATGCAAGAGAGCCTGAAGAAGCTACCAGGGTAAGGAGGGCAATTTTTAGTTTTATTTTATTTATTATATATTTGTTATACAAGTATAGAATTATAGTTTGTATTAGCATAACAAAGTATAAAGAAGTGATAAAAAGGATAAAATGGTGGAAGGTCTTAAGCATAAAACGTATCAGGAAAGACTTAATGAACTCAATCTGTATAGTCTGGAGGACAGAAGGAAAAGGGGGGACATGATCAAAATATTTAAATATGTTAAAGGGTTGAATAAGGTCCAGGAGGGAAGTGTTTTTAATAGGAAAGTGAACACAAGAACCAGGGGACACAATCTGAAGTTAGTTGGGGGAAAGATCAAAAGCAACATGAGAAAATATTATTTTACTGAAAGAGTAGTAGATCCTTGGAACAAACTTCCAGCAGACGTGGTTGGTAAATCCACAGTAACTGAATTTAAACATGCCTGGGATAAACATATATCCATCCTAAGATAAAATACAGAAAATAGTATAAGGGCAGACTAGATGGACCATGAGGTCTTTTTCTGCTGTCAGACTTCTGTGTTTCTATAATAGGACAGAAGAACAGGGATGGTAGGCACAATAGTGCACTTATGCATGCCCCTTAGAAAAGGGGAGAGGTCAACAGTAGATAATTTAAGGTTAAAGATTTTAGGATTAGGGGAAGAAACAACAGAGTCATGTAGTGAGTTCCAGGCATTGATCACTCTGTTGCTGAAGTCATATTTTATGCAGTCAAGTTTGGAGCTATTTACATTTAGTTTGTATCTATTACGTGCTCTTGTATTGTTGTTGAAGATGAAGTAGTCACTAACAGGAAGGACATTGTGGTGTATGATCTTATGAACAACAGTTAAATCAGCTTTACAGCTTGTAAGCCTCTATCAATTACCCATTCAGTGAATCAAGGGACTTGCGGGACTTAGCCTGTTCCAGGGCCTAACAGCACCCAACATTTTGCAGAATGGAATAGAATAGAATAGAATTTTATTGGCCAAGTGTGATTGGACACACAAGGAATTTGTCTTGGTGCATATGCTCTCAGCGTACATAAAATAAAATATACATTTGTCAAGAATCATGTGGTACAACACTTAATGATTGTCATAGGGGTCAAATAAGCAATGAAGAAGCAATATTAATAAAAATCTTAGGATATAAGCAACAAGTTACAGTCATACAGTCAACATGGGAGGAAATGGGTGATAGGAATCATAGTTCCCTCTAAGCTGAGCAGTGAGCAATCACTCACTTAAAAATCATCATCAACTCAGAGTTTTCCAAACCTGCCCAGAAGCCGAGAGGGAAAGAGTGAGAGGGAAGGAGAGAGAGAGGAAGAGAAGAAGAGAGAGAAACAGATAGAAAAAAGAGAGGAAGGAAAAGAGAAAGAAAAAGAATGGGAGTAAGGAAGAGAGAAAGAAAATCAAAATCTAGTTTGAAACTAGCTCAACTATTTAAGTGGCATTTTGATATTGATAGAGTTGCCCTATTATGAGCTCACTGTTAGAGACACACAGTACAGTATTTTATTTTGAAATTCTCTGAGGCAAAACAGGGTGGGTTTTTTATTTATTTGTTTGTTTGTTTGTTTGTTTGTTTGTTTGTTTGTTTGTTTATTCATTCATTCATTCATTCATTCATTCATTCATTCATTTATTTATTCATTCATTTATTTATTTATTTATTTATTATTTCTGTGCTGCCCATTCCCAAAGGGACTGCCGCTCAGACACTATACTTTTCCGCCCACTCCCAAAAAAAATTAGAGGGAACACTGATAGGAATGATGAGAAAAACTAGTAGAATAGAATTGCAGATTTAGTAGAAAGTCTGACAGTGTTGAGGGAATTATTTGTTTAGTAGAGTGATGGCGTTCTTGTGTCTAGGAACCCAGTAGATGCCATGCCAGGTGAGGTAAAGTAAGGTAAGGTGAAACAAGGCTTAGCTTAGCTTTCTTGCAGAGACTGTTGGCCTATCCTAACTTTCTAGCAAGTGGCATTACTTGGGAGACTGTAGGAAGCTCAGGTTTTTAAAAAGGAGGTTCCGTTTGTTTGTGGAGTTTGTATAATTGGTGCAATTCTTGTTATAAAATAGACTGCTTTATCAGCATGATATTTTCTACATATGCCACCAAAATATTGGATGATTAGCTACAAGGATCAACAAATTATTGTCTGCGGGCACGAGTGTAGAAAAAGGAAATGAAACAGCATATAAGAAAAGCACATAAAATGTAAAAAAAAAAAAAAAATCTAATCCCTAAGGGGGTGTTCTGGAAAGGAGGAGAAATTGCTATGTAATCTGCCTTGAATTCCCAGATAAAAGAAAAAGAAGAAAAGATACAAATTTAGCAATTAGTAAGAGATAAAAGCAATAACCAAATATTAAGAAAAGCAGAACACCTTGGTTTCTCAAATCTTTTCACATAAATTTCAAAATGCAAGGAATCTATTGTCAGGAATTAAAAATCCCTAGGTAATATCATAATGCAGAAAGTTAAGAACGCTGAGTCATTCCGAGGCAGTTGAGCATGCAGCAACCTAGTAATTATGTGAAAAATATTTAACTAGGCAAGAGCTCCCTGCTCTTTCTCTTTCTATCTGTTCACTGTTAACTGCGTGCTGTTGCTGTTCGTGAGAAGTATGCTCTGAAGAAGCTGTGTTGCTGTATAAGTTGGTTCCTGTGAGTTATTGAACTAAGATAGTTATAGCAAGGTACTAGTAAGATACTGGTTTATTGCATGTATAGTATAGACAGTAGTAGTAGTATTAGTAGTAGTAGTAGTAGTAGTGGTAGTAGTAGTATAAAGAAGTAAATATATATTTTTCACAACTTCCTACTGCTGCTGTGTTTCATTGAAGACTTCAACTCCATTTCTACTGTTCTGTGGCTGGACTGGTTTGCTCCTTGGGCACAAACTGGCTAATTTCCCCAAATGCAGCTCTGATATCTATGATATGCAGAAGCTCAGCTGTCTTAAGCCAATTCTGAAGCCTGGGAACTAGACTTTGTGCTTGCTCTTAAATAGGTTGATCTTCAGTAATCTTCTCAGGAAATCAGGGATTATGGAATAAGGCAAGGGCAGGTGCCTCTTACCTTGATAGCGGTGCAATGCATGTGCATTGTCATGTTTTCCTGTGCATGCATGCGTATGTGTCCTCTCATGATTTTGCTTCCTGAGCATGCACGGAAGCAAAAACCTGTGGGGGGACACTCGTGCATGTGAGATTTCAGCAACTCAAATGAGGACCCGGATTGTGGGGGCAATAGGCTGGCTCTGTTAAAAAGTGCTATTGTTAACATATTGTAAGCCGCCCTGAGTCTAAGGAGAAGGGCGGCATAAAAATCGAATGAATGAATGAATGAATGAATGAACTTCCACGCATGTGCAGGAAGCAAAAAAAAGGAAAACAGGGAAAGAGATGTGCATGTGATGCCTCGGCAAAGATGGCATTGGAGCCATCACCACAAATTATGCAATCAACGAGCCACTACAGAGTGGACCGTACTGGTAGGATATAGACAGTAATGGGCAGCCAAAAATTTTTACTGCCACATTGTGGGTGTGGCTTATTTTGTGGGTGTGGCTTAATGGTCATGTGACTGGGTAGGAGTGGCTTACCAGCCATGTCATCAGGTGGGAATGGCTTGAACGATCATCATCGTTCAAGTGAACTGTTAAGTCCTCGACTTACAACCTTATCAGTGTCACTCCCTGGAGTAACAATTTGCTTCACATTTCCCGCATTCTCCTTCCTGGGTAGCTAGGCAGGCAGGTGCTGCCAGAAGCATAAATGCTGCCAGCGCCACTTCGACCCACACCTTCTTTTTGTATCTCAGGTGGGAGATGGCTGCATGAGGCTGAAGCGGAGCCGGGCAGGAGAGAGGGAAGCTCGTCCGAGGCCAGGAAGAAGGAAAGAGGAAAAAAGCAAGGAGCACAGACACAGCAGCAACAGCAGCGAAAAGAAGGAGAGACGAGACGAGACAAGTAATCCAGGAAGTGACAGCCGCCAATCAGCTGGAGCTGCGCATGCACCTTCATTTCTGCTGGTAGAACTGTGTTCCACCCCATCCTGCCTGCTGCCCATCCCTGGATATAGATACAGGTACATCAGAAATTCAAAAATATTGTGTTGCAATATATGTTATGATATTACATTATGTTACACTATATTACATTACATTATGCTACATTAGGTCAGGTCAGATTGGTCATGTCATAATCAGAGAAGACTAGTTTGACTATATAATTTGTTATAATATAGCGGTGCAGCGGCATAGTGGTTAAAGTGCAGTATTCCGCCAACTTTGCCCATAGCCTGGAGTTCAATCCTGATGGGCCTCAAAGTTGATTCAAACTTCTATCCTTCTGATGTTGATAAAATGAGGACCCAGATTGTTGGAGACAATGTGGAAATAATGCTGAGATTGTAAACTTTCCAGAGAGCAATGCAAAGCGCTATAGACAACATAAATACTATTGCTATAAAGTGAGTATACACCATACATACTGTGTTGTATACTGACTGCAATAGCATTTATTATTCAAATATTTCTCTGGGCAACTCTTCGGTTTTTCTCAGGATAGATTTCACTGGTCAAGATCCATTCTCCAGTCACTGATCTTTGCCATCTTCACTCCTTCAAGGATGTCTAACTCAACATGTCCTTGTTGGAAGAAAATTCATTTTTCCAATTAACATTTCAAATGGCTCAATGGCGAAACGGTTAGACCTTGAGCTATAAAAATCAGATAAAAACATTGAGAGGACAGATATTCCAATCTAGAATTTATCAACTGCCCATGAACTCAGAAGTCTCAGAAAAGACTAACTTCAGAGGGAAAATGGCAGACTGAAGACACCTCTGCAAAAAAAAAGCACAACTGACATTTATGGACCTTTATAACTCTCTAGACAAAAGACAGAAATGTGAAATCCATCGAGCTGTTTTGCCTTACTATTTCTCCTTGCCCTCATGAAGATATTACAAAAGAGTTTTCTGAAGGTGACAATCTTGACATGGGACTATTCACCATAATTGCTCCAGGGGCAAACAGAGCCTTTCAAAGGACAGTTGTTCATTCACTTCTCTTGCTAACCACCTCCAGAAATTATCTATTAAGTGTTAGATAGAAGTTAGACACTTGTAGAGTGACAAGAGTGGAAGTGCGTCAAACTTTAATAGAAGAACACGAAGATCAGTTGTGGTATTCAGCCAGTTCTATCTGGATCAGGCGAATTGGTAGTGTCCGAATAAGCATTTCGCATTTTTGAGGCTGTTCACATGCAGTGTTGGAGCATTCACAACTTCTGGAGGCATGTTGTTCCACTGATTAATTGTTCTAACTGTCAGGAAAATTCTCCTTAGTTCTAAGTTGCTTCTCTCCTTGATTTGTTTCCATCCATTGCTTCTTGTTCTACCTTCAAGTGCTTTGGAGAATAGCTTGACTCCCTTTTCTTTGTGGCAACCCCTGAGATATTGGAACACTGCTATCATGTCTCCCCTAGTCCTTCTTTTCATTAAACTAGACATACCCAGTTCCTGCAACCGTTCTCCATATGTTTTAGCCTCCAGTCCCCTAATCATCTTCGTTGCTCAGTTTCTTTGCACGGTTTCTAGAATCTCAACATCTTTTATTGTTGTATCTTTTTGTATTATTTTAAATTATTTTGTAAGCTGCCCTGAGTTCTTTGGGGTTGGGCAGCATACAAGTCAAATAAATAAATGAATATTTACACCCTGGTGACCAAAACTGAATGCAGTATTCCAAGTGTGGCCTTACCAAGGCATTGTAAAGTGGTATCATGTAATCTTGATTCTATCCCTCTTTTTTATTTTTTTATTTTTTTATTTTTTAAATATGTTTATTGGTTATATACATTAAAAACAGGGTACAAGGAATATATATAATGTACATTCTAGCAATTATAGTTTACTTATATAGCATGCGTGATTGGGGAAGGAGAGGGAAAGAAAGGGAAAGGGATTTAGAAAGAAGGGAAAGAGATTAATACAGTCTAGAAATGTGTTGGCTTTTTTGGCAGCTACTGCACACTGCTGGCTCATATTTAAATGGTTGTCCCCAAGGACTCCAAGATCCCTCTCACTGTTAACTACTATTGAGCATGGTACCACATATATTGTATCTGTGTATTTTGTTTTTCTTGCCTAAATGTAGAACTTTACTTTTTTTAACCATTGAATTTCATTTTGTTAGGTAGCGCCCAATGTTCAGGTCTGTCAAGATCATTCTGTATTTATTTTATTTACTTTTTACTTTTTGTTTCCTTCTGAGTATGTGCAGAAGCCAAGTTTCTGGCCCTGTGCACGCAGTCACCATCTTGAGCAGAGGTGGGCAAAGGGTGGCCCAGGGGCCAGATGCGGCCCGCCCTCTGTCTGTGACCGGCCCACGGAGGTTGGAAGGAAGGAAGGAAGGAAGGAAAGGAAAGGAAAGGAAAGGAAAAGAAGGAAAGAAGGAAAGAAGGAAAGAAGGAAAGGGTGGGCAATTAATTTATAATTATAAAATATAATATTATAATATAATATAATATAATTAATATATAATTATAATTTAAAATTATAATATAATTAACTCAGTTCTACCCAATAATATACAGTATTGGGTAGAACTGAGTTAATTATATTAATCCGGCCCTCTAAAACCATCCCAATTTTTCATGCGGTCCCATGGCAAAATTAATTGCCCACCTCTGATCTTGAGGAAGCCAGCCAACAAAAAGGTAAGTTAGAACCCACTCCTGCTAGGGTCCCTTCAACTTTTCAGTCCCAGAAATGGTGAATGACTGCAAAGGTATCAACATTTATACTATAGTATCAAAATTAAAAGGGGAGAAGTTTGATCATTCACATCACAGCCATGAAATTCAAATGCATCTGCTTATTTACCTAACAGTTTTGTCTCGACTAGGAACCACTGGACTCATCAACTTAATTCCTTGCAAGTTTTGCAAACTACAACTGAAACACACACAAAAAATAGATGGGGTTTCTTGTTCCTTTATTTTTTGAGCATTTCCATTTTGGAATGTAAGTTTGAATAATAGATGCTTTGGAGTTTAATTCAAGGCCATTTTTCCTCCTTCCTCCCTTTTCTGAAAAACTCAACCATTGACTTAAAGCAGTGTTTCCCAACCTTGGCAACTTGAAGATTATTTGGACTTCAACTCCCAGAATTCCCCAGCCAGCATTCACTGGCTGGGGAATTCTGGGAGTTGAAGTCCAGATATCTTCAAGTTGCCAAGGTTGGGAAACACTGATTTAAAGGATCCATATATGCATCCTTTCACTCTTTCTGCTTCATACCAAACATGGGGTGGGCTTCCCCCCCCTTTTAGCTGTAGCTTAAATAATTTATTGTAATAACTGTTTACCTTCTTTCATTTTATTTGGATATCCAATAGCATTGCAAGCACATTGTAAATTAGAAATAGTCATTAAAAAGACAGGCTGAAAGATAGATTGGCAATAAAAATAAAATATACCATCAAATTACAGTAATAATAGAGGTAGTAGGACTGCCTGGCAGAATATAATTGATGCCAGTTCTGGCTTATACAATTTTATGGGTCTGATGTTAACACCAAACAAACAACAATCACAATCTCAAGTAGTAAGTAATGCATAACATCTGCAATACATAAGGTTAAATTTCTGGAAAGCTATGCATTATACAGCTCTAGAAATGCAACAGCCTGTAATATGGCCATTACTTGTTGCTGACTTTTAAATTTTATTTCAACACAGTTTTGATAAAATCTACATGCTAAAAGCTTCACTACTTCTTAACAGGAACCAATGTCAATTTATGCTTCCATTAGTATCCTTGCTTCTGCCGCCCCGAGTCTTCAGAGAGCGGCAGCATACAAGTCTAATAAATCAAATCAAATACATCTTTAAAATCTAGAAAAGTAACTGGAAAGTCATACGTCTTTCCAATTCTTATTTACATCTTTATTCACATCTTTATTTACTTGTCAAGTATGTAATCCATACATGGTTGAATAATATCAGGGCTCCATAGTCATGCTTTGGGTTATAACAGAAGTATCCCTTGACTGTCAGAAACAGGTGAAAGAATAAACCTTCACAAAATGCAAGTTACAAGCAGGAAAGGGAAGGTTCCCATTCTCAAAGTCTAGTCACATAATGTTGCACTAACTCCACCAAACCTGTTTAACTATATAAGATTAAGGTTAGGGTTATACATAGTGTTGTGGTTAGCTCTGGCCCAGCTCCTGCCCCAAGGACTGTGGATGTGGGGGAGACATCCACATGCCGCAGGCCTGTTTTGCTCCCGGTGGAATCTGCTGGTGAAGGCTCCTCTGACCAAGAAGACATGAGTGACAAGGAGGAGGAGAGTGTGGCAGACAGCTCAGAAGGAGATCAATTCTCTAGCTCCTCCTTGGATTCAGAACAAGAGTTAATGATACAGCCACGCAGGAGGAGAGCGATGCATAGGCAGCAACAACTGAGAGATTATTATCAAAGAAAATGAGGCCACCTGTGGTTGGGTGGGGCTGTGGTAATTAGTGAGGCTGCTATAAAGAGCAGCCTGTGGGTTTGGCCATTGTGGAGGTTTATCTGATCGTTGTGTTTCGTGCCTGCCTTACTGACTTTGACCTTTGTGTACTGATTTTTCCCCGCTTTGAAACTAAACCAGAGCAAAGTGTGTTTCACTTTATGAAAGAAGAAGGACTGTGAATTGCCTCACAGCTGCAAGCTAAATATCTCAGAACTGCTAAGGGACTTGTAGAAATTACCAGTTTGTTTGGAGACAAGAGCTCTTTGCTATACAAAAAGAGTGCTTAGTTTATTTGGATTTTCGGTATAAAAAACATTGTTTTGAATTTTCAAACATGTGTGTGTCTGAAATTTGTATCAGAGAGCTCAACAGAACACATAGTAACCATAATATATGTACAAAAACATATTCCTTGATTGAAATATTTATTTATTTATTTATTTATTTATTTATTTATTTATTTATTTATTTATTTATTTATTTATTTATTTATTCGATTTTTATGCCGCCCTTCTCCTTAGACTTATACTTCTAGAAGGGTACATTTAAAAAACAAAAAGAGGAGGGGGAGTTGCATGGAATGTAAGAAACCAGTATACCTCTACAGAAATACACAGAACCAAAAATGGAAGTTTCCTCAAATGTATTTAGGTAAAAAAAATAATTAAAAATGATATTGCTCTAGGTGCAGGGGTGGGCTACTGCCCAGATGGGTGAAAACGCAGTGGGATAGTGAAAATGGACCTCCAGCCCAGAGCAGCCAATTTGCACTGAAAGATGTTGAAAGAAAATGTAGGGTGTCCTGCATAAGCCACGCCCATAGTGTGATAGTAAAAATTTTGGTAGCCCTTCACTATCTAGGTATATACTACATAGAGCGTGTCAAATTTTTCAAAGTTTTGAAAAATTAGGAAAGACTTAATGAACTCAATCTGTATAGTCTGGAGGACAGAAGGAAAAGGGGGGACATGATCGAAACATTTAAATATGTTAAAGGGTTAAATAAGGTTCAGGAGGGAAGTGTTTTTAATAAGAAAGTGAACACAAGAACAAGGGGACACAATCTGAAGTTAGTTGGGGGAAAGATCAAAAGCAACATGAGAAAATATTATTTCACTGACTGAAAGAGTAATAGATCCTTGGAACAAACTTCCAGCAGACGTGGTTGGTAAATCCACAGTAACTGAATTTAAACATGCCTGGGATAAACATGTATCCATTGTAAGATAAAATACAGGAAATAGTATAAGGGCAGACTAGATGGACCATGAGGTCTTTTTCTGCCATCAGACTTCTATGTTTCTAATGTTCAATTTCCAAACATTAGGTGTGTTCAAATGTTGTAACATGCCTTGGGGATTGTAAATATGTTTTGGTTACTTTAATATAATTTAGTAGGTAAGCTTGGTAAGTAACTGTTCAGCCGGGCTCTATGGTATGAGCCTCCTCCTGAAAATTGAAGGGTAAAAAATTCAGACACACATACACTTCAAATTCAAAAACAATGTTTTTTATCGCAAAATTCAAAAGAAACAAAGCACCCTTTTTGTATTGCAAAGAGCGCTTTTCCCAAAACAAACATTTAGGCTGTAAAAACCCCTTAAGCAGTCCTTAAGTACTTAGCTAGCAGCTGTGAAGAAATGTCACAGCCCTCCTTCTTCCATGAGTTGAAACACACACGCTTTGCTCTGCCTTGGTTCCAAAGTCTTGAAAAATCAACAAACAGAATCCTGAAACAGCAAGTCACGGTCCAAACCAGTACTATCAGATAATCACCACACTGCGAGGCCAGCACGCTGCCAATTTAACAGCAGCCCTAATTACTTGAACCCCACCCAACCACAGGTGGACTCAATTATCTCCTATAATACTTTTGAAGCTGTTCACTCCTATGCATAGCTCTATGCATGCGTGGGTCTATCATTATTTCCTCATCCGAATCTAAGGAAGATAAGGATGATTGACTTCTTCCTGGGCTGTCTTCCAAGCCCCCCTCCTCCATCTCACCGTCACTTCCTTCTTCAGAAGACAATTCACCGTCTGACTCTGTCGGCACCAAAACAGGCCTATGACATGTTGATGTTTCCCCCGCATCCCCCTCCTCAGTCCTTGGAGCAGGAGCTGGCCAGAGCTAACCACAACAGTAACTACAAAAATATAACTTTTTAACGTTTTGTTTGCTTCATTACTACAGCCACCCAACTAAGCATACTGATGAAGTCTTTGCTAATCGTTAGATAAAGCATGCAAGAAACATAACATTGTAGTCATGGGAAACTTTAACTACCCTGAAATCAGCTCTTCCTCTTGTTTGCAGTGGTAAACTCCTTAAAGGAGGTCTTTTGAGCCAGTCATCATCTCAGCCCATAACATTAGGCTCAGTTGACAAGTGGTCAATCAATTCCTGTCACAATCAATGGATCAACTCATGATTGATCTGAACAAAGACCAGACCCTGCAATTGTGGGGGGGAAAGAAAACAAATGTGTTTTAATCCAGTGCAAATAACAAAACCAAGGAGAAACCCACCCCCCACAGTGTTGAGAAATAAGAAAGCGAAAGGAAAGCGTTTTTATTCCATGCCATACATATATATAGGGCATGCAATATATGAATGCATGCATATCTAACAATTCTTCCTAAGCATTTCAATAAATGGTAGTCGTATTTCATAGTAATCCTTCGTATCTAATTTACAATTATAAGTAATTTATTTGTATTTATTGATAACATCCCTGAAAACCATTCAGTAATTAGAGCTGTATATTTTTTCCCCCAATACTGAAGAATGTCTTTTAGTTCTAACCAGAGATAGAAAATCAATTTTGTAGATTTCTATGCAATAAGAAATTGAAAGAATGTGAGCATCTTAGAATATTAAATCTTATCTCACAATTGAGACAGGTTCATATTTTCTTTGGACCCCCCCCCCCCCAAAAAAAAAATATGGCCTTGGCCTTATTATCAGGAGGGGCATTATAATTTTGGGTTGCAGTAGGTGGTTAGCGTGGGACTGGCTATCCTGTCGTGTAGCCTCCCCTCCCTGCTCTTCGCACACGCCACATGGAGCAGGACTCTGAAAATCTTGTGTGTTAGTACATGGTACATGGTTGTTTGGGATTGCCATGTTAAACTGCCTATTGTAGTTTCTTGTATTTAAGTAGTAATATCACTTTAAGAGTTTTGGCTGGTTCACCATAAGAGGGCGCCAGTACTCTCTCCTACAGTGTTGCTGTATTGCTCATTCACTTTTGTCTTTACCTTGAAGGGGGGAGCGTGTATTGCTTAGTGCTTGTTATATGTAGTTTATATTGTATTGCTTAGTGCTTGCTATGTGCAGTTTATAGTGTATTACTTAGTGCTTGCTATGTGCAGTTAAAACCTACCTCTGTCATCAGGCATGGGGGAACTGAGATATCTCCCCTTGCCTATGTAGTTTTATGTATGGTATGTTTGTGTGTATGCTTTTTAAATAATGGGTTTTTAGACTTTTTAATATTAGATTTGTTATTTTAGACTTTTAATATTAGATTTGTTACTGTATATTGTTTTATTACTGCTGTGAGCCGCCCCGAGTCTGCGGAGAGGGGCGGCATACAAATCTAATTAATAATAATAATAATAATAATAATAATAATAATAATAATAAGTGCAATCTTTTTCAGATCTAGAGACTTTTTATAGAAAATAGCAACTCCCTCCAAAGAGACCTCCAAAGTCCCTTACAGACCTATTTGTTTGTTTGTTTGTTTGTTTAGTCAAGTACGAATTGGTAGTATACAAAGATATAACAATGTTTATATGCATGATACTAGTAAGAGAGAAACATTAGGACAAGTAATGGAAGGCACGCTGGTGCACTCATGCACGCCCTTTACTGACCTCTTAGGAATCGGGAGAGGACAACAGTGGATACTCTAAGGGTAAAATTTGCGGGGTTAGGTGTTGATACTACAGAGAGATAGTGAGTTCCATGCATTAACTACTCAATTACTAAAGTCGTATTTCCTGAAGTTGAGTTTGGAGCGGTTTACTTTAAGTTTGTATCTGTTGTGTGCCCGTGTATTGTTGTGGTTGAAGCTAAAGTGTGATTCTTTAACTATGATTTAATAAGACAAGTTAGAATGAAAATTGGGTATTGGACCAGGGTGATCCAGTCTCTGGAGAGGGGCGGCATACAAATCCAATAAATAAATAAATAAATAAACATCATGGTTTGAAGTGAGAATTTACCAATTCAGGTCTGATAGAGATTGCTACATTACACTTGCTTAGCACAAGCTGGAGATCCATCAAACTGATAGCTTCGCCTCCTCTTTTTTTCTTTTTTCACTCTACAATACATTCCCCATAATTGGCCACTTCTAGACTGCAACTGCAGCACTGCCAGCAATGATGGAGTAGCTGTCTTACAGCAAACTGGGAAAAGACAGCAACAGCAGGATTTGAGACAATTAATTTGAACATGGGTGTAGAAGCATTTTTGGCACAAGAGAAGTGAGCTACTGTATATTGATAGAACTTTATCTTCTCAAAGCTTTGCATAGTGATTGCAACTCACATGTAGCAGATCAAACAAACTACAAATATTGATATTTGTGTGATGTGCAAATTCTCCGTGTTGGATTACAGTGGCTTGATTTTAGGAGTTCTTATATAAGTTGAGATAACATTGAGATTTATTGAGAGCTATATAAGAGAGGTGTGCTAGTCCTATATGTGCATAGACTTCACACTTAGCTGCCTCTGCTTGTATTTTGTAATTGGTTATGAATAACAGTGTACAAAAAGTAATGTACAGAATCAGTCCAAAATTAACCTCCACAATACAATGGAGGAACAGCTTGAATAAATCATAAATCAGCATTTGGTTTTAAGAGCAAGAATAACATTGCATTTTGCAATGGATGGATGGAGGGAGGGAAGGAATCAACTCCCTCCAGAGATTTGAATAGCCCTCACCCTCCTCGCCTTCCGTAAAATGCTGAAGACCCACTTTTGTCGCCAGGCGTGGGGATAATTACCATCTTTCCCCCTTTTTAATTATGTTTTTGGCCTTGCTGTATGATAGATTAGGTTGAATGTGTATGACTGCATAGTTAGGGGTTTTATTATGTTATTAATGCCTTCTTCAATGGATTTAATTTTTATTATTAGATTTGCAATGTATTGCATTACTTTATGCTGTGAGCCGCCCCGAGTCTTCGGAGAGGGGTGGCATACAAATCTTATAAACTATAAACTAAACTATAAACTATAAACTATAAACTATAAACTATAAACTATAAACTATAAACTATAAACTATAAACTATAAACTATAAACTATAAACTATAAACTATAAACTATAAACTATAAACTATAAACTATAAACTATAAACTATAAACTATAAACTATAAACTATAAAGGAGGAAGGAAGGAAAGGAAGGAAGGAAGGAAGGAAGGAAAGGAAGGAAGGAAGGAGGAGGGAGGGAGGGAGGAAGGAAGGAAAGGAAGGAAGGAAGGAGGAGGGAGGAAGGAAAGGAAGGAAAGGAAGGAAACGAAGGAAACGAAGGAAAGGAAGGAAGGAAGGAAGGAAGGAAGGCATTCCTAAGCAGCAGATCCATTTCAAAAATTATGCTTGCAGAAAATGACATTGCTGGCTAATTCCTATTTTTGAAAAGGCAACAATATGCAACACAATTCAAGCAGTAGTGGGTTCTAAAAGCCTTCACTACCGGTTCGTGCATGTGCAGAAGCACCCTAGGAGAGCGGGCAGAGCCTCTAGCTGCCAATGCTACTGTTTCTTAGAACTGGGCCGAAATCAAGATGACAGCTGGGGACAGAGCAGCTCCTTGTCATAGCACAGCAGTGTCCATCCTTTTTTCTCTTAGACCAGGGACGGTAGAAGACACCCAAGAATACAATTTGCCACTGGCAGGCAAACTGATTGCATAGTCAGGTTTTATATAAGGAAGTCACATTTGTTATAGTAGATTTTTAATGGCAATAGCAGATATATAAATATTCACTCATCAAAAATATCTTGGTATCACATTATTTTCTTTCTACAGCCGAGCCTCATTTATTCCAATTAAATCACCTTTCTCTTGCCATGCCAGGTAGACAGTTGCCATGCTTAGCTTTCGTTTTGCTGCATTTGTCCAAAACAGCATTGGCAAGTTGGTTTCTTCATCCAGCATTTCCCTTTTTGTCATCCACTTGTTTTCTCACTTTTTTAAAAGCTTGCTGCTCAATTTTGATTTTAGCCACAGTGAGCTCTTCCTCGTTTTCTCTGGAGAGATCATTGGGAAAATGGATGGATTGCTCAAAGGAATATTCACATTAAAAAGCTAATAAATCAAATCAAATATATCTTTAAAATCTAGAAAAGTAGCTGGAAAGTCATACGTCTTTCCAATTCTTATTTACATCTTTATTCGCATCTTTACTTGCTTGTCAAGTATGTAATCCATACATGGTTGAATAATATCAGGGCTCCATAGTCATGCTTTGGGTTATAACAGAAGTATCCCTTAACCATCAGAAACAGGTGAGAGAATAAACCTTCACAAAATGCAAGTTCCATCAGGCAAGGGAAGGTTCCCATTCTCAAAGTCTAGTCACATAATGTTGCACTAAAAATGGATGGATTGCTCAAAGGAATATTCACATTAAAAAGCGGTGGGCAGGAAAACTTCATTTCTACTAAATTGATGAGCTCTGTTTAAAGGAACAAGTCTTATTTCTTTAAAGTGTTTTGCTTGCAAATGATAGCAGCTTGATGGCCTCCAAATATTTGGGATAAGTATTCCTAGGAAGTGTGGCTAGTCGGGAAAAGATTGTGGGAAATGAATTCTATTTCTATTTATTGGATTTGTATGCCGCCCCTCTCCGGAGACTCGGGGCGGCTAACAGCAATAATAAAACAGCATATAATAATAATCCAATACTAAAAACAGTTAAAAACCCATTATTATACAAACCAAACATACGTACAGAGATATCATGTATAAAGTTGTAAAGGCCTAGGGGGAGAAGAAATCTTAATTTCCCCATGCCTGGTGGCAGAGGTGGGTTTTAAGCAGCTTACGAAAGGCAAGGAGGGTGGGGGCAATTCTAATCTCTGGGGGGAGTTGGTTCCAGAGGGCTGGGGCCGCCACAGAGAAGGCTCTTCCCCTGGGTCCCACCAAGCGACATTGTTTAGTTGACGGGACCCGGAGAAGGCCCACTCTGTGGGACCTAACTGGTAGCTGGGATTCGTGCGGCAGAAGGCGGTCCCTGAGATAATCTGGTCCGGTGCCATGAAGGGCTTTATAGGTCATAACCCATATAAACTGGAATGCAGTAGAAAGGCAGCCCCTGAACTTCAGTTAATCTTCTCCCTGACTTTAACATGCTGACTGAGACATGAAAAGGATTCCTGTTTTTCCCCTCTCAAGGTAATACACCATGCATCTTCTGATATAGACCCCAAAACCCGTAACACATTTGTTTGCTTTTAAAAGACCATGAGTTTCTTTGTATAAGAAATAACCGGATCTGTTAAGAAGAAAAACACTGGTGTGGCAGAGGGAAAGCAGCAGGAAATAACCAGTGGTGGGTGGCTTTGGACCAGTTCTCCTGCACTGATGGGGGAGATTTGTCACTGGTCCGAACCGAGAGGAACCCACCCCTGCTGCTGCAGTTGTCTCCAAATCCACAAGCAAAAATACTGGTGTAGTTGTTGATTGTTAGTTGGCTTGGTTCAAAGTATTTATAAACAATCTCTATTTTTACAGACCCTAGGCAGGGAATTGCAACAGTAATATTAGAAAACAGAAATGCAAAAGGCCAGAAGTAAAAACAGTTTCAACACCTATGTAATGATAATCATTTATCTCTATGGTTGTATGTACACTGAAAACTTATGCACCATGACAAATTCCGTGTGTACCTAACCATACTTGGCCAATAAAGAATTCTATTCTATTTACATCATGAAAAGTGACATATAAATAATTGCAATAAATACCATGGTTTCGGGTGCTACAAGTAATCTCTCCTTCTTAGTTCAGTAACAAAATGATGAAATAAGAAGCTGCAACCTGATATTCCAAAAAGGGCAGCAGGACTAATGAAACTTTTAAAGAAGGTATAATAAGACAGGTAGAAATGCTGCATTTATCTCAGATTGTAAGAATATATTTGTGTTTTGTCATTATAATATATTGTATTGTATTGTACTGTACTGTATATTATATTAATTCTTCTTATGAAAATAACTAAGAGCTTGGTTTGGAAAGGTTCAAATCAATTTCCTGCAAGGTATCAGATTCCTGTTGGAATGCTGCCATTTCAAATGAGAGGACGGAGACTTCCTGGTTTGAATACTTTCACTTTCACTTTAGATGTTACTGTTTGGGAATAAGGAAGGGGACTTAGGCCATCTGGTGTCAACCCTGAAGCTGGCCTAACTGTGGCCATTTTCTTTTTGTAGCTTTCCTCTAAGGAGGTTCACATGGCCTCAGGACTGACACAGCCCAGAGCTAACAGGCCAGAGAGGGGGGGGTGTATAGCTAGGGTGTTGTAGCAAAAATAAAATTATTTCCCCTGGGAATCAAGGGCATTTGTGCAGGTGTTCAAAAGGTGGAGACTGAGGTCACCAAGCAACTGGACTACATGTTGATTGGATCATGTGACTGAAGAGTTTGGGGGGAAGTGGCAAAGTTTTACATGTAACTGGGTGTAAAACCGGCAGAAAGCTAGAGCCGCTTTTCCACAATGTCTGTGCCAATTTATTTATTTATTATTTATTTATTTATTATTTATTTATTGGATTTGTATGCCGCTCCTCTCCATGAACTCGGGGCGGCTAACAACAGTAATAAAAACAGCATATAACAATCCAGTATTAAAACAGTTAAAAACCCTTATTATAAAACCAAACATACATACAAACAAACATACCATGCATAAAATTGTAAGGGCCTAGGGGGAAAGAATATCTCAGTTCCCCCATGCCTGGTGGCAGAGGTGGGTTTTAAGAAGCTTACGAAAGGCAAGGAGGGTGGGGGCAATTCTAATCTCTGGGGGAAGTTGGTTCCAGAGGGCCAGGGCCGCCACAGAGAAGGCTCTTCCCTTGGGTCCCGCCAAATGACATTGTTTAGTTGACAGGACCCAGAGAAGGGACCTAACTGGCCGCTGGGATTCGTGCAGCAGAAGGCGGTCCCTGAGATATGTCCCAATAAAATGTTCTTTGGGGAATATGCCTACCTAGGTCGTCTCATTGAAAGGGATGTATCACTTGAGACCTTGACATCTGGACAGACTTCCTCTTAGCCAGTTTCAGATTGTTACCAAGATCCGAGCGCTCCGAGGAGGACCTGTTATCACCAGCCCACTCTGAGTTCTCAAAACACCTTTGCCGCATCTTATTGGCCACTAGTGGGCATGGGGCACTATTGGGGTGGGTTTGAAGGGGGAAATTAGTGTAACACTTTGTGTGTGAATGTCAGACTCCGCCCGACTTCTTTGCCATCACTTTCTTTCAGTGAAAGATTTGAAATGCCAATTGTTTCAAGCGTCATGCTTTCCTGGGATGATATTTATTTTTATTTATTTCTTTATTTATTTTGTCCAATACACAATAATACACAATGAAGGCTATAGAGGATATAGTAGAGAAGAAATACGAGATATGGGAGAGACTATAGGACAGAGGACGGAAGGCACCCTAGTGCGCTTATGTATGCCCCTTACTGACCTCTTAGGAATCTGGAGAGGTCAACCATGGATAGTCTAAGGGTAAAATGTTGGGGGTTAGGGGATGATACTACAGAGTCCAGTAATGAGTTCCACGCTTCGACGACCCGATTACTAAAGTCATATTTTTTACAGTCAAGTTTGGAACGGTTAATATTAAGTTTGAATCTGTTGCGTGCTCTTATGTTTTTGCGGTTGAAGCTGAAGTAGTCTTTGATAGGCAGGACATTGCAGCATATGATATTGTGGGCAATACGTAGATCATGTTTAAGGTGTCGTAGTTCTAAGCTTCCAAGACCCAGGATTGTAAGTCTAGTTTCGTAGGGTATTCTGTTTCAAGTGGAGGAATGAAGGGCTCTTCTTGTGAAGTATCTTCAGACATTTTCAAGGGTGTTAATGTCTGAGATGCGATATGGGTTCCAAACAGATGAGCTGTACTCGAGAATGGGTCTGGCGAAAGTTTTGTAAGCTCTGGTAAGTAGTGTGAGATTTCCAGAGCAGAAGCTACGTAAGATTAGGTTTACAACTCTTGAAGCCTTCTTGGCTATATTGTTGCAGTGGGCTTTGGCACTTAGATCTTTAGTTACTGGTATTCCTAGGTCTTTGACCGAGTGGGGATTATCTGTGATAATTTGTTTATTAAGTTTGTATTTGAAGTTCTGATTCTTTTTGCCGATGTGTAGGACAGAGCATTTGCTGGTTGAGATAGCTGAGGCATGTCCTTACAGGAAGTCTGTCTGATTTATTCAGGTATTTAACACTTTTATGAAAGCAAACCCCATCGATTTGAATGTTTTGCAGGTAATATTTTTAATGGCCTTTTTAAATGACCCAAGCTGCATTCCAAATGTTGTTATTCTGCCTGACTCAACAATACCCCCATAAAAGCAAATCATAATTAGCTGAAATAAAATTCCTACTTAAATCTGCGGGTTTTTTAAAAAAAATGCAAACTTAAATTTTGAATGACTTCAGTGCCTCTTGGATTAAATTATTATTCTAAAAAACCCATTGATATTAAGGGATATTTCAGGACAGGGACTAATAGTTAAGACCTAAATCTTCTCACTTACAATGTAGGCTCTTTTGGCTGGCACCTTATTTAAAGATAATAGCAAATACCAGATGCTTTCACCAGCTCTAAATTAAATGCTCTTCCTTCCCAGATGCTGAAGGACAGGTTTGAGGGAATTCTTTTTTGCACAAAGGCTTTGCCCTTGGAATAATAATGGGATAGTCAGTGGAGAGATGTTCTTCTGATTTGTAATTTCTGTGAAGGACGCTGTTGGGACTTAATCTGGTTTGGTGGTGGTGGTGTTTTTTTACTATGCCAGATAGTAAACTGTCTGATAGAATTTACAATGTGGCTCTCTCTCAACAACTACATTTCTCGTGGTGGCTGTCAAATTAAGGACACAAATAATCCATGAAAGCACAGTGCTTGAAATGTCCTGGCTCTGTTCATGTTTATTTATTTCATTTATTTATTATTTATTTATTTATGTTTATTTATTTATTTATTAGATTTGTATGCCGCCCCTCTCCGAAGAATCGGGGCGGCTAACAACAATAAAAAAGACAATGTAAACAAATCTAATATTAAAAATAATCTAAAAACCCCAATTTAAAGAACCAATCATACATACAAGCATACCAGGTACAAATTCTATAAGCCTAGGGGGAAGGGAAAATTTCAATTCCCCCATGCCTGACGACAGAGGTGGGTTTTAAGGAGCTTGCGAAAAGCAAGGAGGGTGGGGGCAACTCTGATATCTGGGGGAGCTGGTTCCAGAGGGTTGGGGCCACCACAGAGAAGGCTTTTCTCCTGGGTCCCGCCAAATGACATTGTTTAGTTGACGCGACCCGGAGAAGGCCAACTCTGTGGGACCTAACTGGTCGCTGGGATTCGTGCGGCAGAATGCGGTCCTGGAGATATTCTGGTCCAATGCCATGAAAGGCTTTATAGGTCATAACCAACACTTTGAATTGTGACCGGAAACTGATCGGCAACCAATGCAGACTGCGGAGTGTTGGTGTAACATGGGCATATTTGGGAAAGCCCATGATTGCTCTCGCAGCTGCATTCTGCACGATCTGAAGTTTCCAAACATTTTTCAAAGGTAGCCCCATGTAGAGAGCGTTACAGTAGTCGAGTTTCGAGGTGATGAGGGCATGAGTGACTGTGAGCAGTGACTCCCGGTCCAAGTACGGTCGCAACTGGTACACAAAGTGAACCTGGGCAAACGCCCCCCTCGCCACAGCTGAAAGATGTTTCTCTAATGTGAGCTGTGGGTCGAGGAGGACGCCTAAGTTGCGAACCTTCTCTGAGGGGGTCAGTGATTCTCCCCCTAGGGTAATGGATGGACAGATGGAATTGTCCTTGGGAGGTAAGACCCACAGCCACTCCGTCTTGTCTGGGTTGAGTTTGAATTTGTTGACACTCATCCAGGCCCCAACATCCTCCAGGCTGGTGGGACCTAACTGGTGGGACCTAACTGGTCACTGGGATGCGTGCGGCAGAATGCGGTCCCGTAGGTATTCTGGTCCAATGCCATGAAAGGCTTTATAGGTCATAACCAACACTTTGAATTGTGACCGGAAATTGATCGGCAACCAATACATTTATGACTTAATGTTTTAAATTTAGAACATAGAATAACAGGGTTGGAAGGGAGTTTGAAGTCATCTAGCTCAACCCCCTGATCAAGCTGTAGATACTATGCCATTCTGGACAAATTTCTCCCCAATCTCTTGAAAACGCATCCACCACCTCTGGAGACCAGCCATGCTACTGGTTTATTGTTACCACTGTTGGGAAATTTCTTAGTTCTAGGTTAGATCTCTTCTTTAATGAGCTTCCACCCATTGCTTCTTGTCATGTCTTCAGATGCTTTGGAAAATAGGTGGACCCTCCCTTGTCTGTGACAGCCATTCATCAATGTAACTATTATTGTTTTAATTTAATCAGGTCCATGTTGTGTTGGTTGTAATAAATTGTACCTATTGTTGTTACCTTCCTTAGTTTGTTACTGCTTAATTTTATTTTATTTTATAAAGTTTTATTTGCCAGGATATATACAGTAAATACATTGAGGTACAGACAGCAATATATAAACAAAAGTTTGTGTGTCAAATTTTAGGCAATATTCATTGATCCAAGACAGAAGACAAAACAGAATAGAACGAAACAATCAGAGATGGGAAAAACAAACACACAGGACATACAAAAAAAAAATCAAACAAGGGCAGGCGAGTGTACGGTAGATCTGTATTGAAAATATGAACTGAAAATATTTTCAACAGCTCATTACAATATAGCTAATATTCTAAATTATGGATAAGTAAATGGAGTGTTGCATATAGCGAAGCCAAGAGATTTTGAGTAAATCATTTTAGTTTTTTTAACCTATAACTTTATCTCATTTATCTGTTACTGCTTAATTTTGGGAAGGTCGTTAAAGAAACCACAGAGATGGTTTAAGAGGAATCAATTGCCATGAAAAGTAAAGAATGGAGCTTTAGATGGATAGAGGTTGAATGGATGAAAAAAGAATTGCATTTCGTACCACATACTTAGTTAAATAGCAGTATTTCAATATAGCTATAAAGAAATGATGAAGTCACCATAAATTATAATAGCTGATTGTTTCACTATTGAATGTCTTGGATCTACATTTCAGCATTGCCTTGAATAATTGATTAAAGAAGATGCTATATTTTTTTGCAGCAACTGTAACAAAGGAGCAAAAATCCCATCATCCATTATCTAGTTGCCTAATGATGAATATTTTCTGTCTCTTCTTTTTTTTTACCTTTTTCTTATCTTCGGGAACAGATTAAAAGGGGAGAAAAGCAAATTGATGAGAGAAGCAGGATTTGTGTTCAGATTATGTTTCAACAATCTGGCTGATGAAATTACTTATATTCCTCTGAAATTTCCCACAAACTATCCTCTTTTTATAGGCATCACTTCCTTCCATGCTGTAATGTGCAGTCAAGGCTTTTTTCTACATCTTCCCAGAGATCCAATCATTCTGGAACATCAGTTTATCATCGTCTTTTTATTGCTGTTACCTTTGTTATCTAAATTTTACCAAATTACTTGCTATTTTCAGTTCTTAGTTAACCAGATGACCTCAAATTGGGTCCAAGTCCTGGTCAGGAGAAGGAGAAATTAATGCACCTCAGATGAAAATCCATATTTTTTCAAGGACATTCCTGTTAATGTTTTTGACCTTGACTTGAGGAGGCCTTTGCCAACAAGAATGGAGGCCTGGAAGGACGCATGTAGTTGTCCTGCCTCTGTTTTTATTGGCAAAGACTTTTTGCAAAATTGACCAGAGCTTATATGGAAGCAATCTCTCATCCTTCTAGGCCTCAGCAAGCCTTTGCTCTAGATAAAACCATGGCAGAGGAAAAGACAGTTCCATTGATCATCCAGATCTAAGTAAGGTAAGTGACCCAGTCAGGTGGGGGATGGGAGAAGCATAAAATACTTCAGTGGGTCGGGAAAAACACTGGGTTCCCCATGGCCTTCCCTATCCTGAGATACCTCATGTGTACTTAACCTGACACATTCCATTAAGAAATGTGTCAGCGAAATTCACTCCTACAAATCCTCAGGTTATGAATGGAATTGGCAGGCTCCGTTACATTCATATCTTGAGGACTATCTGTGCCCTGATATTTAAATAAGGTCACAAATCACTAGATGACAGTCAAGAAATACAAGCACTATTTGCTGCCCCCTGATATTGAACCCATATGTGAAAGAAATAAATAAACAAAGAAAGAGAGAGAGAGTGAGAAAGACAGAAAGAGAAACAGAAAGAAAGAAAGAAAGAAAGAAAGAAAGAAAGAAAGAAAGAAAGGAAGAAAGAAAGAAAGAAAGAAACCATTAGATAAATGGTCAAAGCAATGGAAACTGCAGTTTAATGTTTCCAAATGTAAAATAATGCACTTGGGGAAAAGGAATCCTCAATCTGAGTATTGTATTGGCAGTTCTGTGTTAGCAAATACTTCAAAAGAAAAGGATTTAGGGGTAGTGATTTCTGACAGTCTCAAAATGGGTGAACAGTGCAGTCAGGCGGTAGGGAAAACAAGTAGGATGCTTGGCTGCATAGCTAGAGGTATAACAAGCAGGAAGAGGGAGATTATATAGAGTGCTGGTGAGACCCCATTTGGAATACTGTGTTCAGTTCTGGAGACCTCACCTACAAAAAGATATTGACAAAATTGAACGGGTCCAAAGACGGGCTACAAGAATGGTGGAAGGTCTTAAGCATAAAATGTATCAGGAAAGACTTAATGAACTCAATCTGTATAGTCTGGAGGACAGAAGGAAAAGGGGGGACATGATCGAAACATTTAAATATGTCAAAGGGTTAAATAAGGTCCAGGAGGGAAGTGTTTTTAATAGGAAAGTGAACACAAGAACAAGGGGACACAATCTGAAGTTAGTTGGGGGAAAGATCAAAAGCAACATGAGAAAATATTATTTTACTGAAGGAGTAGTAGATCCTTGGAACAAACTTCCAGCAGACGTGATAGATCAATCCACAATAACTGGATTTAAACATGCCTGGGATAAACATATATCCATCCTAAGATAAAATACAGAAAATAGTATAAGGGCAGACTAGATGGACCATGAGGTCTTTTTCATGCCGTCAGTCTTCTATGTTTCTATGTTTCTAAAGAAGGAGAGAGAGAGAGAGATAAAGACAGACAGAAAGAAAGAAAGAGAGAGAGAGAGAGAGGGAGGGAGGGAGAAGAATGTGAAATAAGCAGAGCATTATAATGTACCAATTGGAAGAAACCTTTCAAAGGATAGATGATATTAACTAGGATTGGAACAGTTTTCAAGTTAAAGCTATATGGATAGCAATGCAGTAGAATGCAGATCCATTTTGAATTTGATGTGGAGGCAGCAAAATTTAGAAGAGCATTTCTTGTGCCTCCAGGACGTGGCGGGAGCTACAGCAAAGCAACTGTGCAGAACTGCCCTGTGATCGACAGTTGCAATCCTAAAGAAGCAGTCATCCTCATGACTTCCTTTAACAAAGTGACAAGATTTGAAAGTGATACTAAGCAAAAGAGGAAGGAATTAGAACCTAAAATCTGAAGCCTCCCTCTCTATGTCAGGGAGGGAGGAAATTCCTAGAGAGGTTGCAGGCAAAAGTAGGATCCCTGGCTATGTTTTTTATATATATTGGGGTTCCTTGCTTTTTAGATTTTTTAAATGTACCCTTGTTATTTTAGATTCTAATTATTACATTTGTCATTCTATATTGTTTTTATCATTGTTGTGAGCCGTCCCGAGTCTGTGGAGAGGGGCGGCATACAAATCTAAATAATAATAATAATAATAATAATAATAATAATAATAATAATAATAATATCTGTGCAGAGAAGACTGACTTGTTGACTAAAAATCATATAAGTTATTGCAAGTATCCCTATTGAACTGTGAAATCCATATCTCTGATACATGAAGGCACAACAAGGAATCAGAGAAAATCATAGATATGGTGAGAAAATATCAATATAAGTAATCATGGCATCGGACCAGAATATCTCCGGGACCGCCTTCTGCCACACGAATCCCAACGACCGGTTAGGTCCCACAGAGTTGGCCTTCTCCGGGTCCCATCTACTAAGCAATGTTTTTTGGTGGGACCCAGGAGAAGAGCCTTTTCTGTGGTGGCCCCGACCCTCTGGAACCAGCTCCCCCCAGATATCAGAGTTGCCCCCACCCTCCTTGCCTTTCGCAAGCTCCTTAAAACCCACCTCTGTCGTCAGGCATGGGGGAATTGAAATTTCACTTCCCCCTAGGCTTATAGAATTAATACATGGTATGTTTGTATGTATGATTGGTTCTTTAAATTGGGGTTTTTAAGATTATTTTTAATATTAGATTTGTTTTCATTGTCTTTTCATTGTTGTTAGCCGCCCCGAGTCTTCGGAGAGGGGCAGCATACAAATCTAATAAAAATAAATTTTAAAAAATAAATAAATAGTTCCAATTCTATTGATACACATCAAATGCATCCCAGGTAAAATTATACACTGAAATTTTATTGTTTAAAATATACCTATTAATATTCAGTGCACCATAAGAACTCAATGCACAGTTCAGATGGTTTTATTTCCTTCCCAGCAGGAATAACAATACACATAATTCAGAGCTACTAGTGAATTAGCAGCAGCTTTTAATTAATTACAGCAAAGTACCATTCTTCAAATGAATGACAGCAAACAAAGAAAGGCTTAAGATCCTACATTTAGCAAACTTGCTTAAATCCCACTGATGTCACTGGAATACAACAGGCTAATTATGGCAACTTACAATGTAATAAATTAACTGAAAGGAGGGCATATGTTTAGCTATTTCTTGTTGATTACTTTATAAAGTATCTGAATCTAAATAGCATCAATTAATTAAAGTGTAGCACTCAGTCTCACTGATTCAAATGTTAACCAAAAATATCAGTCGAGTATAAATAACCCCACATAAAAACACACATATTGTTGTTGTTAATTGTGAAGTCATGTCCAACCCATCATGACCCAATCAATGGATAACATTCCCCCAGGCCTATATATTCTCCATCATCTTCTGGAGTCCAGTTAAGCTCACACCTACTGCTTCAGTGATTCCATCCTTCCATTTCATTCTCTGTCATCCCTTTTTTCTTTTTACCCTCAATTTTTCCCAGCATCAGGCTCTTCTCCAGTGAGTCTTTCCTTCTCATTAGGTGGCCAAAGTATTTGAGTTTCATCTTCAGGATTTATTTTATTTATTTATTCATTTGTCCAATACACAATACATATGGAAGAGAATAGACATAAAGAGAATATGTAAAAATAGAGGAGAAGATATATGAAAGGAAGAAAATATATATGATATATGAGATAAAGGAAAGACAATTGGACAGGGGACGAAAGGCACACGAGTGCACTTATGTACGCCCCTTACTGACCTCTTAGGAACCTGGAGAGGTCAATCGTGGGTAGTCTAAGGGAGAAATGTTGGGGGTTAGGGGTTGACACTATTGAGTCCGGTAATGAGTTCCATGCTTTGACAACTCGATTGTTAAAGTCATATTTTTTACAGTCAAGTTTGCAGCGGTTAATATTAAGTTTGAATCTGTTGCGTGCTCTTGTGTTGTTGCGGTTGAAGCTGAAGTAGTCATTGACTGGTAGGACGTTGCAGCATATGATCTTGTGGGCAATACTTAAATCGTGTTTTAGGTGCCATAGTTCTAAGCTTTCTAGACCCAGGATTGTTAGTCTATTTTCGTAGGGTATTCTGTTTCGAGTGGAGGAGTGAAGGGCTCTTCTGGTGAAATATCTTTGGACGTTTTCAAGAGTGTTGATGTCCAAGATGTGGTATGGATTCCAGACAGATGAGCTGTATTCAAGGATGGGTCTGGCAAAAGTTTTGTAGGCTCTTGTGAGTAGTGTGAGATTGCTGGAGCAGAAGCTACGTAGGATCAGGTTAACAACTCTAGAAGCCTTTTTGGCGATATTGTTGCAGTGGGCTTTAGCACTTAGGTCATTTGATATTAGTATTCCAAGGTCTTTTACTGAGTGTGGGTTGGCTGTGAGGATCTGGCATTCTAAAGAGCAGTCAGGACTGATCTTCTCTAGGACTGAATTCCTTGATCTCCTTGCAGTCCAAGGAACTCGCAGGAGTCTTCTCTAGCCCCATAGTTCAAAGGCCTCAATTATTTGGCACTCAGCCTTCCTTATGGCCCAACTTTCACAGCAACTATAGCCTTGATTATACACACTTTTGTGGGCAAGGCGATGTGTCTGCTTTTTAGTATGCTACACACACACATGCATGTACCTTATAGTGATGCAGATCAAATAAAGGGTAAGTCTGTTTGCTGATTTAATTTTTTCCTGGCTAAATGGGCATATCTACACCTAAAAACTATAGAAAGAACAGATTTCCACGTTTACCAACAAAATACAGGAGCAATCTATATATAGTATATTGACTGGTCTATAGGCTGAAGAAAATGCTCTCTAAGTCTGCAGAAAATCATCCCAGCCATCTTGGGACCTAGGGGAAGTTACACAGGACTAGTAAAAATACTATTACCAGTCTAACTAATAAGGTTGTCTGCCCACCCTTTTTAAGTATAAGCATTCTCTGGGTTCTATATTTAGGGAACTCCAAAAAAACCCACCCCCATCTTTGACAGAAAAATAAAGCTGGCTATGTAGCTAAATTCAAGAGCCAATACAAAACCTTATGCCCCAAATTAAAAACAGAACATACAAATTACCACACAAACATGAAGAACAGCTGTTACATAGAAAACCCAATTGTTCTTCCATAATTTCATAAACGTCAAACTTAAAGACTCAAAAACCATCCCACCCCTAAAAGGGTAAAATAGTGAAGATTGTAACAATGATGCCATTAAGGCTAATCTCTTCAACACTTTTTTTTCAGTTCAGTCTTGGTCAACAGCAATGTCATCTCCCCCTCATTTCCTAGTCATACCTCAACCAATTGCAACGCTCTAATCCACATTGATTTTACCAATGTGGTAAAATTTATTTTGATGGTATTTTGATACCATCAAAAGGGCACTAGAGAAATTAAAGCCATTTCTATCTATTGGTCCCAACGGAATATGTGACTACTTTCTAAAAAGCTCTCCTCTGACATAGCTAAACCTCCAAGCACTATCTATGAAATATCTTTTAGAATGAGCTCCTTGCCTTTCCTATGATCATTAGCAACAGTCATACCTATCTTCAAAAAAGGTGTCCCTGGCCTTGTTGAGAATTATAGACAAATCTCCTTTTGTTGCACCACCTGTAAAGTCATGGAAGCCATTATAATCAATCCATCACCCTCCACCTAGTGACAAATAACCTACTCTCTTAGACCTAATTTAGTTTCAGGAAAAAACTGTCCTGTAATCTTCAACTCATACATTCCAAAAACATTTAGACCTCTCAACTTGACCAGGGTAAAGCAATAGATGCAAGCCACATAGACTTCCGCAAAGCCTTTGATTCTGTGGTACATGACAAACTTCTATTCTTAGGGCATTCTGGATCCTTGCATAAGATAGCTGCATTCCTATTAAACAGGAAACAAGTAGTTAAAGTAGAAACACTATATCAAACCCAGCACCAATTAATAGTGGGTTTCGCCAAGGCAGCATTCTGGGACCAAGGCTCTTTTTGCTTTGTACTGTATAAACAATCTTTATAATCATATTATAAGCAGCTGTGTCCTCTTTGCCAACAATGTAAAACTAATTAACACCACAGACAATTCTACTACCCTACAAAAATGACCTAGATTATGTATCTGAATGGTCAAACAATTGGCAACTCCAAACCTCTGCTAACAAATGCTCAGTCCTGCACATTGGCAATAAAAATCAGAACATCAAATAGAAGCTGGGTGGAAATGCTATAAAGGATGACCCACACTGTCAAGGACCCTGGTGTACTCATTTCAAACAATCTAAGCCCCAGAACTAATTGTAACAACATTGCTAAAAAGGCATTAAGAGCAGTGTTCCCTCTAAGGCGAGAATGAAGGAGGGAGAGAAAGAAAGAGTGAGAGATAGAAAGGATAGAGAGAAAGAGGGAGGGAGAGAAAGGGGGAATGAAGGAGGGAGAGAAAGAAAGAGTGAGTGATCGAAAGGATAGAGAGAAAGAGGGAGGGAGAGAAAGGAAGGAGAAAGGAAAGAGAGATGAGAGAGGAAGGAGGAGAGAGAAAGAGAGAGGAAGGAGGGGGAGCGAATTATGGATGTCAGAACTTGTGCATGCGTGATAGCGCATGCCCACACTTTATTTATTTATTTATTTGTTTGTTTGTTTGTTTGTTTGTTTGTTTTATTCATTCATTCATTCATTCATTTATTCATTTATAGCTCTATGCCACCCGCTCAGACACTATACTTTTCCACCCACATCGGGAAAAAATTAGAGGGAACACTGATTAAGAGTTGTCAATCTTATCTTACAAAGTTTTCTCTCTGATAACATTATACTTTTAACTAGGACATACAAAACCTTTGCCAGACCTATCCTTGAATACTATGCACCTACCTGGAACCCACATTTTATTTTGGATATTAATACGTTAGAGAGAATCCAGAGAAGAGTACTCAATTTCTCTGCTCACAATAAAATTCCTTATTCCAGCAGGCTTCAAATTTTAGGCCTGGATTATCTTGTACTATGCCATCTACGTTCCAATCTAAGATTAGTACACAAGATCATCTACCTTAACATCCTACCTGTTAATGACTACTTTAATTTCAACCACAATAACACTAAGGCTATCAATAGATCCAAACTAATTCCAGAGAAACGACTTCTGCAATTGAGTAGATGTTTGGAACACTTTACCTGATCCTGCTGTTAGTTTCTCTAAACCCTATACTTTTTACCTTGAACTGTCTTCAATGGACCTTAGACATTTCTTAAAAGGTCCCTAAGATGGTGTGCACAGGTGCACCTACTGTCCCTGCCCTACAGTACCCATTTGTATGTACTTATTTTATGTGTTTATGGCTATGTTTTGCTTCTTTATATTGATTTATTTGTGCCATTTTTCAACGTGTCCTGTTTCCTTGCACTTGTTGATAAATAAATGAAGATCACAACTGATAGTTGGATAATTGTGTGTAAAAGAGCAAACATCTGCTATCAGGCAATTGTGACTATAAATCAAGAACAGCTAAAGACTAGTGACAAATGATGTATTCTCCACTCTGCTTTAACCAATGAGTTGATCTGCCACCTGAATCATGAAAGTTCGTAAGAGCTTTTCTCAAAAGGACAAAATATCATAACTAAATAGCTCACAGTCACTCATGCCCTCATCACCTCGAGGTTCGACTACTGTAACGCTCTCTACATGGGGCTACCTTTGAAAAGTGTTCGGAAACTTCAGATCGTGCAGAATGCAGCTGCGAGAGCAGTCATGGGCTTTCCAAGGTATGCCCATGTTACACCAACACTCTGCAGTCTGCATTGGTTGCCGATCAATTTCCGGTCACAATTCAAAGTGTTGGTTATGACCTATAAAGCCCTTTGTGGCATCGGACCAGAATATCTCCGAGACTGCCTTCTGCCGCACGAATCCCAGCGACTGATTAGGTCCCACAGAGTTGGCCTTCTCCGGGTCCCGTCAACTAAACAATGTCATTTGGCGGGCCCCAGGGGAAGAACCTTCTCTGTGGTGGCCCCGACTCTCTGGAACCAGCTCCCCGCAGAGATTAGAACTGCCCCTACCCTCCTTGCCTTTCGTAAACTCCTCAAAACCCATCTTTGTCGTCAGGCATGGGGGAACTGAGATATCTCCCCCGGGCCTATACAATTTATGTATGGTATGTTTGTTTGTATGTATGTCTGCTTAATAATGGGGTTTTTAAAAATATTTTAAATTGTAAATTATTAAATTTGTTATGAACTGTTTTATTGTATTGTGAGCCGCCCCGAGTCTACGGAGAGGGGCGGCATACAAATCTAATTAATTAATTAATTAATTAATTAATTAATTAATTAATTAATTAATTAATTAACCATTCCATAAGATCAACTGCTTGCCACAGTTCAATAAGAAGAGAAATGGATTAATCCATTGTTTTTCAAACACAAGGGAACATTAAGACCTGGACCTCAACTCCTAAAATTCTCCACCCAGAAATCCACACTTCTTAATTACTAAATTTAAAAAACACTGGGTTAAATTCTTCTGCATCATAGAAGAGAACGAGATATGTACTTTTCAAAATGCATTCTGTTTATACTCAAAAGTTGCTCAGTTTAATCTAGATTCTTATCATTAAACAGCATTGACATATTCAGGAATTAAATCTCAACAAATGGTGGATAAATATGCTCAGTTTTGCTTCACTTCCTGCAGGCATATATTCGGTAGCATTTTTAATGCTAGAGCAGAATTTTAAATATTGGCTGAAAAGGCCTAATGAGTGTTGGAAGAAATTTAATCTCAAGGGCATGTTTATTAATGTGTATTTGAAATGCTGCCTGCACGTTACTCCTCAGCCATTGTGCAGCCCTCTACAAACTGTTCAAAAAAACTCTGTCGTTATCTGTCCTGTTGGGCTCTCTGATAGAATCCTCCCGAAAATTCACAGCTACAAATTTCAGACACACACACGTTTGAAAATTCAAAACAATGTTCTTTATAATGAAAATTCACTTAAACTAAGCCCTCTTTTTGTATAGCAAAGAGCACTCATCTCCAAACAAACTGGTAATTGGTACAAGTCCCTTATCAGTTCTGAGATACTTAGCTTGCAGCTGTGAGGTAATTCACAGTCCTTCTTCTTTCACAAAGTGAAACACCCTTTGCTCTGCTTTAGTTTCAAAGCGGGGAAAAAGCAACACACCAAGGTCGAAGTCAGCAAGGCAGGCACGAAACAAAATGATCAGATAATCCTCCACAATGGCCAAACCCACAGGCTGCTCTTTATAGCATCCTCACTAATTACCACAGCCCCACCCAACCACAGGTGGCCTCATTTTCTTTGATAATAATCTCTCAGTTGTTGCTGCCTTTTTACTTTCATTTGTCCAGAGTAAAGTGATTGGAACAATATAAACATTGTATAACACATAGATTTGTTACACAATCAGTGGTAGATTTCAAAAAAATTTAGTGCTGGTTCTATGGATGTGGCTTGGTGGGCGGGGCGTAGCTTGGTGGGCACGGCAGGGCAAGGATATTGTAAAATCTCTATTCCCACCCCACTACAGAGGAAGGTTACTGCAAAATCACCCTTTTCCTCCTAATCAGATGAGACTCGGAGACAGAGAATAGATGGAGGTGGGGCTAGTTCTCCTAACTACTGAAAATTTCTACTACCAGTTCTCTGAACAACTCAACATTTCCACTACTGGTTCGCCAGAACTGGTCAGAACCTCTGAAACAGATGATTTTTGCCTTGAATGCAAATGTGCCAAAATTAGCAATAATTTTCATACCCCAAAGCAGCTGTGTTGTGTACACACTAACCTAAAGTTGTTGCTTAATATAGCACATTTGAGCTAACCAGCAGAAGAATAAAGAAAATAACTTCAAAAAAAAGGCTTCAAAGATTTTGATATTTTAAACTCCACCAACTTGCTCTTGAGGCCATAACATTACCCGATGCAGTTAAAATCTTCATTTTCCTCCAAAGCCTTAGAGGAACAAGAACGAACATAAATTTAAGGTTTGCATTCACTTCAGAAAGAGACCTGGTTCTTCGATGGTTACAACCTTGTTAGAATGAACTTCCTCCAGCTCAATGAATTTTATACTAATGGGTTTCCCCAGGAAGCTTGTTGAACTTTTCTACAAAGTTCAGATTAAATTGCTACCCAGAAAGAAGTCTGTACAATGTTCTGGCAGCACCTCTTTTTCTGAAGAGTTAAGTCAATATGAAATTGTGTTGCACTTGTGGGATATGGATTAATCAGTAATTTTCCATCTTATTTCCTTTTAACATATACCAAATGTCAGACTAAACTCCCAGGGCTTGATCATATGTGATAACCTTAGTTTCAAACCAGATTCATAGATAAATCCATAAATTAAAAATAATTCAATGAAATCTTTTTTGAGCAGACAGTAAAAAGCATGGGGTTGTAATAAAAAGCTATCCTGGCAACGAAGCTCAGGAGATTTAAAGCCCTGTTAAGCATGTGGATTCTTATGGCTCTTATGGTTTAAATTGGTTAGATGCTGTCAAGTCAGGTTAGACCCACTCCCCTAATGGGTGAGATCATCCAAGGGCATGGGGTGAGGTATCATCAATATGCCGATGATACCCAGTTATACATCTCCACCCCATGTCCAGTCAACGAAGCAGTGGAAGTGATGTGCCGGTGCCTGCAGGCTGTTGGGGCCTGGATGGGTGTCAACAAACTCAAACTCAACCCAGAAAAGACGGAGTGGCTGTGGGTCTTGCCTCCCAAGGACAATTCCATCTGTCCGTCCATTACCCTGGGGGGAGAATCATTGACTCCCTCAGAGAGGGTTCACAACTTGAGCGTCCTCCTCGATCCACAGCTCACATTAGAGAAACATCTTTCAGCTGTGGTGAGGGGGGCATTCGCCCAGGTTCACCTGGTGCACCAGTTGCGACCCTATTTGGACCGGGAGTCACTGCTCACAGTCACTCATGCCCTCATCACCTCGAGGCTCGACTACTGTAACGCTCTCTACATGGGGCTATGGTCACATGCTGACTTACAAAGGTAATTCCAGCAGTTCCAATTGTCATCATTAAGCAAATCCTGTGCAGTTGTTAGACATTCTGTCATGTGATTGCCACTTGTAACCTCCCAATGGTTTCCCCATTGATCTTGCTTGAATGAAGCCAGCAACAAAAATCATAAATGTGATTTTGTTTTTAATAGGAAGTGTTTTTAATAGGAAAGTGAACACAAGAACAAGGGGACACAATCTGAAGTTAGTTGGGGGACCCAGTTTAATAAAAGACAGCCAATTTTAATCAGGAATGGTGTAGGAAAATCATTAATTCACTTGACTTTAATTGGATGAAATCTGAAAATAAGCTAGAAAGTTCAATTAATCAAAAACATGGTAGCTTACGCTGTAATTTTATTGACTTTGCTTCTCTGTATAGTCTGGAGGACAGAAGGAAAAGGGGGGACATGATCGAAACGTTCAAATATGTTAAAGGGTTAAATAAGGTCCAGGAGGGAAGTGTTAGGAAAGTGAACACAAGAACAAGGGGACACAATCTGAAGTTAATTGGGGGAAAGATCAAAAGCAACATGAGAAAATATTATTTCACTGAAAGAGTAGTAGATCCTTGGAACAAACTTCCAGCAGACGTGGTTGATAAATCCACAGTAACTGAATTTAAACATGCCTGGGATAAACATATATCCATCCTAAGATAAAATACAGTAAATAGTATAAGGGCAGACTAGAGGGATCATGAGGTCTTTTTCTGCCGTCAATCTTCTATGTTTGATCATATCATGAGAACCATTTCACCTAGCTACCCAGCCTGAAGCAGGGGAGGCGCGACCCAGGAAGGAGAGTGTGGGAAACGCGAAGTAAATTGTCACCCAGCGAGTGACACTGGTAAGGTTGTAAGCCAAGGACTTAACAATTCATTTGAACGATAATAATAGTTTGAGCCACTCCCACCTGATCACATGGTAGACAAGCCACTCCTACCCAATCACATGACCATTAAGCCACAAACACAAAATAAGCCACACCCACAGTGTGGCAACAAAAATTTTGGCTGCCCATTACTGGCTCCACTCCATGTCTCTTGGCATTCCCCAGGCCAAGGCCATCTCCCTATCTGACATTGCGCAATGCAAGGTATAATATACCAAGAAACTGGGGGGGGGGGGGTTCTAGGTATGAGGTTAAATAGAAGCACGTGATTGGCTGAGCTGTAGGGGACAGTGGAATGTTTAAGGAGCTGTCAACTGCACTGGCAGTTATTTTCCGCTATTCTTCATTAGAAGTCATTCAGAGTTTGTCCTGCTGCTGTCATTATCTGCTGTGAATTAAAATACATTGAAGGCAATGACTGACTTATCTTAGTCATTACCCCCACCAACCAAGGCACCTATCACTGGCAACAAGGATGGGATGCTCATCATTAATGGAGTGATGGAGGTACATCGAAGAGAGACTGCTTAAGCTAAGGAGAAGGAAGTTTTTTGCCTGTGTCAAGTCTGATGTACCGTTTGAAAGAGATTCCAGTATGGCAACTCAACATAACTTTCCTCTTTTTAACCCTCCTGGTGAGTCATGGAAATCCTACGTGCCATCTCCCTGTCTGACCATTGAACAATGCAAGAGAGCCTGAAGAAGAAGCTACCAGGGTAGGGAGGGCAATTTTTAATTTAATTTTATTTATTATATATTTGTTGTACAAGTACAGAATTATAGTTTGTATTAACATAACAAAGTATAAAGAAGTGATAAAAAGGATAAAATGGTGGAAGGTCTTAAGCATAAAACGTATCAGGAAAGACTTAATGAACTCAATCTGTATAGTCTGGAGGACAGAAGGAAAAGGGGGGACATGATCAAAACTTTTAAATATGTTAAAGGGTTGAATAAGGTCCAGGAGGGAAGTGTTTTTAATAGGAAAGTGAACACAAGAACAAGGGGACACAATCTGAAGCGAGTTGGGGGGAAAGATCAAAAGCAACATGAGAAAATATTATTTTACTGAAAGAGTAGTAGATCCTTGGAACAAACTTCCAGCAGACGTGGTAGACAAATCCACAGTAACTGAATTTAAACATGCCTGGGATAAACATATATCCATCCTAAGATAAAATACAGAAAATAGTATAAGGGCAGACTAGATGGACCATTAAGTCTTTTTCTGCCATCAGACTTCTATGTTTCTATGTTTCTAACAGTTTACATGGTTTTAAGATTCATTAATAGTAATGGGATTTAATCAAAACTTGTTTGTTCACTTATTCATTTACTTATTTGATATCCAATTTGTCCACTCAAGGAACCCAATGGTCAATAAAAGGTTCAGTGCAATGGTAAACCTTCAAAAGGGGTGAAAGGTTCCCAATTCGCTGGTGCCTGTCGGTTGTAGGAGAGCCAGTCGCGAAGGGAACATGAGGCTCTGCCCACTTGCCTGGATGCTGCCATTTGGGTTCTTTTACCTTCTGTGCATGCACAAAGCCTTCTGCCATACAGAATACAGATTTGCATAGCCGCTGCTGATTGGCTAATCAAGTGGTAGGATAAATGAACTGCTGTCAGTGACCAGCCGGCTACAGGGAAGCCCTTAAAAGTGGCTTCCCTGCAGCCTCCCGACACTTGGTATTGCACTAAGCCTAGGAAAATTAAAGATACTAAACTGTTCCTACATCTCGCCTCTTCATTTATATGCAAATCTAACAGATCTGATTCTTAGATGTGATGAGTCCAAGCTGAACTATTTGCATGGAATGAACTGCCAGATTCAAAAAGGATCTATATTGCAATGGATCCTCTGCTTGCTCCCAGGATAAATGAAGTCACAGATGACCCAAAAGATCCCACAAAAGAAACAGTGGGGAACAATATTTTTATTCATGCACAACATGTTTCAAATTGTAGGACTGTCTGCAGAAAGAGGCAAATAAAGTCAAGATGATGGTCGCAACCACACAACTGGAGAACCTTTTAAGATACAGGGTGTACAGGGTGGCATTGTGGCACCACCATCCCCTATGGACCCTCCTGACTAATCAGTATTGATGAATTTCCATCCAACCACCCGGAAAAATACCTTTATCCAAGTCGCATCTAACATTTTCTTTACATAAGCAAACTTCATTGCAACATTTTCACTTTTCCTTCAAAACTGCAATTCAGAAATCCTAAAGGAAATTAAGATAATTAAAACTGAGCCTGAATCAACAAACCAGTGTTAACAAGTCATGCATTTTCAATTAGATTCACACACAATCTGGAAGAGAGCATAGATGGGCTAATATATCAGCATCATCAACAGAAATATTCATCATCATTACCACTTTCATCTGGTGGAAACGAGGAGCAGATGCTATGGAACTTTTCCACATTTGTACTCCTGGCCCTTACCTCCCATTGAATACAAATTGGGAAACACAATAAATTACGTTATCAAATTTGCTTTATTGTGAATTTGCTTCATAACATGGGTTTAGCTATGCAGTAATGCAGTTGTTAGGGTCAAGGCCCTTGCTTAAAGTATCTGATGTATATGTAACCCAAGATAAATGGGTTCTAAACTAATCAAATTGCAAGTTACAGACCCATTTGTTGAAATATGTTTGAAGTTTTTCGGTTTCCATAATGAACCTTTCATATATTTTGACAATGCAGCAGCATTCAGTCGCATAGCTTATTTCTGTTTGATTCTTGTTTGGTTCTGCCAATCAAGAATCAAAATCTGCTTTATTTTTATTTTATTGTAAGGGTACACTTGGAATACTACTCCAGTTTTGGTTACCATGTTACAAAAAGATGTTGAGATTTTGGAAAAAGTGCAAAGAAGAGCAACTAAGATGATTAAAGGCTTGGAGACAGAAACAGGTGAAGAATGGTTGCAAGAATTGGATATGGCTGGTCTAAAGAAATGAAGGACTAGGGGTATTCAGTATTTCAGTATTTGTAGGGCTGCCACAGAGAAAAACGTGGTCAACTTATTTCCCAAAGTACCTGATGGCAGGATAAGAAACAATGAATATAAATTAATCCAGGAGAGAAGCAATATGTCTACGGAGAGGGGCAGCATACAAATCTAATTAATTAATTAATTAATTAATTAATTAATTAATTAATAATAATAATAAGAAGAAGAAGAAGAAGAAGAAGAAGAAGAAGAAGAAGAAGAAGAAGAGAAGCATGCATTAGCTGACTATGTGAAGGGTAGCAAAGAGTCAGCGTTGATGGAGGTCAACAATAGGAAGCTTCTCAAGGTGAAGCAAACTAAGGATCAATACAGAAAAAATGTAACTCAATGTTGTATGGACAGTTGGCGGAACAAAGCATTGCATGGACAGTTTTTGGAGAAGATTGAAGGCAAAGTGGATGAAGAAAAGACCTGGTCATGGCTTACAAATGGAACACTCAAAAAGGAGACAGAAGGACTAATACTGGTGGCACAAGAATAGGCCATTAGAACAAATGCTGTCAAAGCCAGAATTGAAAAATCAACAGACGATCCAAAGTGCAGACTCTGTAAAGAAACAGATGAAACAATTGATCACATACTCAGCTGCTGCAAAAAGATCGCACAAACTGACTACAAGCATAGACAATGTGCTGTGGCACAAAGTATCCACTGGAACTTGTGCCAGAACTACTGTTCTGTCTGGGTGCCCCCAGACTTCAACACCAACTGAAAAAAGCAGCCAGACACGCTGGTAAAAAGCAAAGTCACTTTATATTGTTGAAAACAAACAGAGAACAAAAATTGTTCTTACAAACTGGAATGCTATGAGGCTTCACAGAAGAGTCACGATGGCCAGACAATACAGCAGGCTTCTTGCTGGCACACACACCACTGTAGAGAATAAAACCCACGCCTCCCCCAAGTTTTCAGCCTTCAAGGCCACAAGCCAGGATCAGAGACACCAAGGATCGAAGCAAGGTCACAGAACTCCACGATACAGGAAGGGCGGGCCTGCCTTTTCAATCTTTCTGGGGAGAACCACACCCAAACCCAGCTGTTGCCTATTAGGGATGGAAATACCTGGCTAATTGTCCCCTTCGTTGTGCTGCTCTTCTCTGCCTGAGATCGATGATGGCTTGTGCGTTCTCATCTAAGGACTCCAGGCTACTCGCTGGGGAGAGCTCCACCCCGGGGGTCTCAGGCTGTTCTCCCTCTTCCTCGGCCTGACATTCCTCCTCCCCGTCTGCCTGGTCCTTCGCCTCCTCCTCCTGTTCCTCGTCCTCCCCCTCTGAGCAGGGAACCGGCAGAGTTCCAGCCGTTCCCTGAGGAGCCTCAGACGGAATCACAACAACTACCATTTACCAGTGGCAAAGAACTGGTGGGATCATAAGCCCGAAAAAGTGGTCGAAAATGAGCAAGCAAAGCTACTGTGGGACTTCTGACTTCAGACTGACCGAATTCTGAAGCGTAACACCCCAGACATTGTGATCGTGGAGAAAAAGAAAGTATGGATCATCGACATCGCAATCCCAGGAGACAGCAGAATTGAGGAGAAGCAGCTAGAGAAATTAGTGAAATACAAAGATCTAAAAATCGAGCTGCAATGACTCTGGCATAAGCCCGTGAAAGTGGTCCCAGTGGTACTTGGCACGCTGGGCGCAGTACCAAAGGATCTCAGCGGACATTTGAAAACCATCGGAATTGACAAAATCTCCATCTGTCAATTGCAAAAGGCCGCTTTACTGGGATCGGCGAACATAATTCGCCACTACATCACACAGTCCTAGGTGCTTGGGAAGCGCCCGACTGGTGATGAAATACGAAATCCAGCATAGTGATCTCGTTTGCTATGTTGTACTGACATAATAATAATAATAATAATAATAATAATAATAATAATAATAATAATAATAATAATAATAATATGATGATGATGATGATGGAATAAAGGAGAAACTTCCTAACAGTGAGGACAATTAACCAGTGGAACAGCTTGCCTTCAGAAATAGAGGGCACTCCATTACTGGAGATTTTTAAGAAGAGATTGGAATAACAAATGGTATAGGGCAATGGGCAAATGAAATGGTAATGATGGTGAATCTTTTTTCCCTCGGGTACTGAAAGCACATGCCCATGCCCATAATTCAGTGTTCTCCTACATGCATGCATGACCTTCCCGCTTTACCATTTCCTGACTTCTGGTGGGGCTGGTAGGCCCATTTTTCACCTTCCACAAGCTCCAGAGGCTTCCCCCTGGAGGCTCTCTGGAGGCCAGAAACAGCCCATTTCCCAACTTCCAGTGAGCCTGGTAGGCCCATCTTTTGCCATCTGCAGGCTCCAGAGGCTTCCCTGGAGCCTAGAGAGAGGGGAAAAAAACAGCTTCCCTTGCCCTTCTAGAGGCCCTCCCAGATCCTCCATGCAAGCCAAAAACCAGCTGGCCTGTGCACACATGTGTGCAGGAGCTGAGCTAGGGCAATGGCTCATGTGCCAGCAAGATATGGCCCCATGTGCCACCTCTGGCACATTTGCCATCATGGATATTGATTGATTGATTGATTGATTTGAAAGGGACCATGAAGGCCATCAAGTTCAACCCCCTGCCCAAGCAGGAACGCTATAGCACACCAGTCAAGTGGCAGTTCAATCTTCTCTTTAAAATGTCCAAAGTGTTGGAGTTCACAACGTCCACTGGTAGGTTGTTCCATTGGTTGATCGCTTTGACCGTCAGGAAGTTCCTCCTTATCTCCATGTTGAATCTCTCCTTGGTTAGCTTCCAACTGTTGTTCCTTGTCCGGCCCTCTGGTGCCCTGGAGAATAAAGTGATCCCCTCCTCTCTGTGACATCCCCTCGTATACTTGTAGACTGCTATCATGTCCGCTCTGGCCCTCCTTTTCTCTAGGCTATCCATGCCCAGTTCCCTCAGTCTCTCTTCGTAAGTCTTGGTTTCCAGTCCCTTAATCATCTTGGTTGCTCTTTTTTGCACCTTCTCCAGAGTTTCAGTGTCTCTTTTGAAGTGTGGTGACCAGAACTGAATACAGTACTCCAGGTGTGGTAGGACCAGGGCGTAGTAGAGTGGTATAGGGTCTCCTGAACTAGAAGACCTCCAAGGTCCCTTCCAGCTCCATTCTCATTGATATTTATCAAATTTATTTGCTGTCTATCTTGCATTTCAGACAACTTTTTAAACATAAATGAATTATCTCATTGAATGTTTGAAGTCATGTTGAGATTGAGCAAGTGTCCCTATAAAACCAATAGTCAGAAATTAATTTTAATTCTATGCCCTTGACGTATATATTTTCTCTAGTAATATATAATAATAAATTTGTTTCAGAAGAACTTAGAGATTTCTTGAAAGTTTATCCACAGTTTTATGAGAAAATTAGTAAAAATGAGAATCAGCATGGTGTAGTGGCTTTAAATCTGTACCAATACACAAAGTATTATTTTAATAGGGTTTGGATTTACAAATTCCAGTTAAAATAAGAACTACTTGAAGTTAAATATCAATCCAATATTTTGAAGAACCTTCAAAATTACTCTATCCTAGGTGTTCTGGTCCAGGCTTATTCAGATTGAAACAAAAGGCAAAACCCCACAGAAAGGCAGAAAGGTATGTTGAATGTGATCCGAGATGCAATGCTAGTTGATGCTGGTTTATATTTTAGTTATTGAGGAGACTCCATAATGACGGCCATGTATGTAATGAATAATGTGGAGTTCTAGTATAAATCAGACTCCGTATTATATGCTGTATAGAAAAAAAAATCCTTACCTAGAACATTTAAGAATTTTTGGTTCATAGTCCTTCACTCCTCCTCACGTAACAAATTACCCTATTCCTCCAGACTTCAAATACCAAATCTAGAAAATTTACAACTATGTCGTCCCCGAACTGATTAACTGTTGTTCATAAAATCATACATCATAATGTACTCCCTGTCAGTGACAACTTCACCTTTAACAACAGCACAAGAGCACATAATAGATACAAACTGACTGTAAATCGCTCCAAACTTGACTGCAGAAAATACGATTTCAGCAATAGAGTGGTCACCGCCTGGAACTCATTACCTGACTCTGTTGTTGCTTCCCCCAACCCCAAAATCTTCAACATCTACAACTGACCTCTCCCCTTTTCTAAGAGGTCTGTAAGGTGTGTGCATAAGTGCACTTTTGTGCCTAATGTCCCTGTCCTACTGTCTTATTATCCTTTCTATTACTACGTTCTACTTATGTTATGTTATGTTATGTTAATATGTACTATAATACTATAATTGTTTGACAAATAGATAGATAGATAGATAGATAGATAGATAGATAGATAGATAGATAGATAGATAGATAGATAGATAGATAGATAGATAGATTAATTCCTAAGGGAAGAAGGTTTAAAGGACAACAAAAATGGGAAAGACTTAAATTTGTTGGGTGTGATGACAACTCTAAGGGATGCAGGTTTTCAACTGAATTTGGGAAAGTGATTGTGTCTTGAGATGCAAATTTTGAGAAGGACGTTGGATGAGAAAGAATACATTGTAATACTGAAGTATTCTATAACCAGGATAAAACTGAGTTAGACCACAATAATGAGGAAAGTGGAAGTTCAAAGGCTTTGCAGGTCAGCATTAAGATGGAGATTGAGAGTATTGCAGACTCGGAGCATATACAAAGTAGTGATTGTGAGAGACCGTTACCAAGAAGGTCAAAGAGAATAGAATAGAATAGAATAGAATAGAATTTTATTGGCCAAGTGTGATTGGATACACAAGGAATTTGTCTTGGTGCATATGCTCTCAGTGTACATAAACCAGTAAAGAAAAACCACCAGAAAGGTTCAGATATATATGAGATGTATATGCATGCATTGTAATGTGCGAGCCACAAAGCTATGACAAAATGTTAACCAGACCACCAAAAGAAGTTAGGCAATGGAAGAAGGCCATGAATGTAAAGTTTCAGATACTACAAAGACAAAAAGTGTTGGATATTTTGAGTTTGCCCAGGGACCATAAAGCAATAGAGTCAAAAAGGGTTTCAAACGTAGTATTGCTGAAAAGAGATAATGACATAATAATCATAATAATAATGTTGATATTTGTATCCATATGAAGGATGGCTGCAAGATAGAGCAAGTCTTTAGGCATTTAAATAAAACATTTGTTGTAAAAGATCTTGGTTTTCTAAAGCATTATTTAGGAATAGATGTGAGGAAGATAGGTGACAGGTATTTTATGTGAAGTCAATGTAAAAAGATTCAAGTGGTAATAGAAAAACTTAACAGAACCGATGCCAAGATAGCCAGGACTCCAATGGTAATTGATTTTAACGCACAGGAAAGTCATAACATTTTCAATCAACCAGGTTTGTATATGTCAGTAATTGGTAATTTATTACACATTGCCAATATCTCATATGTAATCAGGGTGTTAAGTAGAAAAGTTTCAAAACCCACTATAAAAGACTGGCAAGGGTTAAAAGGAGTAGTGAGATATTTGAAAGGAACTGATACATATGGGTTAAAGATATAATAAAGAATAATATACAATGTATGATAAATAGTTCTTTTGCTAGCCTAAATGATAGGAGATCATGTTTTATTGTAAAGTATGTGAATGTCCCAATAACGTGGAAATCCAGGAAGCAGATGTCAATCAGCCTTTCAACTGCAGAAGCAGAGATCATGGCATTGTCTGAAGTGTGCTATGAATTTGTATGAATGGAACAGTTATTGAAAGACCCTGGGGAATACATTGAAAAGCCATTAACTGTGTTTGAGGGCTTACAGACGTGCAAATATCTTGCAGAAGCAGAAAGTATGAAGCACCAAAATGAGGTGAAATACCAAAATGAAATGATAAAACTGTATTATTTGAATCACACTTTAATGTAGCTGATGGATTCACAAAACCTCTAATTGATGTAAAACATTGTAATTTAATGAAATATATGAATGTATGGCCAATGGAATATTAGAAGGGGTGTCAAGGATTATACTATCCTAGGTAATAGTCCATTTAAGGTAAAAAGTTTGTGAGTTATGCAAAGCAGTTATAATGCTAAATCATAGTGACTAAGCTGCAACCTGATTGGACTAGAACAGTATAAGAAGCAATGCACCTTTGCAGTGGGTGTGGTTGTTGTGGTTGATTGGTTGATTGACTAGTTCTGGTGTGTGGTTAGTCTCGTGGATGGATTGGTTTATTCTATCATGGTTTATAGTTGTGGTAAAGTACTTTGTGTAAATAGAAGAATAGGAAAGATTCTATTTTGATACTCTGAAGAGTAAAGCTTTTTAACCAGTTCCTGCTGAATTGCCTTCATTCTTCATCGGCTTCAGTTCAGCATTTGGAATATAAATGTTACAATTTAGAATAGTTGCATGCATATTAACAACAGCGCGTCAGACATTTGTCTTATGGGAATTGGGTAATTACAAGGACTGCTGACCAATTACAATGTTTAGTTAATTAGCTGCATTGCTTTTAATCAATTAAACGAGCAATTAATCTATTAAATACATTGACCAATATTATGCTGCTTGTATATTTGTTTTTAAGTTTTCCTGTTTATCCTTTTAAAATATTTTCTTTGCTTTGTGCATTTTCACATTGTGACTAAAATGGGGTTTCTATAGTATTTTGATTTATAAACATCAATATAGCATCCAGTAACAATATGGCAATATGTCTTATTGTGTGAGGGGGGGGTTATAGCTATAAACAATGGCAACAATCCAACAGGAAACTCATAATGTCACTTCTGTCAAATATAATAAGGAGGAGAAAATCAATTTGTGCATGCTAGTATACCGTAATTAAATGTATGGTTTAGAAAAGATATTAACCATGATTGTGATTGAACTAGAGGGAGAATTAAGCATTAAAACAGTTTGACTTAACTGTTATTAAATCAGAGTAGTTATGGCTGAGGACCTAATCATCAGTTTGGATGCTTTTAAAGTCAGACTGAAATTTGTTGAATGGAAACCTATATCCATCATGTTTTAGTTTTTTAAAAAAAAAAACATATTGCATGAAAATGGAATGTTTAACATTCTTCAGCCCAACTGATTTTCAGAATTTATTTATTTATTTATTCGATTTTTATGCCACTTTTCTCCTTAGACTCAGGGCGGCTTACAACATGTTAGCAATAGCACTTTTTAACAGAGCCAGCATATTGCACCCACAATACGGGTCCTCATTTTACCCACCTCGGAAGGATGGAAGGCTGAGTCAAAATTTCTGCTACTGGTTCTCCAAAACTTGTTTGAACCTGCTGGATCCAGGGGTGAAATCCAGCAGGTTCAAACAAGTTTTGGAGAACCAGTAGCAGAAATTCTGAGTAATTCGGAGAACTGGCAAATATCACTTCTGGCTGGCCCCAGAGTGGGTGGGAATGGAGATTTTGCAATATCCTTTCCCTAGGAGTGGGGAAGGAATGGGGATTTTGCAGTATCTTTCCCCTACCATGTCCACTAAGCCAAGCCCACAGAATCAATAGGGAAAAGTTTTGAATTTCGCTCCTGCACGAAACTGTCATGGCTGAGTAAGAAGTTTGATCCTAACTCTCCCTTGATGCAGGCTAACACTATAATCATTACACTACACTGGTTCTACTGATTTTTTCTACTACAAAGCAAATGTTTTGCAAATAACTGTGTTTTATCCATAGGATTGGCTTAGCAAATTATTCTTTAGCAGGATCGAGATATCTACATTAGAGCATCACTTTATTCTTCTCAATGGGGATTTGTCTGATAAGGAATCCTTTTTCTGTTTCATACTTGCAATAAATACTGAGTTACTTGTTTCAGGGAAATCTAAAACAATAAACTTGGAATAACATGTATATCTATTAATTAATCTAATTTATATGCCACCCAACTCTTCAAGGATTCTATGTCCCTGCTATATCATTTTCCCCCTTTCTGTATAGCTCTCCTTTTTCCTAAGTGTGTTTATTTCGGAAAGAAAGAAAGAAAGAAAGAAAGAAAGAAAGAAAGAAAGAAAGAAAGAAAAAAAGAGGGAGGGAGGGAGGGAGGGAGGGAGAGAGTCAATTATATTTAAGCTATGTTAAATGAAGACTTAGTCTCATGCTTGGAGGCTTCAGGGAACCAGTTATTTCTCAGCAGGATTCAAGATCCACCACTCACCCCGTTTTGCTTTATTTTGTTTTATTATTTATTTATTTGTTTTGTCCAATACACAATAATACACAATGAGAGTTATAGAGGATATAATCAGGTAGAATGTATTAAAGGGGGAATAGAGGAGAAAATAAAGGAGTGAAATATAACTATGAGAGAATAGCAGGAAAAGATAGAGGTATAGAAGAGAAGATATAGGAGAGACAATAGGACAGGGGACGGTAGGCACTCTGGTGCACTTATGTACACCCCTTACTGACCTCTTACGAATTTGGTGAGTTCAACCGTGGATAGTCTAAGGGTAAAGTGTTGGGAGTTAGGGGATGATACTACAGAGTCCGGTAGTGAATTCCACGCTTCGACAACTCGATTACTAAAGTTGTATTTTTTACAGTCAAGTTTGGAGGGGTTAATATTAAGCTTGTATCTGTTGTGGGCTCTTGTGTTGTTGTGGTTGTGAGATGCTATTTAGCCAGTAGCAGCGACCTGGTGTTATGCCATCCTACTTACCACATTTTCAAGCCATGTGCATGCATGCAACTCAAAGCACATGCGTGGAAGGTGAGTAAAATGGCTGAATGTGAGTTCACCGAGCTCATGTATCTGCACTTACATTTTCAGTGCTGGGTGAACCAGTAGGTAAATTATTGTGAATCCCACCTCTGTGCTGCATGTATATTATATGTCTAGCTTTTCAGATATACAGTATATTTTACCTTGTGAAAGACAATAAGTTTACATGAGTCTGAAGAACATAGCAAGGGTTATGATTTTTTTAAAGTTTTGATCAGAGATAATTGTAGTGATTTGTGGGATATGAGCCATTTTATACTTTCTACAATAATAGATTGTAGGCAATGAAGGGCTACCAAATTTTGTACTACCACAATGTGGGCGTGGCTTATGCAGGATGCCCTGCATTTTCTTTCAACATCTTTCAGTGCAAATTGGGTGCTCTGGGGTGGAGCTCAATTTTCGCTACCTCACCGCATTCCACCCCTGATTGTAGGGCTTTGTTAACAGAGAGCTTTGAGGTTTAACTTTGTTGTCGGTTTACCTGTTAACTATATATATGATAGACAGGTGTGTAACAGGCCAAATTGGTTGCAAATAGCTGTAGAAGTTTATAAATCCTAAGCTGATTTGCAAGAGGAGGAAGTTACCCTTGTTGCAATATACTTATCACTATTCAACTTGGGGACAATATGTATGTATGCGTTTTGGAGGATTTTTTGGTCTTTTAAATCAACATTTTAAAAATGTTTTTGGTTCTGCTCCTTTTCATTCCAAGTTACCTTTTTTTAAAAAAAAAAATTTTTTATTATCATACAAAGATTAAAAAAGAGCAGATATATGTTATTTTACATCTTATATCATTTCAGAGCATGACCATTATTGTAAAGTTGTGCTTAAATTCTAAATATTTTATACAGATACTTTATACGGGGCTGCCCTTGATTCCCCCTCCCTCCCGTTGAACTGTTGACTTAACAGTTCCAATTTTCTTTATAATATCAATGTGCAGCTTATGATATCAGCGGTTATCACCTTTTGCTCTGTTGTACAATTAATCTAGAGTCAGATTGGATTGATCTTAATTTTATATCTCAGGGTGATTTTCGGAACATCTTGTTTATTTACTACCATTATTGTTATTGTTTTTGTTCTTGTTTTGTTTTTTGTTTTTTTCCCTTGTTTCTACCCAGTCATAAAATTTATTCCAGATTTCATAATATTTTGATTCTTCTCTATTTTTGAGTTTTTGGGTTAATCTATCCATTTCTGCGCAGTCATATTTTTTTTATCATTTCTCTTTCTGATGGTGTTTCTTCTTTTTTCCAATTTTGTGCTATTGTAATTCTTGTTGCAGTAATCATGTGCTGTATCAGATAATAATGGTCTTTTTTAAGTTTTTGATTTATTATGCCTAGAAGAAAGGTCTCTGGTTTTAATTTCAATGTGATTGTGGTAATATCGCAAAGTTTTTTCCATGTCTTTTTTATATGGGGACATGTCCACCATAAATGAAAAAAGGTCCCATTTTTATTGTTACACCTCCAACAATTTGGTTTCAAATTTGGATATATTTTGGCTAGTCTGGCTGGTGCTAAGTGCCATCTATAAAATATTTTTTTGGATATTTTCGTTATTTTAACATTTTTCCACATTAGTTCCCATTAGTTCCAAATATATGTTATGCCCTATATTTTTGGCCCAACTAGTCATGTTTCCTTTAACTATTTCAGTTTCCATTTTGTACTCAATTAAACCAAGTTACCTTTTAACTCCAAGAAGGCTTTTTGGGGTTTTGATAGCAAACACTGGTCTGCTAGGGCAGAGTCATTCAGGCCAACCCTAAGTTTTTCTTCCAAGGATAACTAAAACTTATTGGCTGTGATTAATTAATCAAAAGAACCATCTGAGGAGGCTAAATGTATCCAATACTTCATTCAGCAGGATCTCAAGCAAGGTTGTGTAGCAGCAAGGCCAAATTCCAACTGCATTAAGCACACAGCAAGAAACATACAAGATCATCCATAAGAACCTATATTACGTTGCTTATAATTTCTTTTTGTCTTTATAAGCACAAAAGCTATATAAGCTAGAACACTCAGCATCTTAGCCCTGAATAATTTACGTGTAGGGAAGACAAAGTTATTGCCACTGCAGCTAGCAAATCAAATTATAGCACTGGAAGATCTCTGTACTCAAGCTGTGATTCCTTTGTTTATTCTTCCAAGCAGTAGGTGATTAGAAGAAAGCTCCAAGATATTTAAAGGCTTTCAGTTGTTTGATGTGGGTTGCATTCATTTACCAAATGTGAAATTAGGTTGCATGGTTAATATAATAATAATAATAATAATAATAATAATAATAATAATAATAATAATAATAGTAATAGTAATAGTAATAGTAATAGTGAATAGACTTCAGACTGACTGAATTCTGAAGCATAACATACCAGACATCATGATCGTGGAGAAAAAGAAAGTATGGATCATCGACATCGCAATCCCAGGGGACAGCAGAATTGAGGAGAAGCAGCTAGAGAAATTAGTGAAATACGAAGATCTAAAAATTGAGCTGCAATGACTCTGGCATAAGCCAGTGAAAGTGGTCCCAGTGGTACTTGGCACGCTGGGCGCAGTATCAAAGCATCTCAGCGGACATTTGAAAACCATCGGAATTGACAAAATCTCCATCTGTCAATTGCAAAAGGCCACTTTACTGGGATCGGCAGACATAATTTGCCACTACATCACACAGTCCTAGGTGCCTGGGAAGCGCCTGACTGGTGATGAAATACGAAATCCAGCATAGTGATCTCATTTGTTGTGTTGTACTGACATAATAATAATGATAATGATAATGATAATGATAATGATAATGATAATGATAATGATAATGATAATGATAATGATAATAATTAATCTTAAATACAGGGCCTTATCTAACAACATGAAATTCAATGTAGATAAAAGTAAGGTTTTACACATAGGCAAGAAAAACCAACTATATAGGTACAGTATAAGCTAGGTGAAACTTGGCTTAATGCCAGCAACAGTGAGTGGGAATCTTGGAATTCTAGTGGACAGTCACTTAAATATGAGCCAAAATTGTGTGACAGCAGCCAAAAAAGCCAATGCAACTTTAGACTGCATTAATAGAGGTACAGACCATGATCACATGGAGTCCTGGTACTGCTTTACAAAATCTTAGTAAGACCACATTTTTAATACTGCATTTAGTTCTGTTTGTCGCAATATGAAAAAGATGCTGAGACTCTGAAAAGATGCAGAGAAGAGCAACAAAAATGATTAGGGGGATGGAGGTTAAAACCTATGAAGAATGGTTACAGTAATTGTATATGTCTAATGAAAAGAAAGACTAGGGGTGATATGATAGCACTGTTACAATATTTATGGGGCTCTTACAAAGAAGAGGGAGTCTATAAGTATACGAGGGGATGTCACAGAGAGGAGGGGATCACTTTATTCTCCAGGGCACCAGAGGGCCGGACAAGGAACAATGGCTGGAAGCTGACCAAGGAGAGATTCAACATGGAGATAAGGAGGAACTTCCTGACGGTCAGAGCGATCAACCAATGGAACAATCTACCAGCGGACGTTGTGAACTCCAACACTCTGGACATTTTTAAGAGAAGATTGAACTGCCACTTGACTGGTGTGCTATAGGGTTCCTGCTTGGGCAGGGGGTTGAACTTGATGGCCTTCAAGGTCCCTTTCAACTCTAACAATAAATAAACTATTTCCCAAAGCACCAAAAGGCAAGACAAGAAACAATGGTTAGAAATGAACCAAGGACAGAAGTAACCTGGAATTAAGGAGAAATTTCCTAACAGTGAGAGCTAACAACCAGTGGAATAGCTTGCTTTAAAAGTTGCAAATGCTTCATCATGACTAGAGGCTTTAAGATCAGACAGCCGTTTGTCTGCCACAAGTGGCATGTGGAGCCATATCAGAAGGCACATGAGGTGTTGCCCTATGACAGCTCCAGTGCGTGGATCAACTAGATGATTTTCAGCATTGGGGAAGGCCCTTTTGCCCTCCAGAGGCTTCAGGGAAACTTCCCTGAAATCCAGGAGTGCAAAAAAAAACCACCTATGGAAAAACCAGAGGTTCAGAAAAACGGACTTCTGGTTTGCCCATTGTGCTGTTTTTTGCACTCTGGGGCTTCAGGAAGCTTCCCTGAAGGCTCTGAAGTATGGAAAACAGCACAAAGGGCAAACCAGAAGTCAATTTTTCCGAACTTCCGGTTTGCCTGTTTGGGCGGTTTTTCACCGTCCCAGGCTTCATTGAGGCCTGTGATCATGCGCAGGAGTGGCAGAGGCAACATAGGGGGATGTGCATGCATACAGGGGAGAGAAGGGTCTTGGCATGTGCATGCCAGTTATGCATGATGTGTTTGTGTGTATGTTTGGTTTTATAAATAAGGGTTTTTAGTTGTTTTATTATTGGATTGTCACATGTTGTTTTATCATTGTTGTTAGCTGCCCCGAGTCTACGGAGACGGGCGGCATACAAATCCAATAAATTATTATTATTATTATTATTATTATTATTATTATTATTATTAATTATTATTATTATTATTATGCATGCTGGCACATACACAGGCCCTCTTTTGGTATGCGAACCGAAAAAGCTTCACCATCACTGGTAAAGCGGGTTGGACTAGATGACCTCTGAGGTCCCTTTCAACTCTATTATTCTATGTTCCTTCTAACTTTGAAAACTGAAAATTCTGCACAGCAGAAAATGCCAAATACTGAAAGCTATTTACTGAAGGAAACTAGCTTCAAAAATTAGCACATTATATGAAAACACAAATACGGGCACTTTTTCTGCAATTTTTTCCCCTTAGATATGGAATTGAATTTTGCTTGAAAGTTTTTCACAGATTATAGAACGTAGCATGGGTGGCTACGACAGGCACCATCTATTTTCTTTGTATTTGAAGATTCCTTCTATCAAATATACATAATCTCCGTTGGCAAATAACAGTAGCAAGCCTCTCCGATATAGTTTATCTGTACAAGCAATTGTGGGACCCTAACATGCAATTCAGAATAAGTGAAACCTATTTTTTCCCTTCATCAAAGTCGGAGTATAATATACAATGCCTTGTTTAGACAGAATTGGCCAGGTTGTTGTTGTTGTTTTGAAAACACTGAGCTGTAAGATTATTCAGAAGTTAGGCTCAACTGATTTACAAATGTTCTGATAATGATCAATATGTAGATACTAGCTTTTATAAAGAGAGAAAAAATAAGCAATTTGCATTAGCTTCCTTAGCTGTGAAATAGAATTGCATTACCAGATGAAGCAAAACAATGCTCGGAAGGGATGTAATTTACTACTGTCATATTCCTCTAAAATTTGATACTTTTGCTTTCAAATTCTAGCATGTGCACTTGAATATTTTTCAAACAAATGGTATGTGTGCATGAGAGACAGAGAGTAAATGAATGAGTGATATAAACTTCCAGTTTCGACCTCACCTGCTGCCAAACAAAAGATTAAAATGGAAGCAGTGGAAGTGATGTGCCGGTGCCTGGAGGCTGTTGGGGTCTGGATGGGTGTCAACAGACTCAAACTCAACCCTGATAAGACGGAGTGGCTGTGGGTTTTGCCTCCCAAGGACAATCCCATCTGTCCGTCCATTACCCTGGGGGGGGGATCACTAACCCCCTCAGAGATGGTCCACAACTTGGGAGTCCTCCTCGACCCACAGCTCACATTAGAGAAACATCTTTCAGCTGTGGCAAGGGGGGCGTTTGCCCAGGTTCGCCTGGTGCACCAGTTGCGGCCCTATTTGGATCGGGAGTCACTGCTCACAGTCACTCATGCCCTCATCACCTCGGGGCTCGACTACTGTAATGCTCTCTACATGGGGCTACCTTTGAAAAGTGTTCGGAAACTTCAGATCATGCAGAATGCAGCTGCGAGAGCTATCATGGGCTTTCCCAAATATGCCCATGTTACACCAACACTCCGCAGTCTGCATTGGTTGCCGATCAGTTTCCAGTCACAATTCAAAGTGTTGGTTATGACCTATAAAGCCCTTCATGGCACCGGACCAGAATATCTCTGGGACCGCCTGCTGCAGCACGAATCCCAGCGACCAGTTAGGTCTCACAGAGTTGGCCTTCTCCGGGTCCCGTCAACTAAACAATGTCATTTGGCAGGACCCAGGGGGAGAGCCTTCTCTGTGGCGGCTCCGACCCTTTGGAACCAAATCCCCCCAGATATCAGAGTTGCCCCCACCCTCCTTGTCTTTCGTAAGCTCCTTAAAACCCACCTCTGTCGTCAGGCATGGGGGAATTGAGACTTTCCCTTCCCCCTAGGCTTATAAAATTTATGCATGGTATGTCAGTATGTATGATTGGTTTCTTACATTGGGTTTTTTTTAAATTAACTTAAATATTAGATTTGTTTACATTGTATTATTATTGTTGTTAGCCGCCTCAAGTCTACGGAGATGGGCGGCATCCAAATCTGATTAATAAATAAATATAATAAATTAAATCCAGAACTTTATTATTAAAATGATGCCATTTGAGTGACAACAGCCAGATTTTGGGGGATGGGAGGGGGGATGAGAACAGGGGGCATCATTATTCAATTATGCTAAATGCATACTTGTGATTATAGAAATCAGGTCTTCGGTGTGGCTGATAAATGATGCTATTTTTTTCACATCAGCTGGGTCAAGTCAGGTGCAAAATGATGTCCATTAGCCCCAGCAAAATTGAAACAAAAGAGATCAATGAAAGAGATCTGCAATAAGTTGAGGCCATTCATTTCACTTGCCTATTTTTATCACTAGAAAATGGAAACATTTTCCGATTACGTGTGGGAAAAGATTCGTTATTTATCTGAGCATCCAACATTTCAGCCAAAGCAGTTTCACTTTAAGAGGGGGTTTTTTTTCTTCCTTTAATGTCAGCTAACAATATTACCATATTCTGGAAAGATAGCAGTTGCTAAGAGAGCAAAATTCATAATCCTGTTTTAAAATAAATGTTTAGCTTGAAAATAAGATACATTTCTGCTAGTGAAATACAATAGATTGTTAACAAAGGCTTGGAAGTTTAATTAAGTTTTTATTTTATATGTTAACTATGTTATCATATAATACTAGACAAATGTCAGATTAAGTGGTTTGAGCAGTGTTGTAGAAATACAGCATGTAAACCATGTGCCTGCTTTGCAAGAAGGGAGGTGATATTATCTTCGAAATATATGCATCAATATTCAGCTGGGAGTACAATCTACGTAGATGTCTCTTTTCTTCTTTCTTATGCATTTTTTGGTGTAGTCTTGTTAGCTTTCTTTTGTTTTTCTATTATTTTTTCGGGGGTTTTTTTCTTTAATGATTTTTTTATTTTTTGTTTTTAATAGTTTATTGTTTTATTGAAAAAAAAGGGATGGGGAAAGGGGATACAAAAGAGAAAAGGAAAGGAAAGGGAGGTAGACCACATTTTACACGATATGGATAGCATATAGCAGTCATTGTATATCAGTTCTCGATATTAAGCTATACAAAGTAGAATGACAATAAAGTAACAGTAAGTTGTATATACAGTGGTACCTCAAGATACGAATCCCTCGTCTTACGAACAACTCAAGATACGAACCCGGGGTTCAGAAAAAAATTGCCTCTTCTTACGAACTTTTTTTGAGTTACGAACGCCAAACCCGAACTTCCAGGTTCGGCGTTCGGGAGGCTGCTGGAAAGCCCCCCGTCTGTTTTAAAAGGTGACAGCCGGGTGGCGGGGCTTCCCAGCAGCCTACGAATGCCGAACCCAGAAGTTCGGGTTTGGCGTTCGGCTTCGGGAGGCTGCTGGGAAGCCGCCCGGCTGTTTTAAAAGGTGACAGCCGGGCTGGGGGGCTTCCCTGCAGCCTCTCGAACCCCGAACTTTTGCCGAACTTCCGGGTTCGGGGTTCGGGAGGCTGCTGGGAAGCCCCCCAGCCCGGCTGTCACCTTTTAAAACAGCCGGGCGGCTTCCCAGCAGCCTCCGAACGTCGAACGCAGAAGTTCGGGTTTGGCGTTCGGCATTCAGGAGGTCGCTGAGAAGCCCCCAGACTGTTTTAAAAGGTGACAGCCGGGCGGCAGTGGTTTTTTGCAGGGTTTTTTATTTTGGTTGCACGGGTTAATTGACTTTACATTGTTTCCTATGGGAAACAATGTTTCGTCTTACGAACCTTTCGTCTTACGAACCTCCCCCTGGAACCAATTAGGTTCGTAAGACGAGGTATGACTGTATTCATATCTATTACTTATATAGATTCAAAAGTGTTTTGTTTATTTGTTTGTTTGTTTGTTTGTTTACTTACTTACTTACTTACTTACTTACTTACTTACTTACTTACTTACTTACTTACTTATTTATTGGATTTGTATGCCGCCCCACTCCGAAGACTCGGGGCAGCTAACAGCAATAACAAGACAGCATACAATAATAATCCAATACTAAAAACAATTAAAAACCCATTATTATAAAAACCAAGCATACATACAGACATATCATGCATAAAATTGTAAGGGCCTAGGGGGAAAGAGTATCTCAATTCCCCCATGCCTGGAGGCAGAGGTGGGTTTTAAGTAGCTTACGGAAGGCAAGGAGGGTGGGGGCAATGCTAATCTCTGGGGGGAGTTGGTTCCAGAGGGCCGGGGCCGCCACAGAGAAGGCTCTTCCCCTGGGTCCAGCCAAGAAGCATTGTTTGGTTGACGGGACCCGGAGAAGACCCACTCTGTGGGACCTAACTGGTCGCTGGGATTCGTGCAGCAGAAGGCGGTCCCTGAGAGATAATCTGGTCCGGTACCCTGAAGGGCTTTGTAGGTCATAACCAACACTTATTATGGCAGTGTGGGAACTGAGAGATATGTGGAAAGGCGAAGTAGAGTTTGAGTGGGGGAATAGGGAAAAGGGGAGATAGTACCTGCTATATAGCAGGTGTTAGTAGTTTGACGACTTGTTAGTTTATTGTGTATGGTAGGTGTATCTGTTTAAGATAGGTATAGATTGAGTTGTATAGTATATCAAAAGTATATCAAAAGTATATCAACAGTATATCAAAAGAATTGAATTCAGACAGTATATGCAACTAATGGGGTTTTTTTTAGAATTTTGAGTTGTATGTGGATGGGGGGGGGTTTGTGACGGTTTTTTAAAAATAAAAGACATTGGGGGGGGAAGAAAATTGATACATTTCATTTTATATTCCACATGAAATAATATCTGCTTTACTAGATCGGGAATGGGCACCTAGGCTCCCTTTACGTTCAGAGCATGGATGGCTCAAGAATTCTGGAAGTTGATGTCCGCAGGTCATAAAGGGGGCATTGTTGTCCCCATCTGTGCTAGACGTGTGCTGAAATTTGATGAAAAAGTTCACAGGAAAGATTTGGAAAAAGATAACAGAAATGTTTACTCTCTGTGGGTATACCAAAATCGGTTGTTTAAACTCTCTTTTCAGATGATAATTCTTTCCTGTTTTTAAGTGTTGTGCCTTTTGTTTAAATTCTGTTTTAAGGAGATAAGTGTTTGCTGATAAGCATCTGTTGCTTTTGTGGAAGGGACAGTTACCCAATTCATATCTGTTTAGGGCATATGATAGACCATGTAAGGTACTATTCATCTTTAGGAGAAAGGAAACAGAATGTAGACCATATTTAGGCAAGGAATTCTCTGTACCTCTGTCATAGGTTGAGGAATTCTGTATAACAGTATATAACCTGCTCTTTGGCTTCTGTACAAGTGTCTCTTCCTTTTTTGAATGTTAGTTCAATTCAGAAACAATTCCCGCCACTCGCATTGGGATTTTGGATCCTGCATACTGTTGTGGTTGGCTCTGGCCCAGCTCCTGCCCCAGGGAATGTGGAGGTGGATGCAGGGGAAACTTCAACATGCCACAGGCCTATGTTATTGCCGACAGAGTCAGTTCAGAGTTTAGTTTCCTTGGGCGAAGAAGAAGGTGGGAGTGACTCGGCAGAGGGGGGCTTGGCACACAGCCCAGGCAGTCAATCTCCCTTATCTTCCATTGATTCGGATGAAGACGTTTTGGATCCACGCAAGCGCAGAATTATGCGTAGAAGAGATCAAGTAAGAACATATTACAGGAGATAAGAGCAGCCACCTGTGTTTGGGTGGAGCTCCAGTAATTAGGGCTGCTGCTATAAATAGCAGCATGTGGGTTTGGCCGTTGTGGAAGAGTATTTGATCACAGTTCATCAGGAATCCTGTGTTGCTGGTTTCTGGACTTTGCTAGTTGATTTTTTATGCCTTTGAAAAAAAGCAGAGCAACGTGTGTGTATGTGTGTCTCACTTCGTTGGAAGAAGAAGGGGTGTGAAGTTTCTTCACAGCTGCTAGCTAAGTACTTAATGACTGCTTAAGGTTAATTGCACAGACTACTCGGTTGTTTTGGGAAGAGTGCTCTTTGCAATACAAAAAGAGTGCTTAGTTTATTTTGAATTTTGGGATAAAGAACATTGTTTTGAATTTTCAAACGTGTGTGTGTGTGAAATTTGTACCCTTGAATTTTCGGGAGGCTCCTACCAGAGAGCCCGGCAGAACACATACCAGATGTTTGTCACTATACTGATAGTTATAAAGCCACAACTTTTAATTAAGAAATCTTTCTCGTAATCTTCCTTCTAATGTGGGAATTCATAAGCTAAGCCTCAAGGAAAGCACTTCCATGCCTTCTGTGTCCAGTGCACTAGTGGGTTTCATTTACCTTCAGTACCGTTTTGGAACTGTGAACCCATGTGGCTCTTCTATGCATGCACACATAATCTATGATGATTTCCGGGTTGGTGGGTGGAGCCTCCTGATACCACTGCTACTGATTTGCCCAAACCGGGGCAAACCAGTAGCAACCTACCACTGCTCCAGTGGCTATAAAACAAAAGCTTATCCACACTATAAATGTGTAGCCTCTTGTCTCTCTTACTAATATTTCACTCATACCCCATGAGAAAGGGGATTGGGAGGGTCATCAGCTCAGTGACACATATTTTATAATTGAAGGGTTCAATTTCTGGATCTTCAGATTGAGTCTGGAAATAAGCCTGAAATGTGGAAAAATGTGGACATTACTAACTACCATAAGGAAGAAAATCACAAAGCCCCTAGCATGCTATAATAAAAAGAAATAGATTCCATACAGAGAGCCTCTGTTTTGTGATTACTATTATAATTTCTAATGGACTGAAAGAAATCTCTCAATGAGCAGCTACTAAATGTAGACACTTTGATGATTTGACTCAATTAATACTAATCTGTTTCTTGCTAGTTTCCAAGAGATTTCCAGGGTTTTGTCATTTATCAGTAGACTCAGGGCATCTGTTTCATTTTTTCCCTCTTAATGCGAAAAAGATATACAGTATATAATGTCCTTGCAATACAATATATATTGCATATGTACAATAGGTGTGTAATATTCAATATTCAATATTCAACCAATATTCACGAGCACATGGTTTATGGATATATTTATACAAGAAAACTGCTTAATATGATCTTAAATATTATATGTAGGCAAGAGTGGGCAGCAGGCAGGATGAGGTGGAATGCAGTTCCACTGGTGGAAATGAAGATGCATGTGCAGCTCCAGCTGATCGACGGCTGTCACTTCCTGGATTACTGTTCTCGGCTCGGCTCTCCTTCTTTTCCTTGCTGCTGCTGCTGCATCTGCGCTCCTTGCTTTTTTCCTCTTTCCTCCTTCCTGGCCTGGTACAAGCTTCCCTCTCTCCTGCCTGGCTCACCTCCAGCCTCACGTGGCCACCTCCCACCTGAGATGCAAGCAGAAGGCGTGGGTGGAAGCAGCGCTGGCAGTATTTATGCCTCTGGCAGCACCCGTTTGCCTAGCTATGCAGTCTGAGCCAGGCGGGTGCTAACCCAGGAAGAAGAGCATGAGAAACGCAAAGCAAATTGTCACCCCAGCGAGTAACACTGGTAAGGTTGTAAGTTGAGGACTTAACAGTTCACTTGAACGATAATTATCTTTCAAGCCACTCCCACCTGGTCACATGGCCGGCAAGCCACTCCTACCCAGTCACATGACAATTAAGCCACACCCACAAAATAAGCCACACCCACAATGTGGCAGTTAAAATTTTGGCTGCCCATTACTGTATTTAGGTCATAGGATCCGACTGAGCCAACTCTCTATCTTAACATTTCAGAGGTGCCAGGGGGAGTAGGAGACTGCCTCCTCCATGATATTGTGGTTAGCTCTGGCCCAGCTCCTGCCCCAAGGAATGTGCAGGTGAATGTAGGGAAGCATGAGTGACAGGGAAGAGGGGAGTTTGGCAGACAGCCCAGGAGAAGATCAATCATCTGTATCATCCTTGGATTCTGAACAAGAATTAATGACACATCCACGCATGCATAGAGTGATGCATAGGAGACAACAATTGAAGGATTATTACAAGAGAAAATGAGACCACCTGTGGTTGGGTGGGGCTCCAGTAATTAGGGTTGCTGCTATAAATAGCAATGTGTGGGTTTGGCCGTTGTGGAAAAGTATCTGATCACAGTTCTTCAGGAATCCTGTGTTGTTGTTTTCTGTTGATTTTTCATGCCTTTGAAACCAAAGCAGAGCAACGTGTTTGTGTGTCTCACTTTGTTGGAAGAAGAAGGGGTGTGAAGTTTCTTCACAGCTGCTAGCTAAGTACTTAATGAATGTTTAAGGGAAATTGTACAGACTACCCGGTTGTTTTGGGACGAGTGCTCTTTGCAATACAAAAAGAGTGCTTAGTTTATTTTGAATTTTGTGATAAAGAACCTTGGTTTGAATTTTCAAACGTGTGTGTGTCTGCAATTTGTACCGTTGAATTTTTGGGAGGCTCCTACCAGAGAGCCCGGCAGAACACATGGTTAGAGTCCAAGAGTTCTTGCTGGTGCTTCCAGTGAAGTCTTGTTGATCTAAGAAACCTAAAACACATTCACACTGAGTGTCAAATTGACCCAGAGATTAAATCCAGCAGGTTCTGCCAGGTTCTGGAGAACCGGTAGCAGAATTTTTGAGTAGTTCATAGAACTGTTCATAGAAATACCACCTCTAGCTGGCTCCAGAGTGGGGAGGGATTGGGGATTTTGCAGTATCCTTCCCCTGCCATGCCCACCAAGCCATGCCCACCAAGCCACACCATGCCCACCAAGTACTACCCACAAAACTGGTGGTAAAAGAATGTATTTCACTAATTGACCTACACCTAGAAGTATTAAAGAAAAACCTTAGGCCACACTATCATACCAATGACAGGCCATGCTGCTTTTACAGGAAATCTAATTTTATGATCTGCTACTTATGAAGAAAAGAGAGGATAATAAATATCAAATGAGGTAATGAGCAATATAACAAGTGGAGCCTTTCAGACCAATTTAAAAGCCTAATTTTACATTGGACAGCAATATAAAGAATATAGAAGCTTCTCTGTTACCTGGAAAAAGTTTGGATCTAAGAGCCGAGAATTTGGGGGAATCCAGAACCCTTCCCCATGTATAGAAAACACAAAAGTAAAGATGAGATGATGTCTATGAAAATGTGTATGAAAATGTATTTGTGCTATCTGTGGTGCCTTTAAAACGGTTAGTGTTTGGTTGTGCTACTATTACCTGCAATATTTGCAAGCAAACTTTTCCTGCAATTTAAGATCAATTGTTTACTTCATTACATTGGAATTTTGACCTATTTCTCTGTGGCAAACTGCTTCAATTCAGTAACATAAGGTATTTCTTCACACATAAAGAACACGTAAAGCTCTGTCAACTCTTAGTCCACAAATGCTTTGACTTGGTTTAGACTTGGTCATTCTAAAAACATTTATTCATTATTTATTTATTTATTTTGTTCAATACACAATAATACACAATGAAGGTTATAGATGATATAGTAGAGAAGAAATACGAGATATAGGAGGGACTATAGGACAGGGGATGGAAGGCACTCTAGTGTGTACGCCCCTTACTGACCTCTTAGGAATCTGGAGAGGTCAACCGTGGATAGTCTAAGGGTAAAATGTTGGGGGTTAGGGGATGAGACTATGGAGTCCGGTAATGAATTCCACGCTTCAACAACCCGATTACTAAAGTCATATTTTTTACAGTCAAGTTTGGAGCGGTTAATATTAAGCTTGAATCTGTTCTGTGCTCTTGTGTTGTTGTGGTTGAAGCTAAAGTAGAAATATTGTTCTTCATCATCAGTTCTCTTGTAGACTTTTGTATGTTTGGGATCACTGTCTGGTGCAAAAACCAGTCCCAAAGTAATGAACTACATCCAAACTATGAAATTACCATTTCCATCTTTGAAATTGACATGACATTCATATTGCTAATGATATTTTTTATTTCCACCATGAATGTAGCCATATTCATATAGCCTCATAATTCCACTTTTGACTCAACTCTACCTGAAACATTCTGCTAGAAATTTGGAGAGTCATCTAGGTGCTTTTTGACAAACATGAGAGAAGCATCAATGTTCTTTAATGAGCAATTATAAGTTTTATGAGTGAGTCTCCAGATGGTTTAATAAAATTGCTTGTGCTATTTTAGTTTGCGATTTTACCTCGCTATATAAAGGATAGTATGGCACATGAGCTAGAATTTATTATGTATCATTTCCAAGGGGATTGTAGTTGTAAAATGCTGTCTTGAACAAGTAGAATTATAATATTTATTTCAATAGAATAGAATACGCGGCCAGTGATTAATCCCCGGCCCGGATTTGCCGCTGGGCCAGGGAGACACGGCTCCTGGTGTGGCCGCCATCTTGAAGGCCGGGATCTCGCCCCACCCCGATTAAGTTAAGGGTTCTGGAAGAGATGCTTCGAGAGTACCACCCTTACAGGAGCGCGGAGGCACTCCTGCAGGGTTTTACGGAGGGATTTAGGATACCCTATTTCGGGCCTAGGAAGGCTTTCATGGCCAAGAACCTTAAGTCGGTGGTGGGTCATGAAGATATTGCTAGGGCTAAAATCCAGAAGGAGGTAGCCGAAGGAAGGGTATTGGGCCCCTTCCCATGCCCGCCTTTGCCGGCTCTTAGGGTGTCCCCCTTGGGGGTGGTTCCCAAGAAGGCTAGTGGTGAATTTCGGTTGGTTCACCATTTGTCCTTCCCGAAGGGAGAATCAGTGAATGATTTCATTCCTGATGAGCTTTGCTCAGTTCGCTATGCGTCCTTTGACGCGGCGGTGGATATGGTTAGGAAGTGTGCCATAGGAGCTCGCATGGGGAAATGCGACATTAAGTCTGCATTCCAGCTCCTTCCCATACATCCGGATGATTTCGAGCTTCTGGGTTTCCACTTTGAAAGTGGCTGTTATGTAGATAGAGCATTGCCCATGGGCTGCTCTATATCTTGCTCCCTGTTTGAGAGCTTTAGCACCTTCTTAGAATGGGCGTTCAGGAGGCGATCCAATTTGGATTTGGTAATTCATTACCTCGATGATTTCCTGGTTGCTGGGCCTGCGCATTCTGAGCAATGTTCGGCTCTAATGTCGGCCTTCAAGACCCTTTGTACTCACCTGGGGGTTCCTTTGGCCCCCAAGAAGACCGAATGCCCCGCCACCAGGATTACCTTTTTGGGTATTGAATTGGACTCTGTCGAGCAATCTTGTAGATTGCCCTTAGAGAAGCTAATTAAATCCAAGGTAAATTAGACCAGGTGTTGGCTAGCCGTAAGGTGACCCATCGCCAGCTTCAGGAATTGGCCGGGCTACTTAATTTTGCCTGCTGGGTGGTAGCCCCCGGCAGGGCCTTTTCCCGGCATGCGTACATGGCAATGAAGGGGCTTTGTTTGCCCCATCATCGAACACGATTATGTGCTGGGGTATGGAATGACCTACATGTCTGGCGGGTCTTCTTAGCCCACTTCAATGGTCCGTCCTTTTGGAGGCACGAGCTTCTATTGGAAGCTGAGTTGCAATTGTGTTCAGACGCCGTGGGGACCTGCGGGTTTGGGGTTATTTTAGGTGACCAGTGGTGCTATTCTATGTGGCCTCTGGAATGGAGGGCCTCTCCAGTGGTCAAGGATTTGACCTTCTTGGAGCTCTTCTCATTGGTGGTAGCTGGGAGAGATCTGGGGGGAGCAATTTAGGGACAAAACTGTGCACTTTTGGTGTGACAACCTGGCGGTAGTCCATGTTGTGAATGCCCTGTCTTCTAAAAATGACAGGGTCATGCAGCTTGTCCGCCATTTTGTGCACAGGTCTTTGTCCCTAAATGCATTATTTCTGGCCTGGCATGTTCCCGGGCTTGACAATGGGATTGCTGACGCCTTGTCCCATGGTCAGCTGTCCAGATTTCGGACACTCGCTCCATGGGCTCACGCGTCACCGGAAGCCTTCCCCTGCCACCTGTGGAGCCTGGGTAGTTGAAGATCGAGGCGGGAAGGGCCATGGCCCTCTCAGTAGCGCCCGGCCCTTGAGGTTTTATCAGTAGTTAGGTAGCGTGTTTCAGTTGAATTTGGACAGTCCAGGGTTACCCGCATACCTGACCCATCAGGGTTGCTCACCTGATAGAGTTTTGTGCTCTGCTTCAGCAGCGCGGCCTGTCGGTAAACATTAGGCTAGATGGCAGGCCTGGCTTTTCTTTCTAAGGCCAGGGGTTTTCCTGACTCCTCTTGTGATTTCCGTATTTGGAAGATGCTAGAAGAGTGGATGAAGGAACGACCTAGCCCCCCAGTAGACAGCAGTCAGGCACTAACTGTACAGCAGCTGTCCCTCATTAATGGTCTGAGAGCCACCTTTTCAGGCGGTGGCCAATGTGATGTTTTCAGGGCCCTTCGAGCGAGTGAGGCTTGAACCTGAACCTGAACCTGTACCTGTGCCTATACCAGTACCTGAGCCTGTGCCTGAGCCTGACATGAGCCTGTGCCTGAGCCTGTGCCTGAACCTGTACCTGAGCCTGTACCTGTACCGGAACCTGTACCAGTACCTGAACCTGTGCCTGAGCCTGACATGAGCCTGTGCCTGAGCCTGTACCTGAACCTGTACCTGTACCTGAACCTGAGCCTGACATGAGCCTGAACCTGTACCTGAACCTGTACCTGAACCTGTGCCTGAGCCTGACATGAGCCTGTACCTGAACCTGTACCTGAGCCTGTGCCTGAGCCTGACATGAGCCTGTGCCTGAACCTGAACCTGTGCCTGTGCCTGAGCCTGACATGAGCCTGAGCCTGTACCTGAGCCTGTGCCTGTGCCTGAGCCTGACATGAGCCTGTGCCTGAGCCTGTGCCTGTACCTGTGCCTGAGCCTGTCCTGTACCTGTGCCTATACCTGTGCCTGAACCTGAGCCTGTGCCTGAGCCTGACATGAGCCTGTGCCTGAACCTGAACCTGAACCTGAACCTGTGCCTGAACCTGAGCCTGTACCTGAGCCTGTGCCTGAGCCTGACGTGAGCCTGTGCCTGAACCTGTACCTGAACCTGTGCCTGTGCCTGAGCCTGTACCTGAACCTGTATCTGTACCTGAATCTGAACCTGAGCCTGACATGAGCCTGAACCTGTACCTGAACCTGTACCTGTGCCTGAGCCTGACATGAGCCTATACCTGAACCTGTACCTGAGCCTGAGCCTGTGCCTGAGCCTGACATGAGCCTGTGCCTGAGCCTGAGCCTGTCCTGTACCTGTGCCTATACCTGTGCCTGAACCTGAGCCTGTACCTGTACCTGAGCCTGTACCTGAGCCTGTGCCTGAGCCTGACATGAGCCTGTGCCTGAACCTGTACCTGAACCTGTACCTGAGCCTGTGCCTGTGCCTGAACCTGTGCCTGTGCCTATACCTGAACCTGAACCTAAACCTGTACATGAACTGTAACTGAACCTGTACCTGAACCTGAACCTATACCTGAACTGAACCTGTACCTGAACCTGAACCTAAACATAACATAAATATAAAAAACATAAACATAAAAAACATAAAAAACATAAACATAAAAAACATAAACATAAAAAACATAAAAAACATAAACATAAAAAACATAAAAAACATAAACATAAAAAACATAAAAAACATAAACATAAAAAACAAAAACCATAAAAAACCATAAAATAAACAGAAACAGAAACCTGTGCCTGTGCCTATACCTGTGCCTGAGCTAGTACCTGAACCTGTACCAGTACCTGAGCCTGTGCCTGAGCCTGACATGAGCCTGTGCCTGAGCCTGTACCTGTACTTGAACCTGTGCCTGAGCCTGTGCCTGAACCTGTGCCTGAGCCTGTACCTGTGCCTGAACCTGTACCTGTGCCTGAACCTATACCTGAAACTGAACCTGTAGCTGACCTGTACCTGAACCTGTACCTGACCTGTACCTGAACCTGAACTGTACCTGTACCTGTACCTGAACTGTACCTGAGCCTGTACCTGAGCCTGTACCTGTGCCTGAACCTGTACCTGTGCCTGAACCTATACCTGAACCTGTACCTGTACATGAACATGAACATGAGCCTGTACCTGAACTGTACGTGAACCTGTACCTGAACCTGTACCTGAACATAAACATAAACATAAATATAAACAATATAAATATAAAAAATATAAATATAAATATAAAAAACATAAAAAACAAAAAATATAAAAGCCATAAAAAACATAAACATTAAAAACATAAAAAACACAAAAAACATAAAAAACAAAAACCATAAAAAACCATAAAATAAACATAACCTAAACCTAGACCTAGACCTAGACCTAGACCTAGACCTAAACATAAACATAAACATAAACATAAACATAAACATAAACATAAACATAAACAAACATAAACATAAACAATAGAAACATAGAAACATAGAAGACTGACGGCAGAAAAAGACCTCAAGGTCCATCTAGTCTGCCCTTATACTATTTCCTGTATTTTATCTTACAATGGATATATGTTTATCCCAGGCATGTTTAAATTTAGTTACTGTGGATTTAACAAACCACGTCTGCTGGAAGTTTGTTCCAAGGATCTACTACTCTTTCATTGAAATAATATTTTTTCATGTTGCCTTTGATCTTTCCCCCAACTAACTTCAGATTGTGTCCCCCTGTTCTTATGTTCACTTTCCTATTAAAAACATTTCCCTCCTGAACCTTATTTAACCCTTTAACATATTTAAATGTTTCGATCATGTCCCCCCTTTTCCTTCTGTCCTCCAGACTATAAAGATTGAGTCCATTAAGTCTTTCCTGATACGTTTTATGCTTAAGACCTTCCACCATTCTTGTAGCCCGTCTTTTTGTAGGTGAGGTCTCCAGAACTGAACACAGTACTCCAAATGTGGTCTCACCAGCGCTCTATATAAGGGGATCACAATCTCCCTCTTCCTGCTTGTTATACCTCTAGCTATGCAGCCAAGCATCCTACTTGCTTTTCCTACCACCCGACCACACTGCTCACCCATTTTGAGACTGTCAGAAATTACTACCCCTAAATCCTTCTCTTCTGAAGTTTTTGCTAACACAGAACTGCCAATGCAATACTCAGATTGAGGATTCCTTTTCCCCAAGTGCATGATTTTGCATTTGGAAACATTAAACTGCAGTTTCCATTGCTTTGACCATTTATCTAGTAAAGCTAAATCATTTACCATATTACAGACCCCTCCAGGAATATCAACCCTATTGCACACTCTGGAGTCATCAGCAAATAGGCAAACCTTCCCTACCAAACCTTCCCCTATGTCACTCACAAACATATTAAAAAGAATAGGACCCAGAACAGACCCTTGTGGCACACCGCTTGTAACCTGTCTCTGCTCAGAATACTCGCCATTAACAATAACTCTCTGATGTCTACGCTTCAGCCAGCTTGAAATCCACTGAGCTGTCCAGGGATTAAGTCCAATCTTCACTAATTTATCTATCAGCTCTTTATGTGGAACCGTATCAAAGGCTTTGCTGAAGTCCAGATAGGCAATATCCATGGCACCACCCTGATCCAACACCTTTGTGACATAGTTGAAGAAATCAATGAGATTAGTCTGACATGATTTGCCTTCAGTAAAGCCATGCTGATTTGGGTCCAATAAGTTATTGGTTTTTAGGTGCTGTTTTATCCTCTTTTTGAATAGAGTCTCCATCATTTTAACTACAACTGATGTCAAGCTAACTGGCCTGTAGTTACCAGCTTCTTCTCTACTGCCCTTCTTGTGGATAGGCACAACATTGGCCATTCTCCAATCCTCAGGAACTTCTCCTGTTAACAGGGATTGGTTAAACAAATCAGTCAGGGGGGTAGCAATGACAGATCTGAGTTCTTTAAGAACTCTGGGGTGGATGCCATCTGGACCCATTGCCTTATTTATCTTTAATCGTTCAAGTTCTTCTAAGACATCGGCTTCTAAGATCAGTGGAGCTGAATCCATACAGCTGGAAGCAATGCTATATCCCTCTATAGTATTATTTTGTAAGGTGTCTTTTGAGAAAACTGAACAGAAGTAGCTATTGAAATGGTCAGCAATCTCCTTTTTCCTATCAATGCATGTATTATTCCCGGTACTAAGCTTCGTGATGCTGCAGTTTTTCTTCTTCCTATCACTAATATATCTAAAGAAGGTTTTATCCCCCTTCTTTACAGATTTTGCAATTTCTTCCACTTTTGAGGCTTTAGCAGCATATATTATCTGTTTTGCCTCCTTCTGTCTCATTTTATACACCTATCAGGTATACTTCCAGACTCTTTATACCTCCTATAGGCAGCCTTTTTTTCATTGACTATAGCCCTTACATCATTGCTAAACCATAGCGGTTTCTTCTTCCTTTTACCTTTAATTATTTGCTTTACATACAGTCCTGTGGATTTTAAGATGGCCTTTTTCAATACAGTCCACTGGGTGCTTGCTCCTGCCATTTTATCCCTCTACTTTAATTCATTATTTAAATATTCCCCCATTGCGTTAAAATTTGTTTTTCTGAAATCCAATACTTTGGTTGCAGTGTAGGATTGCTCACAATCAGTTTTTACATCAAACCACAAACATAGATGGTCACTGCAACCTAAATTGACCTCTGAAACCCAATTCCCATTCATAAAAACTAAATCTAGAATATTCTTCCCTCTAGTTGGTGTCTTAACTAGCTGTGCCAGAGCTGCTCCTGTAAAGGCCTCTACTATATTCTTACTTTTGCATGTAAAGGCACTGGGGATATTCCAGTCAACATTAGGCATGTTGAAATCACCCATAACCACAATATCTCCCTTTACTGCCATTAGGGTAATTTCATCCACCATCTTGTTGTCATGTTCCTCAGATTGCCCTGGAGGCCTATAGATCACCCCAATTCTAATGACAGAACCGTCTTTATTTTGCATGCAAATCCAGAGGGTCTCCAGATCTTTACATGTATTTTGAATTAGTATTGTTTTTAGACTTTCTTTAACATAAATGGCTACTCCACCTCCCCTTCTCTCTATTCTATCCTTCCTATACAGTGTATATCCTGGTATGGATATTTCCCATTCATTGGAATCCTTAAACCATGTCTCAGTTATGGCAACCAGATCCAAATTATCTCTAGATATTATGGCCATTAACTCACAGAGCTTGTTGCTCAAGCTTCGAGCATTCGTGCACATTACCCAAAGAACATTATTTTCATTATTAGTTTGCCCCTTATCATCAACAACTACATCTATTTTATTTACAGCTCCCTTTTCATAAGCTTCCAGAAACTGCTTTATCCTCATTGGTCGGGGACAGAAATCACCCACATCAGTTACATCTCTGTCCCCTTTACCTAGTTTAAATGCCTGTCCAAAAAAGTTCTGAATTCCTCACCGAGCACTTGGATACCTCTGTATGATGGATGCAAACCATCCCTCTTAAACAACTCCCTATTAGACCACCCCTGACATCATGACTTACATAGCCAAAACCTTCAGCTTTACACCACTGCCTTAATCACACATTAAACTCTCTGAGACAAGTTATATAAAAATATATAAATATAAAATATATAAATATAAAATATATAAAACACATAAAAAACAAACAACATAAACAACATAAAATAAACATAAAATATAAAATTATAAATATTTTTTCTCTATAAAAACATAAAAAACGATAAAAACCATAAAAAACAAACAAACATAAACAAACAAACATAAACATCATAAACAAACAAAAACACAAACATAAACATAAACAATATAAATATTAAAATATTAAAATATAAAAAATATAAACATAAAAAACAAGAAACATAAAAAACATAAAAAACATGAACATGAACATGAACATAAAAATATAAATATAAAATAAAATATATAAATATAAAAAACAAAGAACATAAACAACATAAACATAATACTGAACATAAACATAAACATAAACAAATATTAAAAATATAAATATAAATATAAAAATATAAAATATATAAATATAAAAAACAAAAAACATAAAAAACATAAAAAACAAAAAATATGAACATAAACATAAACATAAAGATAAACATAAAGATAAAAATAAACAAACATACACATAAACATGCACATAAACAAACAAATATAAAAAATATAAGTATAAAATATATAAATATAAAAAACATAAAAAACAAACATAAACATAAAAAACACAAACAATATAAATATAAAAATATAAAAAATATATACCTAAAAAACAAACAAAAAACATAAAAACAAAAAACATGAACATGAACATAAACATAAAAATATAAATATAAACAACATAAACAACATAAACAACATAAACAACATAAACAACATAAACAACATAAACATAACATAAACATAAACATAAACAAACATAAACAAATATAAAAATACAAATATAAAATATATAAATATAAAAAAACATTAAAAACATAAACAATATAAATATAAAAATATAAATATATAAAAATATAAAAAATATAAACAGAAAAAACAAAAAACAGAAAAAACAAAAAACAAAAAACATGAACATGAACATAAACAAAAAATATGAATGTAAATATATAAAATATATAAATATAAAAAATATAAACAACATAAACAACAAACAACATAAACAACATAAACAAAACATAAACATAAACAAACAAACAAGCATAAACAAACAAATATAAAAAATATAGATATATAAAAATATAAAATATATAAATATAAACAAAACAAAAACATAAAAAACAAATAACATAAAACATAAAAAACATAAAAACATGAACATAAACATAAAGATAAACATAAAGATAAAGATATAAACATAAACATAAACACAAAGACAAAGACACACATACACATGCACACAAACACAAATATAAACATAAAAATAAACAAACATAAACATAAATAATATAAACATAAAAAACATAAAAAACATGAACATAAACAAACATAAACACAAACATAAACATAAACAACAACATAAACACAAAGACAAAGACAAACATAAACAACATAAACATAAACATAAACAAACATAAATAATATAAATATAAAACACATAAAAAACAAAAAACAAAAACATAAAAACATAAACATAAACAAACATAAACAACAACAACACACACAAACCCAAACATAAACATTAAAACATAAACATAAACAACAACATAAACACAGACACAAACACACAAACACAAACATAAACATAAATAATATAAATATAAAACACATAAAAAACAAAAAACATAAAAACATAACATAAAAAACAAAAACATAAACACAAACACAAATATAAACATAAACATAAACAAACATAAACATAAATAATATAAATATAAAACACATTAAAACAAAAAACAAAAAACAAAAAACAAAAACATAAAAAACATAAACATAAACAAACAAACAACAACAACACACACAAACACAAACATAAACATTAAAACATAAACATAAACAACAACATAAACACAGACAAACACAAACACACAAACACAAACATAAACATAAATAATATAAATATAAAACACATAAAAAACAAAAAACATAAAAGCATAAAAACATAAAAAACAAACACAAACACAAATATAAACATAAACATAAACAAACATAAACATAAAATATAAATATAAAACACATAAAAACAAAAAACAAAAAAACATAAAAACAAACATAAACATAAACAAACATAAACATAAACATAAACATAAACATAAACATAAACATAAACATAAACATAAACATAAACATAAACAAACATAAACATAAACATAAACATAAACATAAACATAAACATAAACATAACATAAACATAAACATAAACAAACATAAACATAAACATAAACATAAACATAAACATAAACATAAACATAAACATAAACATAAACATAAACATAAACAAACAAACAAACATAAACATAAACATACATAAACAAATATAAAAACAAACATAAACATAAACAAACAAACATAAACATAAACAAACAAATATAAAAACATAAACATAAACATAAACAAAGAAACATAAACAAACAAATATAAAAAATATAAATATAAATATATAAAATATAAAATATATAAATATAAAAAACATAAAAACATAAAAAACATAAAACATAAAAAACACGAACATAAACATAAAGATAAAAATAAACATAAACATAAACATAAAAACAAACACAGAAACATAAACTTAAACAAAACCACAAACACAAACATAAACATAAAAACATAAACAAACAAAAACAAAAACATAAACACAGACAAACACAAACACACAATCACAAATATAAACATAAACATAAACAAACATAAACATAAATAATATAAATATAAAACACATAAAAACAAAACATAAAAACATAAACATAAACACAGAGACAAACACAAACATAAACATAAACAAACATAAACATAAACATAAACAAACATAAACAAACATAAACAAACATAAACAAACATAAACAAACATAAACAAACATAAACATAAACATAAATAATATAAATATAAAACACATAAAAACAAAACATAAAAACATAAACATAAACATAAACAAACAAATACAAAAATATAAATATAAATATATAAAAATATAAAATATATAAATATAAAAAAACAAAAAACATAAAAACCAAAAAACAAAAAACATTAAACATAAACAAACAAACATAAACATAAACATAAACAAACAAATATAAAAAACATAAACATAAACAAACATAAACATAAACAAATATATATATATATATATATATATATATATATATATATATAAATATAAAATATATAAATATAAAAAACATAAACATAAAACATAAAAAACATGAACATAAACATAAAGATAAAAATAAACAAACATAAAGATAAAAACAAACACATAAACATAAACATAAACATAAACACAAACACACACAAATATAAACATAAAAATAAACATAAACAAACATAAATAATATAAATATAAAACACATAAAAAACATAAAAACATGAACATAAACACACATAAACATAAACACAAACACACACAAACATAGAAAACGTAAAACACATAAAACACAAAAAACATAAACATAAACAAACATAAAAACATAAACATAAAAACATAAAAACATAAAAACATAAAAACATAAAAACATAAAAACATAAAAACATAAAAAAAAACATAAAAACATAAACAACAACATAAACATAAACAACAACATAAACATAAACACAAAGACAAACAAACACACACAAACACAAACACAAACATAAACAAACATAAACATAAATAATATAAATATAAAACACAAAAAACAAAAAAACATAAAAAACATAAACATAAACAAACATAAACATAAACAACAACATAAACATAAACACAAAGACAAACACAAACACACACACAAACACAAACATAAACATAAATAATATAAATATAAAACACATAAAACATAAACAACATAAACAACATAAATAAACATAAACATAAACATACAAACATAAACATAAACAAACATAAACATAAACAACATATACATACAAATATAAAAAATAAATATAAATATATAAAAATATAAAATATATAAATATAAAAAACAAAAAACATAAAAAACAAAAAATAAACAACAACATAAACAAACAAAACACAAACATAAACAACATAAACAATATAAATATAAAAAGCATAGAAAAGAAAAAACATAAAAACCCCTAACCCTAACCCAAACATAAACATGAACATGAACATGAACATACAAATATAAAAAATATAAATATAAATATATAAAAATATAAAATATATAAATATAAAAAACATAAAAAACAAACAAATAAACATAAACACAAAGACAAACACACACACACAAACACAAATATAAACAAAAATAAACATAAACAAACAAAAACATAAATAATATAAATATAAAACACATAAAAAACAAAAAACATAAAAACATGAACATAAACAAACATAAACACAGACACACAAACATAAAAAACATAAAACACAAAAAATACAAAAAGCATAAACAAACATAAACACAGAGACAAGCACACACACGCACACACACACACATAAACAAACAAACATAAACATAAATAAATAAATATAAACAAACAAATATAAATATAAAAATATAAAAATATAAAAATATAAAATATATAAATATAAACAAACAAACATAAATAAACAAATATAAAAACATAAACATAAACAAACAATAAACATAAACATAAACAAACATAAACAAACAAATATAAAAAATATAAATATAAATATATAAAAATATAAAACATATAAATATAACAAAACATAAAAACCATAAAAAACCATAAAACATAAAAAACATGAACATAAACATGAAGATAAAAATAAAGATAAAGATAAAAACAAACACATAAACATAAACATAAACATACATAAACATAAACAATATAAATATAATAAGCATAAAAAACAAAAAACATAAAAAACATAAACAAACAAGAAACATAAAAAACATAAATAAACATAAACAAACATAAACATAAACATACATAAACATAAGCAACATAAACAAACACAAACACAAACAAACATAAACATAAACAATATAAACATAAACAATATAAATATAAAAAACAAAAAACAAAACACATAAAAACATAAAAAACACAAACACAAACACACACAAAAAACAAAAAACATAAAACACAAAAAACATAAAACACAAAAAACATAAACATAAACACAGAGACAAACACAAACATAAACATAAACAAACAAACATAAACATAAACATAAACATAAACATAAACGTACATAAACATAAACAAACATAAACAAACATAAACATAAACAAACATAAACATAAACATAAACATAAACACATAAACATAAACAACAACATAAACATAAAACAACACAAACACAAACGCAAACAAACATAAACATAAACATCATAAACAAACATAAACAAACAAACATAAACATAAACATAAAAAACATAAACATAAAAAAACATAAACATAAAACAACACAAACACAAATGCAAATAAACATAAACATAAACATAAACATAAACATCATAAACAAACAAACAAACATAAACATAAACATAAACATAAACAAACATAAATATAAACAAACAAACATAAAACAACACAAATACAAACGCAAACAAACATAAACATAAACATCATAAACAAACATAAACATAAACAATATAAATATAAATATAATAAGCATAAAAACAAAAAACAAAAAACATAAGAAACAAAAAACATAAATAAACATAAACATAAACATAAACAAAGCATAAAAACAAAAAACATAAACATAAACACAGACAAACATAAACACACACACAAACACAAATATAAACAAACATAAACATAAATAATATAAATATAAAACATAAAAAACAAAAAACATAAAAACAAACACAAACATAAACAACATAAACATAAACAAACATAAACATAAAACAACACAAACACAAACACAAACACAAACAAACATAAACATAAACATAAACATCATAAACAAACATAAACAAACAAAAACAAACATCATAAACATAAACATAAACATAAACATAAACAAACATACATAAACATAAACATAAACATAAACATAAACATAAACATAAACATAAACATAAACATAAACATAAACATAAACATAAACATAAACATAAACATAAACATAAACATAAACATACATAAACAAACAATATAAATATAATAAGCATAAAAACAAAAAACATAAGAAACAAAAAACAAACAAACACAAACATAAACAACATAAAAATAAACATAAAAATAACACAAACACAAACGCAAACAAACATAAACATAAACATCATACACAAACATAAACAAACAAACATAAACATAAACAAACAAACATAAACATAAACATAAACAATATACATATAAGCATAAAAACAAAAATAAGCATAAAAACAAAAAACATAAAAAACATAAGAAACAAAAAACATAAATAAACATAAACATAAACATAAATAATATAAATATAAAACATAAAAAACAAAAAACATAAAAACATAAAAAACAAATATAAACAAACATAAACATAAACATAAACAACAACAAACATAAAGATAAACACAAAGACAAACACACACACAATCACAAATATAAACATAAACATAAACCAACATAAACATAAATAATATAAATATAAAACACAAAAACAAAAAACAAAAACATAAACAACATAAACATGAACATGAACAAACATAAACATAAACATAAACAACATAAACATACAGAGATAAAAATATAAATATAAATATATAAAAATATAAAATATAAAAATATAAAAAACAAAAAACAAAAAACATGAAACATAAAACATAAGCATAAATAATATAAATATAAAACACATAAAAACATAAAAAACATAAAAAACATGCACATAAACAAACATAAACACAAACACAAATACAAACACAAACACACAAAAACATAAAAAACGTAAAACACAAAAAACAAACATAAACACAGAGACAAACACATGCATACACAAACACAAACAAACATAAATATAAACAAACATAAACATAAATAATAAATAAATAATAATAAATAACAACATAAAAATATAAAAAACAAACATAAACTAACATAAACAAACATAAACATAAACAACAACATAAACAACAACATAAACACAAAGACAAACACAAACATACACTAACAAACAAAACTGTCATAACTGACACCCCAACTGTCATAACGGTCACCCCCAACTGTCACAACTGACACCCCCAACTGTCATAACTGACACCCCCAACTGTCATAACGGTCACCCCCAAATGTCATAACGGTCACCCCCAACTGTCATAACGGTCACCCCCAACTGTCATAATGGTCACCCCCAACTGTCATAACTGACACCCCCAACTGTCATAACTGACACCCCCAACTGTCATAACTGACGCCCCAACTGTCATAACTGACGCCCCCAACTGTCATAACTGACGCCCCCAACTGTCATAACTGACGCCCCCTACTGTCATAACTGACGCCCCCTACTGTCATAACTGTCACCCCCAACTGTCATAACTGACACCCCAACTGTCATAACTGACACCCCAACTGTCATAACTGACACCCCAACTGTCATAACTGACACCCCCAACTGTCATAACGGTCACCCCCAACTGTCATAAATGACACCCCCAACTGTCATAACTGACACCCCCAACTGTCATAACTGACACCCCCAACTGTCATAACTGACGCCCCCAACTGTCATAACTGATGCCCCCAACTGTCATAACTGACGCCCCCAACTGTCATAACTGACGCCCCCTACTGTCATAACTGACGCCCCCTACTGTCATAACTCACCCCCAACTGTCATAACTGACACCCCAACTGTCATAACTGACACCCCAACTGTCATAACGGTCACCCCAACTGTCATAACTGACACCCCCAACTGTCATAACGGTCACCCCCAACTGTCATAAATGACACCCCCAACTGTCATAACTGACACCCCCAACTGTCATAACGGTCACCCCCAACTGTCATAACGGTCACCCCCAACTGTCATAACTGACACCCCCAACTGTCATAACGGACACCCCCAACTGTCATAACGGTCGCCCCCAACTGTCATAACTGACGTCCCCAATTGTCATAACTGACGCCCCCAACTGTCATAACTGATGCCCCCGTCATAACTGTCACCCCCAACTGTCATAACTGTCACCCCCAACTGTCATAACTGACACCACCAACTGTCATAACTGACACCCCCAACTGTCATAACGGTCACCCCCAACTGTCAAAACGGTCACCCCCAACTGTCATAACAGTCACCCCCAACTGTCAAAACTGACACCCCCAACTGTCATAACTGACACCACCAACTGTCATAACGGACACCCCCAACTGTCATAACTGACACAACAACTGTCATAACTGACACCACCAACTCATAACTGACACCACCAACTGTCATAACTGACACCACCAACTGTCATAACGGTCACCCCCAACTGTCATAACGGTCACCCCCAACTGTCATAACGGTCACCCCCAACTGTCATAATGGTAACCCCCAACTGCCATAACTGACACCCCCAAATGTCATAACGGACACCCCCAACTGTCATAACTGACACCCACAACTGTCATAACTGACACCCCAACTGTCATAACTGACACCCCAAACTGTCATAACGGTCACCCCAACTGTCATAACGGTCACCCCCAACTGTCATATCTGTCACCCCAACTGTCATAACGGTCACCCCCAACTGTGATAACGGTCACCCCCAACTGTCATAACTGACACCCCTAACTGTCATAACTGACACCCCCAACTGTCATAACGGACACCCCCAACTGTCATAACTGACACCCCAACTGTCATAACTGACACCCCCAACTGTCATAACTGACACCCCCAACTGTCATAACGGTCACCCCCAACTGTCATAACGGTCACCCCCAACTGTAATAACGGTCACCCCCAACTGTCATAGCTGTCACCCCCAACTGTCATAACTGACACCCCCAACTGTCATAACGGACACCCCCAACTGTCATAACTGACACCCCAACTGTCATAACGGTCACCCCCAACTGTCATAACGGTCACCCCCAACTGTCATAACTGTCACCCCCAACTGTCATAACGGTCACCCCCAACTGTCATAACTGACAGCCCCAACTGTCATAACGGACACCCCCAACTGTCATAACTGACACCCCAACTGTCATAACTGACACCCCCAACTGTCATAACTGACACCCCCAACTGTCATAACAGTCACCCCCAACTGTCAAAACGGTCACCCCCAACTGTCATAACGGTCACCCCCAACTGTCATAACTGACACCCCCAACTGTCATAACTGACACCACCAACTGTCATAACGGACACCCCCAACTGTCATAACTGACACAACAACTGTCATAACGGACACCCCCAACTGTCATAACTGACACCCCCAACTGTCATAACTGACACCCCCAACTGTCATAACTGACACCCCCAACTGTCATAACTGACACCCCCAACTGTCATAACTGACACCCCCAACTGTCATAACTGACACCCCCAACTGTCATAACGGTCACCCCCAACTGTCATAACGGTCACCCCCAACTGTCATAACTGACACCCCCAAATGTCATAACGGACACCCCCAACTGTCATAACGGTCACCCCCAACTGTCATAACTGACACCCCCAACTGTCATAACTGACACCCCAAACTGTCATAACGGTCACCCCCAACTGTCATAACGGTCACCCCCAACTGTCATAACTGACACCACCAACTGTCATAACGGACACCCCCAACTGTCATAACTGACACAACAACTGTCATAACGGACACCCCCAACTGTCATAACTGACACAACAACTGTCATAACTGACACCACCAACTGTCATAACGGTCACCCCCAACTGTCATAACAGTCACCCCCAACTGTCATAACTGTCACCCCCAACTGTCATAACGGTCACCCCCAACTGTCATAACTGACAGCCCCAACTGTCATAACGGACACCCCCAACTGTCATAACTGACACCCCAACTGTCATAACTGACACCCCCAACTGTCATAACTGACACCCCCAACTGTCATAACAGTCACCCCCAACTGTCAAAACGGTCACCCCCAACTGTCATAACGGTCACCCCCAACTGTCATAACTGACACCCCCAACTGTCATAACTGACACCACCAACTGTCATAACGGACACCCCCAACTGTCATAACTGACACAACAACTGTCATAACTGACACCCCCAACTGTCATAACTGACACCCCCAACTGTCATAACTGACACCCCCAACTGTCATAACTGACACCCCCAACTGTCATAACGGTCACCCCCAACTGTCATAATGGTCACCCCCAACTGTCATAACTGTCACCCCCAACTGTCATAACGGTCACCCCCAACTGTCATAACTGACACCCCCAAATGTCATAACGGACACCCCCAACTGTCATAACTGACATCCCCAACTGTCATAACTGACACCCCAACTGTCATAACTGACACCCCAAACTGTCATAACGGTCACCCCCAACTGTCATAACGGTCACCCCCAACTGTCATAACGGTCACCCCCAACTGTCATAACTGTCACCCCCAACTGTCATAACTGTCACCCCCAACTGTGATAACGGTCACCCCCAACTGTCATAACTGACACCCCCAACTGTCATAACTGACACCCCCAACTGTCATAACGGACACCCCCAACTGTCATAACTGACACCCCAACTGTCATAACTGACACCCTCAACTGTCATAACTGACACCCCCAACTGTCATAACTGACAGCCCCAACTGTCATAACAGACACCCCCAACTGTCATAACTGACACCACAACTGTCATAACTGACACCCCCAACTGTCATAACTGACACCCCCAACTGTCATAACGGTCACCCCCAACTGTCAAAACGGTCACCCCCAACTGTCATAACGGTCACCCCCAACTGTCATAACTGACACCACCAACTGTCATAACGGACACCCCCAACTGTCATAACTGACACAACAACTGTCATAACTGACACCCCCAACTGTCATAACTGACACCCCCAACTGTCATAACGGTCACCCCCAACTGTCATAACGGTCACCCCCAACTGTCATAACGGACACCCCCAACTGTCATAAGTGTCACCCCCAACTGTCATAACTGACACCCCCAACTGTCATAACTGACACCCCCAAATGTCATAACGGACACCCCCAACTGTCATAACTGACATCCCCAACTGTCATAACTGACACCCCAAACTGTCATAACGGTCACCCCAAACTGTCATAACGGTCACCCCCAACTGTCATAACTGACACCCCCAACTGTCATAACTGACACCCCCAACTGTCATAGCGGTCACCCCCAACTGTCATAACGGTCACCAACAACTGTCATAACGGTCACCCACAACTGTCATAACGGTCACCCACAACTGTCATAACGGTCACCCCCAACTCTCATAACGGACACACCAAACTCTCATAACGGACACCCCCAACTGTCATAACTGACACCCCCAACTGTCATAACTGACACCTCCAACTGTCATAACTGACAACCCCAACTGTCATAACTGACACCCCCAAATGTCATAACTGACACCCCCAACTGTCATAACGGTCACCCCAACTGTCATAACGGTCACCCCCAACTTTCATAACTGACACCCCCAACTGTCATAACTGACACCCCCAACTGTCATAACAGTCACCCCCAACTGTCATAACTGTCACCCCCAACTGTCATAACTGTCACCCCCAACTGTCATAACGGTCACCCCCAACTGTCATAACTGACACCCCCAACTGTCATAACTGACACCCCCAACTGTCATAACGGACACCCCCAACTGTCATAACTGAAACCCCAACTGTCATAACTGAAACCCCAACTGTCATAACTGACACCCCCAACTGTCATAACTGACACCCCCAACTGTCATAACTGACACCCCCAACTGTCATAACGGTCACCCCCAACTGTCATAACGGTCACCCCCAACTGTCATAACGGTCACCCCCAACTGTCATAACTGACACCCCAACTGTCATAACTGACACCCCAACTGTCATAACTGACACCCCAACTGTCATAACTGACACCCCCAACTGTCATAACTGTCAACCCCAACTGTCATAACTGTCACCCCCAACTGTCATAACGGTCACCCCCAACTGTCATAACTGACACCCCCAACTGTCATAACTGACACCCCAACTGTCATAACTGACACCCCCAACTGTCATAACTGACACCCCCAACTGTCATAACAGTCACCCCCAACTGTCATAACTGTCACCCCCAACTGTCATAACTGTCACCCCCAACTGTCATAACGGTCACCCCCAACTGTCATAACTGACACCCCCAACTGTCATAACTGACACCCCCAACTGTCATAACGGACACCCCCAACTGTCATAACTGAAACCCCAACTGTCATAACTGAAACCCCAACTGTCATAACTGACACCCCCAACTGTCATAACTGACACCCCCAACTGTCATAACTGACACCCCCAACTGTCATAACGGTCACCCCCAACTGTCATAACGGTCACCCCCAACTGTCATAACGGTCACCCCCAACTGTCATAACTGACACCCCAACTGTCATAACTGACACCCCAACTGTCATAACTGACACCCCAACTGTCATAACTGACACCCCCAACTGTCATAACTGACACCCCCAACTGTCATAACTGACACCCCAACTGTCATAACTGACACCCCCAACTGTCATAACTGACACCCTCAACTGTCATAACGGTCACCCCCAACTGTCATAACTGTCAACCCCAACTGTCATAACTGTCACCCCCAACTGTCATAACGGTCACCCCCAACTGTCATAACTGACACCCCCAACTGTCATAACTGACACCCCAACTGTCATAACTGACACCCCCAACTGTCATAACTGACACCCCCAACTGTCATAACTGACACCCCCAACTGTCATAACTGACACCCCCAACTGTCATAACGGTCACCCCCAACTGTCATAACGGTCACCCCCAACTGTCATAACTGACACCCCCAACTGTCATAACTGACACCACCAACTGTCATAATGGTCACCCCCAACTGTCATAACGGTCACCCACAACTGTCATAACTGACACCCACAACTGTCATAACGGTCACCCACAACTGTCATAACGGTCACCCCAACTCTCATAACGGACACCCCCAACTCTCATAACGGACACCCCCAACTCTCATAACTGACACCCCCGACTGCCATAACTGACACCCCCAACTGTCATAACTGACAACCCCAAATGTCATAACTGACACCCCCAAATGTCATAACTGACACCCCCAACTGTCATAACTGACACCCCCAACTGTCATAACTGACACCCCCCAACTGTCTTAACGGTCACCCCAACTCTCATAACGGTCACCCCCAACTTTCATAACTGACACCCCCAACTGTCATAACTGACACCCCCAACTGTCATAACGGTCACCCCCAACTGTCATAACGGTCACCCACAACTGTCATAACTGACACCCACAACTGTCATAACGGTCACCCCCAACTGTCATAACTGACACCCCCAACTGTCATAACTGACACCCCCAACTGTCATAACTGACACCCCCAACTGTCATAACTGACACCCCCAACTGTCATAACGGTCACCCCAACTGTCATAACGGTCACACCCAACTGTCATAACTGACACCCCCAACTGTCATAACTGACACCCCCAACTGTCATAACGGTCACCCCTAACTGTCATAACGGTTACCCCCAACTGTCATAACGGTCACCCCCAACTATCATAACTGACACCCCCAACTGTCATAACTGACACCCCCAACTGTCATAACGGTCACCCCCAACTGAAATAATGGTCACCCCAACTGTCATAACTGACACCCCAACTGTCATAACTGACACCCCAACTGTCATAACTGACACCCCCAACTGTCATAACTGACACCCCCAACTGTCATAACTGACACCCAAACTGTCATAACTGACACCCCCAACTGTCATAACTGACACCCCCGACTGTCATAACGGTCACCCCCGACTGTCATAACGGTCACCCCCAACTGTCATAACTGTCACCCCCAACTGTCATAACGGTCACCCCCAACTGTCATAACTGACACCCCCAACTGTCATAACTGACACCCCAACTGTCATAACTGACACCCCCAACTGTCATAACTGACACCCCCAACTGTCATCACTGACACCCCCAACTGTCATAACGGTCACCCCCAACTGTCATAACGGACGACCCCAACTGTCATAATGGTCATCACCAACTGTCATAACGGTCATACCCAACTGTCATAACAGACGCCCCCAACCGTTATAACGGATGACCCCAACTGTCATAATGGATGACCCCAACTGTCATAACGGTCATTCCCAACTGTCATAACGGTCAATTCCAACTGTCATAACGGTCACCCCCAACTGTCATAGCAATCGTCCCCAACTGTCATAACGATCATCCCCAACTGTCATAACATAAAAACCATGAAAAACATGAACCTGAACCTGAACATAAACATAAACAACATAAATAATATAAATATAAATATATAAAATATAAATATAAAAAATATAAATATGAAAAATATAAAAATAAATAAATATAAACATAAACAAACAACATAAACAATAAACATAAACAATAATCATAAATATAAACAATATAAATATAAATATAAATCATATAAATATAAAAAATATAAAAATAAATAAGTACAAATTTATAAATATAAATCTAAGTATAAGTATAAGTATAAATATAAATATAAATATAAATATAAATATAAATATAAATATAAATATAAATATAAATATAAGTCTAAGTATAAGTATAAGTATAAATATAAATATAAATATAAATCTAAGTATAAGTATAAATAAAAATAACATAAACATAAACATAAATAATATAAATATAAAAATAAAAATAAATATAAATAATATAAATATAAATATAACTATAAATATAACTATAACTATAAATATAACTATAAATATAACTATAACTATAAATATAAATATATCTATAACTATAAATATAAATATAACTATAACTATAAATAAATATAAATATAAATATAAAAATATAAATATAAATATAAATATAAATATAAATATAAATATAAATATAAATATAAATATAAATATAAATATAAATATAAATATAAATATAAATATAAATATAAATATAAATATAAATATAAATATAAATATAAATATAAATATAAATATAAATATAAATAACATAAACATAAACATAAATAAAATAAATATAAATATAAAAAATATAAATATAAACAATATAAATAAATATAAATATATAAATATATAAATATATAAAAATATAACGAATATAAATATAAAAATGAACATAAACATAAACATAAATATAAATAATATAAATATAAAAATATAAAAAATATAAACATAAAAAACATGAACATGAACATAAACATAAAAAATATAAATATATAAATAATATAAATATAAAAATATAAAAATATAAAAATAAATAAATATAAATATATAGGTATAAGTATAAATATAAATAAATATAAATAATAAATATAAATAAATATAAATAATAAATATAAATATAAATATAAATATAAATAAATAAATATAAATATAAATATAAATATAAATATAAATATAAATATAAATATAAATATAAATATAAATATAAATATAAATATAAATATAAATATAAATATAAATATAAATATAAATATAAATATAAATAAACATAAACATAAACATAAACATAAACATAAACATAAACAATATAAATATAAATACAAAAAATATAAATACAAAAAATATAAAAATAAATAAATATAAATTAATAAATAATATAAATATAAATAATAAATATAAATATAAACAATAAATATAACTATAAATATAAATATAAATATAAATATAAATATAACTATAAATATAAATAACATAAACATAAACATAAATACGGTAATATAAATATAACTATAAATAATATAAATAAGAAAAATATAAAAATATAAAAATAAATAAATATAAATAATATAAATATAAGCATAAATATAAATATAAATATAAATAACTGTAACTATAACTATAAATATAACTATAAATAATATAAATAATATAAATATAAATATAACTATAAATATAAATATAGATATAGATATAGATATAAATATAAAAATTATAAATATAAATATATAAAAATATAAAAATATAAAGAATATAAATATAAAAATGAACATAAACATAAATATAAATAATATAAATATAAAAATATAAAAAATATAAACATAAAAACAAAAAACACAAAAAACATAAAAAACATGAACATGAACATAAACATAAAAAATATAAATATAAAAATATAAATAATATAAAAACATAAACAACATAACCAACATAACCAATATAAACATAACATAACCATAACCATAACCATAAACATAAATATAAAAAATATAAATATAAAAATATAAAAATATAAATAATATAAATATAAAAAATATAAACAACATAAACAACATAACCAACATAACCATAACCAAACCATAAACAAACATAAACATAAATATAAAAAACATAAAAAACAAACAACATAAAAAACATAAAAAACAAACAATATAAAAAACATAAAAAACAAACAACATAAACAGCATAAACAACATAAACATAACATAACCATAACCATAACCATAAATAATATAAATAATATAAACATAAATATAATTATAAAATATAAAAATATAAATATGTTTTCTCTAAATTCTTTTCGTATAGTGCTTGGAAAGATGGGCATTTGAGGCAAAGGTTATTATTGTCTCCCTATCTAGATGAGACTCTTATTCCTTTTTTGCCCACCACTCATCAAAATAAAAAAAATAATAAAAGCTTATGTTTATTTTTCCTGATAGAAGATAAATTCACATAAGCAGGTTCTGCAAACTTTTATTAACATACTCAAATATATGATTACTGTTTGGATATATCATGCAGGGTGCATTCAAAGTTATGCACATAAACAACCCAAACACAATGGCAGGCAAAAAAAAAAAAAAGTTGTTGAGCAAAGAAGGAACAAAAGCTGTAGGCAGTTATATGAGTAATGATTATTGTCAAAATCTTCTCTCTGATGTTATGTGATTTGGTTCCATCAATTCACAGCTCAGGCAGAGATGTTGTCAACATGCTGCTCTGTGATTGTTAAGTGTTGGTAGTGTTGCCATGGAAATTAATCCCATTGTGTTCAAACCACTTGCTACCTAGTAAGCACATGAAGGATTCATCCTGGTCATTGTATTCACTCGTGTAGTTAAGAGAAACCGGCAGCCAGCCTTTAGCTGTTCAGGTGGGGTATAAGCCTTACTAGTAGAATGGCTTGAAGTGCTTTCTTATTTTCATAAACCCAAATTTGGGAAGGCTGCACAGCCAGAAGAAATCCATCAACCTTTATTTTTATTTTATTTATTGTTAGAGTTGAAAGGGACCATGCAGGTCATCAAGTCCAACCCCCTGCCTGAGCAGGAATCCTAAAGCACCCCAGCCAAGTGGCAGTCCAATCTCCTCTTGAAAATGTCCAGAGTTGGGGAGTTCACAACCTCCGCAGGCAGGTTGTTCCAATGGTTGATCGCTCTGACCGTCAGGAAGTTCTTCCTTACTTCTAGGTTGAATCTCTCCTTGGTGAGCTTCCAGCTGTTGTTCCTCGTTCGGCCCTCTGGTGCTCTGGAGGAGGGGCCCTCTGGTGCCCCTCCTCTCTGTGGCAAACCCTCATATACCTGTATACAGCTATCATGTCCCCTCTGGCCCTCCTTTTCTCAAGGCTATCCATGCCCAGTTCCCACAATCTCTCTTCGTAAGTCTTGGTTTCAAGTCCCCTAATCATTTTGGTTGCTCTTTTCTGCACCTTCTCCAGAGTTTCAATGTCTCTTTTGAAGTGTGGTGACCAGAACTGGATGCAGTACTCCAGATGTGGTCTGACCAGGGCGTAGTAGAGTGGTATTAATACTTCCCTGGTCTTGGAGTGTATCCCTCTGTTGATGCAGCTTAGGATGGTGTTGGCTTTTTTGGCCGCTGCTGCACATTGCTGGCTCATGTTTAGTTGATTATCCTTCTTTAAGTAAATGTCAGATAAGCAACAACTGAAAACCTTCTATTCACCCCTCTACCTCCAAGAGAAACCATGCTTTTACCATTCCCATCCCTTTCCTCTTCTTCCTTACCATCTTATCCAGATTCCTCACCTGGCCTCCATTTGTGCCCTTGCAGTGAGCCTGGTCTTGCCATTTCTGCAAATCATGCCCAGGAACAATCTGGAGAGGCTTCTGGATCAGTGTTGGGTTGCTGCCAAATGAGACCAGCTAGCCCGAAGTGGTGGCAGAAATTTGCCCCTGCTCTTCGAACTGGCAGTGATGGCTGGCTGTCCACACCCCCGAACTGGTCCTTTGGTTGCCACTCCTTGAAAGCGGCTGGCAAAGAACCTTTTGTGCATACAATTTCCCCAATGTGGTGTAGGCAAAACGCACACTTCCGACGCAGTGCAAAGATAAGTGGAACCTACCCCTTTTCTGGACCATCTCTTAGAGTTCCCTGGAGATAAGGACAAATGTAGGTTTTGAGTTAAAGGAAGGTCTGGATTTAGTTCCACCTTGACTCTTCCATCTTTCTCCTGGGAGAAATTCTGGGAGTTGAAGTCCACGTGTCATAGAAGAGCCGACTTTGCCTACCCCTGGGCTAGAGCATCAAGGAGGGTGGTTGATCCATTGGTGCTGCTAGTATCATTCCCAGTTCTGTTCAACCTTATGGGCACCATGCCCAAAGCCACCATGCTGCAGAGTACAGCAACAAATGCAGGGACAGCAAACTGCCTCTGGAGTTAGCTGTGGCCGCGGGAAGGAATAACTTGTTCACCGGGTCTATCTCTAAACTTTTTAGGAAAACAACAACAGCAACAAAGAATCTTAAGTGCCAAAGCCCACTGCAACAACATAGCCAAGAAGGCTTCAAGAGTTGTAAACCTAATCCTACATAGCTTCTGCTCTGGCAACCTCTCACTTCTTATCACAGCTTACAAAACTTTCACCAGACCCATCCTCGAATACAGCTCATCTGTTTGGAACCCATATCGCATCTCAGACATTAACACCCTTGAAAAAGTCCAAAGATACTTCACCAGAAGAGCCCTTCACTCCTCCACTCGAAATAGAATACCCTACGAGACTAGACTTTCAATCCTGGGCCTAGAAAGTTTAGAACTAAGGCGCCTTAAACATGATCTAAGTATTGCCCACAAGATCATATGCTGCAACATCCTGCCTGTCGGCGACTACTTCAGCTTCAACAACACAAGAGCACACAACAGATTTAAACTTAATATTAACTGCTCCAAACTTGACTGTAAAAGATACGACTTCAATAACCGAGTTGTCGAAGCGTGGAACTCATTACCGGACTCCACAGTGTCATCCCCAAACCCCCAACACTTTACCCTTAGATTATTCAAGGTTGACCTCTCCATATTCCTAAGAGGTCAGTAAGGGGCATACATAACTGCACTAGAGTACCTTCCATCCCCTGTCCTATTGCTCTCCTATATCTCCTATACCTTTCTTCTATTCCTATATCTCTTCTTCTATTCTTCCATTTATATGTTTAATATCTATATCTTCTCTTTTATTCTTTCTTATATTTTACTATGAGTATATCCTCTATAACCTTCATTATGTATTTTACTATGTGTATGCCCACTAAGACCCTCATTGTATATTGGACAAAATCAATAAAATAAAATAAAATAAAATAAATAAATCTACAGGGTTCCTGATTTTTTGAAGGATGAGGAATGGAGAAGAAGAGTCCAACCTTACCAAGAGATAAGAAACACCAAGACGTAAGAAGATGTTCCTCCATTCAGTGGAGAAAGCTTTCCTGGGGGCAGAGCACTAAGATTTTTTTTCTGCTCCTTAGGAGAGAGGATCTGGTCTTTGAAATTCCAGTCTCATTTCCACTGCAGAGGACTGGAAAGAGGACAACCCAGATTGGCCACTCCTGGACCCAAAGGGAGCCACCATATTTCTATGACTTCTGAAGTTGGCAGTTGGGCATTGCATTCTGGACCAGAATGTTTCTTTGGTTGTCAAAGCAACAGGGTTCTGAGGTCACCTATAAAAGCAGGCAGGAAGAGCAGGCTTAGTTATTTATTTTTATTTATTTTATTTGTTTGTCAAAAATGTACAAGATTCATTCGTGGGAGAACTTGGAGGTGAGAAAAGAATACTGAATCCCCAATGAATAAGAATATTGTAAGTAACATGTTCCTGTCATAACATTGGCAATATGACAGTAAATGCCAAAATTGTATTTTTATTTTGAAAAGGCAACTGGACTGATTTTTGAAGAAAAACAAGAGGTATCCTCGAAGCATCATCAGTTGTATTGGATGCTGTGGGAGATGGAAGAACAGTTATTGACAGCTGAGATTAGTTGGTGGGAGGGGGGATGATAGGGATGTGTGGAAATGAAAAAAAAAGTGTTTTCTTTGCAATCAACTGGTCTCAAACCTCTCTGAGAACGATTGTGATTGCTTGGGGGTTTATTAGTGGCCTCAAGGCCACCTGAATCAGAGGTGTGGAACAGCCTATAGGATTGCATTGTAAATTGGGGATAGGTAATGTTGTGGTTCAGCCTGAGGCTGCTCAGGGACCGGCTGTGTCTCTGCTGGCTCCATGCTCGGAGGAGGATGACAGCAAAGAGGAGGGGGCTGAGCAGTCGGACGGGGGAGAGGAAAGTCAGGAATGGGACGAAGGAGAACAGCATGAGAGCCCCGGGGGGGGGGGCTCTCCCCAGCCAGTAGCTTGGAGTCATTAGGTGATGAAGCACAAGCCTTCATTGACATGCGACACAGACGTTCAGATCAAAGAAAGGAGCAATTAAAGAAGTATTATCAGCACTGAATTAGGAACAGCTGGGCTTGGGTTTGGTCCTCCTTAGCAGGGTTTAAAAGGCAGGCAAGCCCTTGAAGCCATGTGGAGTGTTATCAGTTTGAGTTACGGTGTCCTGCTTTGTTCTCGGCGTCTCTGTTCCTGGCTTGTGGCTCAGCAGTTTGGAAGACCCGTGGGAGGTGTAGGTTTGCTATCTACAGCCTTGTCTTGGCAGCAAGAAATCCTGTATTGCTGCATGGACTTTTGCCTTTGTGGATATATTTGAAGATACAGCATTTTCCTGTTTGTAAGGCAAGGTTCGACAAACCCAGGCGCCTGGTCGCCAGTGGCGCCTAGAAAATGTTGTCTGGCGCCTCAGCGTTTCCCAACCGGTGTTCCGCGGCGGTGTTCTTCAGCTGGGCGGGGCGCTGCCGGTACTCCCGCTCGCAGCTGTCTCCTGCTTGATGCCGCGCTCCTGCTGAGCCCCAAAGAAAGAAGACAGGAAGAAGGAGAGCTCCATTCTTCGCACCTTTTTCCCGCCTTCTTTCTTTGGGGCCCAGCAGGCCAGCGCCGAAAACCGCGGCATCGAGCAGGAGGCGGGGGACAGCTGCGAGCGGAAGCCCCAGGACGGAAGTACCGGCAGCGCCCCGCCCAGCTGGAGCTCCTCTTTCGTCGACGGCAAGTGTCCGATGGGAGCGGGGGGGGGGGGCGTCGGGGGAGATGGCGGCGGCGAGAGGGATCGCTCGCTCGCTCTCTCTCAGCTGACTGCAAGTGGGAGCCCTGACGGTGGCGGTTGGACGTTCTGCTGGACGTCGTACATGCTGGCGCTGCGTGCCTGGCATATACGGTGTCCAGCACCACGTCCAGCTGCCGCCGTCAGGGCTCCCGCTTGCAGTCAGCTGAGAGAGAGAGAGAAAGAGAGACATATAAGAGGCAGAGAAAGAGAGAAAGAGAGACATAGCAAGAGAGGCAGAGAAAGAGAGACAGAGCAAGAAAGAGAGACAGCAAGAGAGGCAGAGAAAGAGAGATAGAGAAAGAAATAGAAAGAGAGACATAGCAAGAGAGGCAGAGAGAGAAAAAGAAAGAGAGACATAGCAAGAGAAAAAGAGAGACTTAGCAAGAGAGGCACAGAGAGAGAGAGAAAGAGAAAGAAAGAGAGACATAGCAAGAGAGACAGAGAGAGAAAGAGAGATAGCAAGAGAGGCAAAGAGAAAGAAAGAGACATATAGCAAGACAGTGAAAGAGAGAGAGAGAGCAAGAGAAAGAGAAAAAAGCAAGAAAGAGATAGCAAGAGAGACAGAGAGAGAGCAAGGGAGAGAGAAAGACATAGAGGAAGGGAAGGAGGGAGAGAGAAAGAGAGCAAAAAAGAGAGGAAGAAAGAAAGAGGGATGGAGAGAGAGAATGAAGGGAAGGAAGGAAAAGAGAGAAAGAGGGAGAAATAGAGCGAAAGGGAGAAAGAGAGAGGGTTTTTTTGTCCAAACTTTTCTTTAGCCCGCCCCCCCCCCCCCTTTCAGTGTTCCCCAGGATTTTGAAAATACGAATAATGTGCCGCGGCTCAAAAAAGGTTGGGAAACACTGGTTTATAACGTTTGTAATGTTTTTTTTGTTAAATTAAAAACCAAGTTTGCTTAAAAAAAATTCTGGCTCCTAAATTTTTTGGCTGGCTCCTAGATTCTGAACAACTTTGTCGACCCCTGTTGTAAGGACATCTTCTGTTACCTGTGTTTTTCTTGAATTTTATAAACTGCCTTTGCCTTTTACCAGTGTGTCTGGCTTCTCTTTTTGGGTTGGTCTTGGCTTCCAGAGTGACCCAGACAGAACAGGTAATAGGCAACTGTTCAGGAATTTAATCTTGTCTGCTGTCAAGATATATTAATTGCGACTGGTTTAAAGAGATATGGCCTGTCACGCTGTGATTGACAGCCTCCAAAGACATTGAGAAACATCCAGTAGTTAGATAGTTAACTCTGTTTATTAATGTAGCTCCTCCTTTGTGATGTAACCTGTTTGCTCACATCCTCCTCCTTGCAGGAAGAAGAAGGTCTCTAGTTTTAGAGAATCTCCATTATGCATTATCTTCATTAACAATGTAGATGTGCCATTTTATGTCTCTTCAGACAATCTTTATTTTTCTACTTTTTCTAATAAAAGTTTAGTTCATTCGAACATGCTCTGTCTGTACTTTAATATCCATCTCCTCCGGAAGGTCCTGGTTCAGTCCTAGCGGGTTGAACACCTTGCAAAGGTAAGGACCCTCTAGATCCAACATGGTAAGCAGAGAGACGGTTACTATTAAAGAAACAGACGCTTACTCTCCGTTAGCTTCACTGGCTGTTCTCCAGATGCCAGCCAAACGGAAGAAAAATCCACTCACGCAATCCTACATCGATTCAATCTCCAGCCAGCAGCTTGCTGAGCTAAAAGAAATTATCCGTGCTACGGATGCGAAAAGGGAGTGCATCATGTCTTTGCAACGGGAGACGGAACTTTCCGACGCTGGCGAATCTCAACAAATCGTAAGTCACTCTTATCTAATTGATGACCAGATTGAGATTCGGGAGGAGGAAAATAAATCTGTCACAGGGATTCCCTCAGGCAGTATTTCAAATCAGCCTAGTGACGAAGAAGCAGAGGAAGAAACTTTAACACCCTTTCAATCTCAAACTCTCCTGTCATCAGATTTGCCCTGTAAGGCTTCTGCCAAGACAAAGCATCTTGATGATCTGGTCTCTCTCACTTCTGCTAGAATAAAGGGGACCACCTCTAATTTACAACAAATTGAGGAAATAATGGAAAAACATGAGAGAGAAATTCACGAGTTAGAGTCATTCTGTCTTCACTTTGATAATTTACCTACTATGAAAAATAATGCGCAGCGAGAAATTTACTTCAGTTACTTAGAAAAAGCAAATGAAGCTAGAACTGAGTTAAGATCATTGAAGAAACTCCAACTAAAGTTGATAACTCAAAAAATGGAGTCTGTGTCCCTGGCAGATGCCACGTATGTCCAGTCTCAGAAAGCAGATAGTGTAGGAATGTACTCCTCCTATCCAGCCGAAGACACACATGCGCAAAAGGGTCACGCTTCAATGGTCACACATTTCTACCCTGCCGCCTTATCTCACATAGAGGCCCTTTCAAGGGGAGAAGGGAGGGCAGAACTGCCCACAGAAAAAAAAATGGAACATTTGCCTTTTGCAGCTACGAGCCGCGGGGGGGGGGGGTTAATTCACCCACTGCAGCAACTTACGCAGCAGCGGCCACTAGTGGATGGAATGCTCAAAAGGCACAAACTTTTCCTGAAGCCAATGTGTATGATGTGAAGTCTAATGTATCTAGAGCTTCTCTCACCGCACAGATGCAAAGGGACCCAATCCCTCAAATTCCAGGCATTTCTGTTTCACCACAGAGGCCACCAGTCCTTACTCCACAGATGCCAACGCAGCTTCCCCAGATGGCTCAGCCACCAGGTTTGTCAGCGGGGGTTGGGGCTCAACCCCAGCCACTGCAAGCAGTTCAGATGACTGCATCTACAAGGCAAGCCATCACCTCTTCTGCATTGAAAGGTGAGTTCGTGCTGATGCCCAATGGACACAACTACAGGAAGTGGCTTCACAGGATTAATTTGCACCTACTGGCTCATGACATAGATGGGATTGCTCACAATCCCCCAGTAAGGTGCTGGACTGAAGAAGAAAGAGAAGCTGACATAAAAGCCAAGCTACTCATTCTTATGAGCATGGACTCACAATTGTCAATGAGGTACACTCATGACATCACTTCTGCTGAGCTGTTAGAGTCACTTGATGGCATGTTTAGGCCAGTATCAGATGAAGGCAACTACATCCTGATATCCAAGTTTACCAATACTAAACTTCCAACTGGGAGTGAACTTGCTCCACACTTATCTAAGATGCTAACCATGCACAAAGATTTAGAGGAGAGAGGATATCGCTATGACAATAATCAAGTCAATGCTGCTATCATAACTTCCCTTGGTCCTGAATGGAGGGAAGTCATTTACAAGTTCAGTATACTTCCATTGGCCCAAAAGACCACACAGAGACTCTGTAACATGCTAACTGAAGAAGAAGAGTTGCTGCGCACTAGCCTTAGGCCTATGTCAGCAGCATTCAAACCTAACTTGGCAAAGAGCGGTCAACAGAAAACCAGTACTCCAAAGTACCCACGCCAGAAACAACCTAAGAAGGATGACACTCACAAGTCTGCTGATTTGCAAAGTGTCCATTCTGGCACATCTGACCCTCCACCATACCCAACTCAACCAAAGGGGGCACAGAAGAAAGGATCCCAAGGAAAGAGTTCTGGGACTGCAAAGACAACTCCCAAAGACTCCAAAGATGAGAAAGCTACTTACGTTAGTACCATCTTCCTCAACACTGTTCCTGAGAAGAGTCCACTCTACGACATACGTGAGTTATGGACCCTGGACAGCGGAGCAGCGGTGGACATCACGTACCGGAAGGAATCCTTCACTGAGCTACACCAGACAGATGTCAAGGAATTGATTGGATTTGGGGATCTACACTCCAAGGTGGAAGGAAAAGGAAAAGTCTTCGTCAAAGAACTGGACTCCCTTATCTCAAATGTTTTCTACGTTCCAACTGCCAAGAACAACATTCTTAGTGGATATTGCCTGAGAGAAGAATTGAAGGTTGTAATAAACTATGAACTCATAGACACTAACATCATCAAGGATGGCAAACTTCTTGCTACTGCCATTCCCATTAAAGGTGTTTTTTATTTAAAACCTAAACCTCTAATGAAAGGTGGTGTAAGTATAAGCGTTCCAATGGGCGAAAGCACAGGTCCAGAGAGAAAACCTGGTGCAACTACTAGTTCAGAGGCTTCTAAAGCCAATGAAATCCATGAGGTTCCTAATACTGTTACAAATGTTAAACATATATTAACAAACAAATCTTTTCATTCCAGGTGTGTCCACAGATGGCATCGTCGCTTGAGGCATGCTTCTTACCCCGTCTTAGCAAAGATGTCTGAATATGTTGATGGTTTTAAAATTGATGGGACTTGCCAAGTTTACTTAGATTGCAAAATTTGTAACTCAGCCAAGTCCAAAAATTCACCCATACCTAAGGTTGCTGTCCGATTGTGTTCACACATTTTTGAATTGGTCCACACCGACGTTGTCGGTCCATTTCGGCCTACTGTTGGTAAACGTAAGTATTTCTTAACTGTAGTTGACAGTTACTCATGATTGGCTATGTTTTTCTTTTAAAACAAAAATCAGAGGCGTTTGAGGTCTTTAAAGACTTTGCTGCAGAGATACTCACCCAACACGACGTCTGGATCAAGCGAATTCAAAGTGACCGTGGAGGCGAATTCATGTCGCAACAGTTCCAAGGATGGATGGCCAGAAATGGAATCCGCCAGCAGACCTCAGCACCTGCGACTCCCCAACACAACGGTATTTGTGAACGGAGGAACGGGATCTTGCAGATGATGTTTCGTTGTCTCCTTGAGGATGCAGGCTTGGACTTTTCATACTGGGGCGAAGCAGTAAGGTATGCTAATTACATTGTTAACAGAACATGGAGCAGCGTCATACAAGACACTCCTTATCACTTGCTTCATGCCAAGAAGCCTGATGTTCAAAACATCTACATTTTTGGTTGTTATGCCACTGTTAACATTCCACTTGAACAAAGAAGGAAAGGAGGTCCTGTGTCAGAAAGAATGAGATTCATCGGCTTTGATGAAGTCTCCAAGTACCACAAATTTGCTGACTGTCATCACAGAGTTTATATTTCTAATTCAGCCAAATTTGAGGAAGACACAAATTGGTCCAGTATACATAGTAATGATACTTCAGTTTATTTTCCTAAGGAAGGTGTGGCGATACCTGATGCCCAGGGAGCTGTGCCAGATATTCCTGATGTTCCAAATGATGAACAGCCTTCGACAGTCGCAGAGGAAATCCCTGGCGATGAACTTGAAGGTGGAGATGATGATGAAGGATGGACCAGCGTTCCAAGACGTTCAAAGAGAACCACTAAAGGAACTCCTCCAAAGAGATTTGCACAGCAAGTATCTGAATCTCCTTTTCTTTTCATGTGTAATAATCTTACACTTCCACCTGATCATTTTCACCAGATCAAACTTTTGCCTGAATCTGAACAAGAAAAATGGTATGAGGCTATGGAACGCGAACTGGACTGCCTAAAGAAACTTAAGGTATTCCAACAGGTGGAGCCTCCCAACAAGAAGAAAGTCATTGGCACACGCTGGGTGTATAAGCTCAAACAGAAACCTAATGAAGGAAAACTGTATAAAGCTAGACTTGTAGCTCAAGGATTCTCTCAAGTTTATCTGGATGACTACACTGACACATATTCACCCACAGTCAAAAATGAGAGTGTCAAGATTGCCCTAATCACTGCTATTGCTTTGGACTTAGAGGTTTTTCAGTTTGATGTAGAGACTGCCTATTTGAACGCTGATCTGAATGAAGAGATCTACGTCAAGGGTGCTCCCGGGTTCCAGGACCGAGAAGGTGAAGTCTGGTCTCTGAGCAAGTCTTTATACGGCCTCAAACAGAGTGCCCTTATGTGGTACAAGTTATTATCCCAAAAGCTAAATTCAATGGGCTTTATTAAGTCCATCCCTGATGAATGCGTGTTCACAAAAGGGCAAGGTAAGACTTATGAAATTGTTCTTGTTTATGTTGATGATATTGTTTACATAGGTCCAAATGAAAGCACCAGTAAAACTTTTGCTAAGGGTCTTGAGAAACATTTCACCTTAAAAAGCCTAGGGCATATTAATGATTATCTAGGTGTTCAGTTTGAGAAAACTGAGAAGGGGTTATCTCTTTCACAAGAAAGTAAGGTTGACCAGCTTTTGCAGAATTGTAATATGTCTGATGCGAAAACTTGTCGTTCTCCTATGCAGACTGATTTTTACAGGTTAACCCGAGAAGAGTATCCTGCTTTTGACAACAAAACACTGTACCGGTCAGTGATTGGATCGCTATTTTACATCAGCAGTTGGACAAGACCTGACATTTCACTGAGTGTGAATCTACTGTCCAGATACATTGGCAACGCAACCACGTTTCACTGGTCTTGCATAAAGAGACTGTTGAGATACATGAAGCTCACAAAGGACAAGAAGTTGTACCTCGAGCCGAATCATGTTGAGTACCTTGAAGTGATTTGTTATGCAGATGCTGACTAGGCAAGTGACACAGAAACACGAAAAAGTACTTCTGGTTATGTACTGTTTTTAAATGGTTGTCCTTTCTTTTGGAAAGTTAGGCAGCAGAAGTTTATTTCTTGCTCTTCAACTGAGTCTGAATATGCATGTGTTTCTGATTGCTGTAATGAGTTAACCTCTCTTTTTAATCTCATTGATAGTATTTGGGAAAGTCCAAAGAAACCAATTGTTATTATGGAGGATAACATTTCAGTCACATATATTGCTGAAGCTGAATTTGTTGGAGGTCGTTCACGGCACATTGACATCCGGTATCAAAATACCAGAGAGAAGGTGAAAGAAGGATTCGTAAAACTTCAGTATATACCTACTACTGAGCAGATCGCTGACTTGCTGAATAAGCCGTTGCCAGCTGATCAACATGAATACCTCACCAACAAGATGTGCCTTAAGTGAACTGATGCCTTGATGTCCTGATGTCCCTTATGTCTCTGATAACTGACAAAGAAGGGGTGTCACGCTGTGATTGACAGCCTCCAAAGACATTGAGAAACATCCAGTAGTTAGATAGTTAACTCTGTTTATTAATGTAGCTCCTCCTTTGTGATGTAACCTGTTTGCTCACATCCTCCTCCTTGCAGGAAGAAGAAGGTCTCTAGTTTTAGAGAATCTCCATTATGCATTATCTTCATTAACAATGTAGATGTGCCATTTTATGTCTCTTCAGACAATCTTTATTTTTCTACTTTTTCTAATAAAAGTTTAGTTCATTCGAACATGCTCTGTCTGTACTTTAATATCCATCTCCTCCGGAAGGTCCTGGTTCAGTCCTAGCGGGCTGAACACCTTGCAAAGGTAAGGACCCTCTAGATCCAACATGGCCTTCATGAAGTCAGGAGACTGTGAATTCTAGTTCCATCTTAGGCATGAAACAAGCTGGCTGACTTTGGGCCAGTCACTCTCTCAGACCAATATACCTCATAGGATTGTTGTGGGGAAAATTGGAGGGGGAAAGAAGTGTTGTGTATGTTCACTGCCTTGAATTATTTGTAAACATAATAAAGGCCATGCTTCATTGTAAAATGCCCCGATATCTGCAGCTTCATCTTGAGATGGCTCCTGGTGATTTGGCCATTTGATGTTTATTATGGTTTGTTGCACAGTCAGCCAGTTGTTTAAACTGGATTTGGCATTTTATCCATATATCAAGTCTTTCCCAAAGGTCCAAGATAGTTAGATGTTGCTGTTTGATGGTATTAAAGGTATCAGAACAGGATATAAGTGGTTCCAAATAAAGCTATTGTTTTCAATTGACTAACAATGTATTTGTCAATGAAAATGGTGTTCAAGTGGGATTACACCCAGGAACCTAATACTGCTAGTACTATTAATATTATTGGCATTATAGGGGAGAGGGGCATGGCCAAGCCCCATGGTGACACGGAGTTCTCCTCGTTCCACAGGGGAATCCCCATATCTGTGTTGCCTGGGGACCTGGTTCTATTAGAACCAACCCATCCTGGAGGGGTGGTGAAGAAGTGGGACACCGCCAGCAAGCTGGAAGGGGTCAGCAACCCCCCCCCCCTGAGAGCTGGCTTAGAGCCCACGACTGGTGGCAACAGAAAACTGCTTGTAAAAGCCGTCCAAGCTGCGGCGGCCACAAACGGACTGATGGATTGATTTGAAAGATCAGAAATCATTTGGAGAGGAAAGGCAATTTAAGCAAAGGACTGAGGCAGAGAAGAAAAACATAAGATTAAACTGGTGAGTCATTTTGCTGGAGAAGAAAATTAGGACTTCTTTTAAGCTTAACATATCAAAAAGCTTGGAAAGTGGCTAATTAACTCAGAAGGCTGTAACTAAAACCCAACGCTAGAAAATTCTGAGACTTTCTGAATTAACTATAGATTAAGAAAATATTGGATTCAATTTATATTGATTTTACCATTTTTAAAATGTACAAAGACATTGAATAAAAGGAGACGTATGGGACTGAGTAAAAGTGCCATCTGCTGGCAAGAGGTTTCACATCAACTGTTCACCAGTGGTTATTTACACAGCTGTTGACCTTGAACTGAGAGTTTATCTTAGTCAGTATAGTTATTTTGTCTCTAATTGTTATAAAAAAAGGATTCCCATCTGCTGGCTGATTGAACTTTGAATGAACTTTTAAAAGGCTACATTAAATACTAAAATGGATAGTTTATTTGGCAGAGAGGAAAGTAATTTGTATTAGGCTGTTGAAAAGACATTCTTAGATGGCTGAAGAAGTAGAGAATTATAAAGACAAAAGGAAGGATGATTTTGAAAATGAACAGATTAATGGTCACATTATATATTATGGTGTTTACACTGGAATAAACAGTGATAAGAAAAGGATAGGGCATGGGCAGAAGTATTGGATATAACAAATTAAAAAGGAAGAAGGAAATAGAGGGGAAAGATTGAGAAGAAGAGGACGAGAATTCATACAATTAATATACATAAAGAGGAGAAGAGGGAAAGGGGAAAGAAATTGGGGATAAAAAGTGACAAGAAAGAAATTGGAGGAGTTTAGCAAAAAAGAATGGAAGTTTTTTAAAAAAATGGATGGTTGGTGTTGTGAGTGGCCAGCCGTTGCTCCCACAGATGGGAGAGACGCGGCACAAAGTGAATGTGAAAGCCTGGCTGACAGCCAAGAAGACGTGGCAGACAGCCAGGAGGACGAGGCCACTGGGATGCAGGATTCAGCAGATAGCCCAGGGGATTTGGCATGCAGTCCCTCAGACAGTCTTTCGTCCCTGGGTTCTTCTACAGATCAATATATTGATCTGCATAGCTGAAGAGCTATGCAAAGAAGGGATCGCTTTAAGGAGTATTACAAGTCATTATAGGAGCACCTGGGCTGGGTGTGGTTCTTATACTGAGGGCTGGGTGTGGTTCCCTTAATGAGGGCTAAAGGTATAAAAGGGAACAACGGCCCAAGGCAAACTGTGGCTGTTTATCTGTGTTATTTTGTGGTTCCTGCTCTGAAGTTTCTGTTCCGTGCCGTTGGAGTTTTCAACCCAGCTTTTTCAGACAAGTGGGAGGTGAAAACTCTGGGACTTGCTGTTTGCTCCAAAGATTCAAAAGGACTCCTGAAACGTCTTTGCTCATTCCAGGTTGTCTTTGTTTGTTTTTTCCTGTGTTTTTGTATGTGGCATCGTTTTCGGACACTAAGAACTGTTTTTTGAGTAAACCTTTTTTTGTTTATCTAATACAAGTTTACTGATTAGCAGAGCACATGTGCGTTTGATTTCTTTTCCTTGGACTGTTACGCATTGCCTGAGCCAGTCAGGCAGAACAACGACCAGCTCACTTAGTCACAGATTCTGAGGAGGATGAACCGGATCTGTCTTGGTACCCTAGGCCAGTGTTCTTGACAACTGAGTCAGAGAGTGAGATGAGGGAGAATCTTTCATCCTTTCCTTAAATTTCACTTAATATGTAAAATACAGTATTGCCAAATATTCTCCTTTCTCATTTTTAAGATTCTTATAAATTTCCCAGGTAAGCAATGTTATTTTCTTCAATTGCAAACAAATTAAAAATATTTTAATTCCCAATATTTTCCCCAAATTAATCTTCAACCCTTCAAAATGCACCCAAGTGGTTATTCCTGATTTTTGCAGCCCAGATAGGGTAAATTTAATTATATTAAAACTAGATCTGTCAGTATACCCTCAAAAGCTTTTTCTTTTATATGTGATATACAATTCTGCTTTACAGCAAATGAAATGCCCTTTTGTGAAAGGATTATTAAAAGATTTGTTTTCTTATGGGATTAATTAATTTAAAAGATCTAAGTGAAAACATGGGCTTCTGCTAGATTGAAATGAGACTATATACAAGGGAATTTCTGGCTTACTGGTCCATAGGAATTCTTTTAAAGTTTTATTGCTATAACAGATGAAGGAGAATTCAATTGCTGGGTGATAGTAAAGATCAATTTTCAAAACAGCATTTGGCAAGGATTCACATCATAGCAGAGGGGGGAGGAAGAACAGATGTGGTATTCAGCAGGTTCTGACTAGTTCTGGAGACCTAGTAGCAAAAATTTTGAGTAGCTCGGAAAATACCACCTCTGATTGGCAATGCCTCCATCTATTCTCTGCCTTTTGACTCCCAATCAATCAGGAGTAAATGGGGAGTTTGCAGTAACCTTCCCCTGAAGTGGTGTGGGAATGGAGATTTTACAGTATCTTTGCCCACCAAGCCATGCCCACCAAGCCACGTCCACAGAACGTGTAATAAAAAAAATTGAATCCCACCACTATGCCAGAAGGTTCAATGTATGTATGTATGTATGTATGTATGTATGTATGTATGTATGTATGTATGTGTGTGTGTATGTGTGTGTGTATGTGTGTGTGTATGTATGAGTATATATATATGTGTGTGTGTGTGTGTGTGTGTGTGTGTTTTCGTAGATTTTCACGGGTACAGGTATGACGGACTTGGTATATTCGGGTTTCTTCCTGTGTAGGATTTGGAAATTTCTGGCGACGTTTCGATGAGGTCCCACTCATCATCTTCAGGCTGGTGTTTCTGTCCTTGTTCTAAGGCGAACACTACGAGACCTAAGCTGCCTTCCTTCTATAAATACTGGTGGCTGGGTGTGGTTTGATGGCTCAGCAATTGCCTGCTGTGTAGAAACTTCCTGGTGAGTCAGTGGGGATACATACATACATGCCACACGTTTTTGCTGAATTTGAAAATTAAAGGAGACTAGGATAGATCTATTTCGGCCTTATTTTGGCCTCATCAGCTAGCCATACCCTCATTGGGACTTGAACCTGCAACCTTTGCCTTATAAGGCAGAGAATTAACCTCTAGACTACAGTATCCAATCCTTTCAGCTCTGTACCAGGGAAGGGTTACATTTTGTGTCGAATCACCCTGGTATATTGAAGGAACATCACAGCTCCTTTTTTTTTTTGCCTCTCGGCCCAACCCAGGGCCATTTCCAAGGCTGTTAATTTTATTGATAGCCGACAATTCTATCTATAGAATTATATTTATATAAATTGGCTATAATGTCCACGGTTCTGGAGATACATTCCAAATTGCAAAGCATGTACAAATGCATATTTATCTTTTTAAAACTGGTCTCAGTTTGATATTTTAAAAAAAATCTAGGTTAGCCTTTGTTGAAAACCAGATGAAAGACTACACAGTATGATGCAACTGGGTTCAGTAGTTTATTCTCAAGTTTTAAGCAAACTTAAACTAGTTATAACACTCTCCACTTAGTGGACTGTTTCTCAGAATGGAAAGCAATTGAAACATAATGTGTGGAAATAACAGTTTCCATTTTGGTTTTCTCTTCTCAGGATGAGAAATTTATTGACATGGCAATTGAACACTTTTTGCCTTATCAAAGTCCCTACATGGCTTTTCTGAAATACTGCAGTTGACAGCTTTTAAACAAAACCGATTTTCTTAATTTATCACAAAAACATATATAAATCCCTCCACACAATTGTTTTCCAAAGTCCCCCTGGGTGAGAGTATACAACGCCCCAAGTGTTCATTTTTGCTCGGAGATTGAAAAGCTTTCTGATTGCACTTGCAGTGCTAAATCAGGCGTGGATTACATGTGACAAATCTCCTAAGATTTTGGTTATTTTTCAGTAGATTTTTAAGCTCAACAAAAAGTAAAATACAGCAAAATGTGGTACCTCTTAGACATCTATTGGTTTAAAAGTGTGCAATCTTTATTACAGTCTAGACCAGCCTAATTTTAAAATCTGCATTTAACCATATTAGGTTAAGGTACCTGGGTGAGATCATCCAAGGGCATGGGGTGAGGTATCATCAATATGCAGATGATACCCAGCTTTACATCTCCACCCCTTGTCCAGTCAGTGAAGCAGTGGAAGTGATGTGCCGGTGCTTGGAGGCTGTTGGGGTCTGGATGGCTGTCAACAGACTCAAACTCAACCCTGATAAGACGGAGTGGCTGTGGGTTTTGCCTCCCAAGGACAATTCCATCTGCCCATCCATTACCCTGGGGGGAGGGGGATTACTAACCCCCTCAATAGAGCAAAATGTGGTACCGCAACTTGGGCGTCCTCCTCGATCCACAGCTCACATTAGAGAAATATCTTTCAGCTGTGGCGAGGGGGGCGTTTGCCCAGGTTCGCCTGGTGCACCAGTTGCGGCCCTATTTGGATCGGGAGTCACTGCTCACAGTCACTCATGCCCTCATCACCTCGAGGCTCGACTACTGTAACACTCTCTACATGGGGCTACCTTTGAAAAGTGTTCGGAAACTTCAGATCGTGCAGAATGCAGCAGCGAGAGCTATCATGGGCTTCCCTAAATATGCCCATGTCACACCAACACTCCGCAGTCTGCATTGGTTGCCGATCAGTTTCCGGTCACAATTCCAAGTGTTGGTTATGACCTATAAAGCCCTTCATGGCACCGGGCCAGGTTATCTCCGGGACCGCCTTCTGCCGCACAAATCCCAGTGACCAATTAGGTCCCACAGAGTGGGCCTTCTCCGGGTCCCGTCAACTAAACAATGTCGTTTGGCGGGACCCAGGAGAAGAGCGTTCTCTGTGGTGGCCCCGGCCCTCTGGAACCAACTCCCCTCGGAGATTTCGTAAGCTTCTTAAAACACACCTCTGTCGTCAGGCATGGGGGAACTGAGATATTCTTTCCCCCTAGGCTTTTACAATTTATGTATGGTATGTTTGTATGTATGATTGGTTTTAAAATAAGGGTTTTTAGCTGCTTTAGTATTGGATTGTCGCATGTTGTTTTTACCACTGTTGTTAGCCACCCCGAGTCTGCGGAGAGGGGCGGCATACAAATCCAATAAATAATAATAATAATAATAATAATAATAATAATAATAATAATAGTAATAGTAATAATAATAATGATAATAATAATAATAATAAAGTTTGAGATAAATAATAAAAAATTAAAATTAAAAAAATTATCAGATGAGCCACGTGGTTATGTATATTTCAGTATTAACAAATCACTGAACACATTCAAAACAGACGTTTCCATTTGCAGTAATCATAGCATTCAGATCCAGTCTGCGAAAATCAAAGATAGGGATCGCAGAGGGGAAAAATCTCTTTACAGAATCTTTTATAGTCTATATGATTTTGTTCATTTCATTTTGAAGCCTTGCTGTACAATTATGAAAATGAGAAACATTTTTTCTCTCTCTAATAACATTATCAAGATTACAATGAAACATACATGCAGCTTTCTCCCTTTTTGTTTGAATTATGAAAAAGGCAGGTCTTTCGTAATAGAGATGTTCTATATTTCACAACATCTTTTACAAATATTTAGTGACTTTTCATAAAGGGTGGACTTTTAACTGATTAGAGAGTTGTTAGGGAAGAGCATAGTTTTACCTGAACCTTGAAATAATATTAGAAAGAGCTTCAAATCCAACAAACCTTGGTTAAACATTGAGAGGGCCCATTCTAAAATAATGGAACAGAGTTTGGAATACACTATTCTGAAAATGAAGTCCCATCTAAATCAGAATTTGATTGAAACCTGTAATGTTCTATTTCTATTGCCCAATGTGAAACCACCTGTAGTTTTATATGTACGGTTGAAAGATGCTGGAAGGGGCTTACCTGTGTAATGTTCATCCACCTATGTCGCCAGGCATGGGGAAATTGATATACCCCTTGGCTGTTTCGTTTATGTATGGTTTGTTTGGGTCGCATGATTGTTTTTAATAAGGGTTTTAAAATTGTTTTTAATATTGGATTTGTATTTTGTATTGCTTCTTGTGAGTTGCTCTGAGTCCTCGGAGAGGGGCGGCATACAAATCTAAATGATAATAATAATAATAATAATAATAATAATAATAATAATAATAAAGAAAGTATGGATCATCAACATTGCAATCCCAGGAGACAGCAGAATTGAGGAGAAGCAGCTAGAGAAATTAGTGAAATACGAAGATCAAAAAATCGAGCTGCAACGACTCTGGCATAAGCCAGTGAAAGTGATCCCAGTGGTACTTGGCACGCTGGGCGCAGTGCCAAAGGATCTCAGCAGACATTTGAAAACCATTGGAATTGACAAAATCTCCATCTGTCAATTGCAAAAGGCCGCTTTACTGGGATCAGCAAACATAATTTGCCGCTACATCACGCAGTCCTAGGTGCTTGGGAAGCGCACGACTGGTGAAATACGAAATCCAGCATAGTGATCTCGTTTGCTGTGCTGTACTGACATAATAATAATAATAATAATAATAATAATAATAATAATAATAATAATAATAATAATAATAATACATCTTTAACTTCTGCTTCTATCTGACACATTCATACTGTGTTCAGTTCTGGAGACCTCACCTACAAAAAGATATTGACAAAATTGAACGGGTCCAAAGACGGGCTACAAGAATGGTAGAAGGTCTTAAGCATAAAACGTATCAGGAAAGACTTAATGAACTCCATCTGTACAGTCTGGAGGACAGAAGGAAAAGGGGGGGCATGATCGAAACATTTAAATATGTTAAAGGGTTAAATAAGGTCCAGGAGGGAAGTGTTTTTAATAGGAACGTGAACACAAGAACAAGGCACAATCTGAAGTTAGTTGGGGGAAAGATCAAAAGCAACATGAGAAAATATTATTTTATTGAAAGAGTAGTAGATCCTTGGAACAAACTTCCAGCAGACGTGGCAGATAAATCCACAGTAACTGAATTTAAACATGCCTGGGATAAACATATATCCATCCTAAGATAAAATACAGAAAATAGTATAAGGGCAGACTAGATGGACCATGAGGTCTTTTTCTGCCGTCAGACTTCTGTGTTTCTGTTTCTATTCAGGGTAGGGTGGACCGTTGTATGGATTTATTTATTTTATTTTTATTTTATTTATTAAATTTGTATGCCGCCCCTCTCCATAGGCGTATGTTGGGGAAACATAAATTTTTAACATTTGTCCCCTGAAGATTTGTCTTCTGCTTGTTCCCCCACAATATCTGTCAGACAAACATTTTATCATCTATAAATACCTGGGCAATGCCAAGTTATCAGCTAGTGTGTATCTAAATGAGAGCAACAGTGAGGAGTGAGAAAACAGGAAATGTTGTGTTTGGGTATGGGAGAAAAGTGTGCAGGAGAGAGGGGAGTGTCTCTATAGGTCTATTAACTGGTTAATATTTTGGTGATCCAGTTTCCAGCTTCTATTGTGAACTATCAGGGTTCTTAGGTCCAGAGAAGACAATAGCAATAGGAATAACACATATATGCTGCTTCATAGTGCTTTCCAGTGCTCTCTAAGTAGTTTACAAATGTCAGCATATTGTCCCCAACCAGCTGGGTCCTTATTTTACTGACCTCAGAAGGATGGAAACCTTGAGCCCTGGGGTGGGCAGCAGGCAGGATGGGGTGGAACACAGTTCCACCGGCGGAAATGAAGCTGTGTGCACAGCTCCAGCTGACCGGTGGCAGTCACTTCCTGGATTACTTGTAACGGCTCGGCTCTCCTTTTTTTCCCTGATGTGCACTCCTCGCTTTTTTCCTCTTTCCTCCTTCCTGGCCTCGGATGAGCTTCCCTCTCTCCTGCCCAGATCCCCTCCAGCCTCACGCGGCCACCTCCCGAGGCCAGGAAGGAGGAAAGTGATCCTCCAGTGGTTCTCCTCCTACCTCTCCAGTCGCTCGCAGTCGGTGTTGGTGGGGGGTCAGATGTCGACCTCTAGGTCTCTCTATTTATTTGTTTGTTTGTTTGTTTGTTTGTTTGTATGCCGCCTCTCTCCGTAGACTTGGGGCAGCTAACAACAATGATAAAAACAGCATGTAGAAATCCAATTAATAAAACAACTAAAAACCCTTATAATAAAACCAAACATACACACAAACATACCATGCATAACTTGTAATGGCCTAGGGGGGAGGAATATCTCAACTCCCCCATGCCTGGCGGTATAAAATGAGTCTTGAGTAATTTACGAAAGACAGGGAGGGTGGGGGCAGTTCTAATCTCCGGGGGGAGTTGATTCCAGAGGGCCGGGGCTGCCACAGAGAAGGCTCTTCCCCTGGGGCCCACCAAATGACATTGTTTGGTCAATGGGACCCGGAGAAGGTCAACTCTGTGAGACCTTATCGGTCGCTGGGATTCGTGCGGTAGCAGGCGGTTCCGGAGGTAATTTGGTCCCATGCCATGTAGGGCTTTAAAGGTCATGACCAACACTTTGAATTGTGACCGGAAACTGATCGTCAGCCAATGCAAGCCAATGCAAGTGTTGAAGAAACGTGGGCAAATCTAGGAAGCCCCACGATGGCTCTCGCGACCGCGTTCTGCACGATCTGAAGTTTCCGGACACTTTTCAAGGGTAGCCCCATGTAGAGAGCGTTGCAGTAATCGAACCTCGAGGTGATGAGGGCATGAGCGACTGTGAGCAGTGACTCCCTGTCCAAATAGGGCCGCAACTGGTGCACCAGGCGGACCATGTCCAGTCAGTGAAGCGGTGGAAGTGATGTGTCAGTGCCTGGAGGCTGTTGGGGTCTGGATGGGTGTCAACAGGCTCAAACTCAACCCTGACAAGACAGAGTGGCTGTGGGTTTTGCCTCCCAAGGACAATTCCATCTGTCTATCCACTTGGACCTCACTTTTTAACAATTTCCTGTTATATAAATGATATTCTTGCTTGTCCGTGACAATAATAAAGATCGGTTGATAGAAATGACATTTCAAACAAATCACATTTAACTCCCAAAATTTCACTGGTTTTTCCAGGCTTCCCTGCCTAAAGTTTTCTTCTCTGAGACTGTGGTCAGCAAATGTACTCCATGGCTGTTTTGCAGCTTGAATTCCATTTGGATGAAACTCCTGGGGTCCAAAGTTCCCTCAGATGTTTGCAGATCTTCCTATTTGTATCTAATGCCGAACTTAGAAGTCTGCTGTAGTAATGATATATGTTCAATCAGTTTGAAGTCTGTTCATTTCTCTGGGTGAACATTTTAGAACATCTGTTTCTTTGAAGTTTTTCTAGATCTGTAGAGGGAGGCTGAGGTAGCTATCTCATATTTCTCACTTGAATGTAGAAAGAATTTCATGGATCTAAAAGCAATCTGTTGAACTTTCTTGGTGCTTTCCTTTATCAAAAGAGTTTGAAACTTACTTTTCCTTCATATTACATCATGTCCCTGTGAGGTACAGTGATAACAGAACCAGAGCTAATATGTTAAAGTGATTCCCCCCCCCCCCAAGAAGATATCTACTTTATACACAGAAAGAAATGATCTCAAATCTCAAAAGAAGAAGAATTTGCTTTGAATAAAAATACATTTGTATATAAGCCCCTATCAGAAAATCAGAAAATCAAAATGTGCTGAAATATTCTTTTCATATAGATTATAGCAAAGCATTTGTTCAGAATCTTCAAGTCATCTCTAACATGGAGCTGAATGCAAGCTGTTATACCCCATGGCTAAATTTAACTAAGTGTATAAATTTAACTCAAATAAATACATTTTTTCACTCTTTGCCGTCTTTGCCTCATCACCTCGAGGTTCGACTACAGTAATGGTCTCTACATGGGGCTACCTTTGAAAAGTGTTCGGAAACTTCAGATCGTGCAGAATGCAGCTGCGAGAGCAGTCATGGGCTTCCCAAGGTATGCCCATGTTACACCAACACTCTGCAGTCTGCATTGGTTGCCAATCAATTTCCGGTCACAATTCAAAGTGTTGGTTATGACCTATAAAGCCCTTCATGGCAACGGACCAGAATATCTCTGGGACCGCCTTCTGCCGCATGAATCCCAGCGACCGGTTAGGTCCTACAGAGTTGGCCTTCTCCGGGTCCCGTCGACTAAGCAATGTCGTTTGGCTGGACCCAGGAGAAGAGCCTTCTCTGTGGCGGCCCCGACCCTCTGGAACCAGCTCCCACCAGATATCAGAGTTGCCCCCACCCTGCTTGCCTTTCGCAAGCTCCTTAAAACCCACCTCTGTCATCAGGCATGGGGGAATTGAAATTTCCCTTCCCCCTAGGCTTATAGAATTTATACATGGTATGCTTGTATGTATGAGTGGTTTTTTAAATTGGGTTTTTTTAGATTGTTTTTAGTATTAGATTTGTTTACATTGTCTTTTTATATTGTTGTTAGCCGCCCCGAGTCTTCGGAGAGGGGCGGCATACAAATCTAATTAATAATAATAATAATAATAATAATAATAATAATAATAATAATAATAGATTAGATTAGATTAGATTAGATTAGATTAGATTAGATTTATTGGATTTATATGCCACCCCTCTCCGCAAACTCGGGGCGGCTCACAACAATAATTAAAAAAACCAGTACATAATAACAAATCCAATGCCCACCAATCTAATTACAATTTAAAATTAGTAATTTCATAAAACAATCCCAATATATATAAAAAACAGGCACACAATCAATCAATCAATGGCAAAACAACATGGGCAAGGGGGAGATGTTTTAGTTCCCCCATGCCTGGCGGCAGAGGTGGGTCTTAAGGAGTTTACGAAAGGCAGGGAGGGTGGGGGCAATCCTAATCTCAGGGGGGAGCTGGTTCCAGAGGGTCGGGGCCCCCACAGAGAAGGCTCTTCCCCTGGGTCCCGCCAGACGACATTGTTTAGTCGACGGGACCCGAAGAAGGCCGACTCTGTGGGACCTAACCGGTCGCTGCGATTCGTGCGGCATAGATATTGTAGATGAAGGTATAGTTTTCAGGATCAAAGTTTAAGAGGAACGAAATTTAAAATATGTACTTCTTTAATGAATTTTAATCCCAAGGAAGACCACAGAATAATGGGGCTAGAAGAAAATCTTTTGTCCAATTTCATGCCCATGGTGGACCTTATCTCCAGGGCTTGACTTCAAAAATTTCAGCAATAGATTCTAACCGCTGAACTGCCAACCTTCTGATCAACAAGCTCAGTGTCTTAGCCCCTGAGCCATCACGTTATGCTCATACACACGTGTAAATGTATATACTGTGTGTTTGTATTCACAAACACATACCTAAACACCCCTTCGCTAAATCCCTTTTCTTCAGTTAATATTCATGGGATGATTTATGAAGCAATTTGGGGGCTGGAAGAGAAAGATTCTTATTTGGCTCACATATTTTATTTAAACACATTTCAAATGCAATCTGGAATGTAATTATGCCCTAATATCCATATTTTGCCAAACATTGGGGTTGGTAACTTAAAATGCATGCAAATAAGAAAAACTGTACAAACTTTCTTTGTATTCAGAGAATTACATTGGAGGGAATTATTTGAAGAGTGCATGCATTAGAAGAAAAACACAACAGAAGGCAAAGTAATTTTCCTTTGACTTACAGCAAATAATCACTGACTTTTACAGAACTAGAATAAAATGAGTTTGGTGGGGGAGGAAAAAGGGAAATCTAGTGAAATCTATCTAGATGTCTTTGATGATTTCAGGCTGTTGTTTTCCAGATGTGTAATAATATTAATAATAATTTATTAGGTTTGTATGCCGCCCCTCTCAGGAGACTCAGAGCAGCTCACAACAATAATAAACAGTATACAAATCCAATACGCAAAAACAATTTAAAACCCTTATTATTAAAATAGTCACACAACCCAATCAAACCATACATAAACCGTGATAGCTAGGGGGTATATCAATCACCCCCATGCATGGCAACATAGGTGGGTTTTCAATAGGTTGCAAAAGGCAAGGAGGGTGGGGACAGTTCTAATCTCTGGGGGGAGTTGATTCCAGAGGGCCGGGGCCACCACAGAGAAGGCTCTTCCCCCGGGTCCCACCAGATGGCTTTGTTTAGTCAACGGGACCCAGAGAAGGCCAACTCTGTGGGATCTAATCAGCCGCTGGGATTTGTGCGGCAGAAGACGGCCATGTAGGGCTTTATAGGTCATTACCAACACTTTGAATTGTGTAGCACAATAACTGCTGAAATTGTATTCTTGCTTGGTAATTCAGATATTTTTATTCAAGGGATCGGAAGGGCACCTGGTTGGGGAAGGAATGAGGGGGAAGATATCTTCACTGATTCAAAGTAATTTATGTTTACATGCAATAATTATATGTTGGTGTCAGCACTGAAAACTTAATTTAATTAAAATAATGGTTTGTTCGTGGAAGGAAGAAAGATGGTTAAAATTATTTGATAAGCTTTGATTTGAGTTTAATCCTGTAGAATGGGAGGTGATCTAATTCAGTAGAATATGATACAACTGCTATTTTGTCCCATCAGATTATTATTATTATTATTATTATTATTATTATTATTATTATTAGATTTTTATGCCGCCCCTCTCCGTAGACTCGGGGCAGCTAACAACAGTAACAAAGACAATGTAAGAACAAATCTAATAATTTAAAAAACATTTAAATTTAATTTATGTTTGCATTGAATTATGGGTGTTGGCACTCGTGTGTACGCCATCACTTTTATAGGCTATGGGCGAAGGCAGAAACATATAAAATAATGTCCATTTCACTCACGAATCCCAGCGACCAGTTAGGTCCCACAGAGTTGGCCTTCTCCAGGTCCCGTCGACTAAACAATGTCGTTTGAGGGCCCCAGGAGAAGAGCCTTCTCTGTGGCGGCCCCGACCCTCTGGAACCAGCTCCCCCCGGAGATCAGAACTGCCCCCACCCTCCTTGCCTTTCGTAAAGTTCTTAAGACCCATTTCTGCCATCAGGCATGGGGGAACTGAGACATCTCCCCCGGGCCTATACAGTTTATTCCTTTCTTCTCTGGAGGCTGGGGAAGGTTTTTCTTATTTTGAGGTGTACCAGAAGTGCTTGGGGAAAGCACTCCGAGCGAAGGGGCTGTGATTCGAGAGGGGCAGGGCGGACGTTCCCGGAGTGCTTGGAGAAAACCCTCTCATAGCCTGGGAGCGCTTTGGGAATGCCTGCCCCGCCCCTCTCGCGGATGAGGAGGAGGAGAAGCCGCAGCCGCCACTGCTGCGGGAGGAGCCGTGCTTAGAAAAGGCTGCGTGGGAAGTTGTTTTGCGATGTGTGGCCACGCATCTTAGAGGTAACATTGGCACTGCCACAGCCAGAATGTGAGTGGGGCAGCTTGAGCAGGTGGGACGGCGGATGTGTCTCCTGGCCGAGCCAGTATGAGAAACAGCACGGAGAGGTGGCTGATGTAGCAGATGGCCAGGCGCTGCATATGGAGCTTCTCATGTTGGCTGGCATTCTGCCACTTCCCACCGCCTGCTGCACCCATCTGCCAGGCCCCCTGGAGGAATTTTTCCTGCTGGCGGCTCCCGGCTAGGACTGACCACCACCACTGCCACCATACCTCAGCCAGAACCCAGCCCCACAGGCACCGGCCAGCCCCAGCAGCTGGCTGGTATTCTGCTGCTGCCTGCCCCAAGCTGCGCCCACCTGCCAAGGAGCCACAGGAGTCCAGGGAGGAGACCGGCGAGGCACTGATGGATCGTGGGCCACCCTCAGCCGGGCACAGGCAGCAGGAAGGCCACAGGAAAGCAGGGCCAAGGTCCAGAGAGGGGCAGGCACTGCGGGTGCCATGGGCCATGGCTGGGGCGCTTTGCACTGTGCTTCAGGCATGACTCTGTGCATGCACAGAAAGTTATAGGGCATGTGCGCACATACACAGGCATCTCCACCGCCAGAGCATTCCAGTAGGGCAGCGAATGCCTGCCCTTTACTGGATACCTCCGGAACCGCCTGCTACCGCAAGAATCCCAGCGACCGATAAGGTCCCACAGAGTTGGCCTTCTCTGGGTCCCGTCGACTAAACAATGTCATTTGGTGGGCCCCAGGGGAAGAGCCTTCTCTGTGGCAGCCCCGGCCCTCTGGAATCAACTCCCCCCGGAGATTAGAACTGCCCCCACCCTGCCTGTCTTTCATAAACTACTCAAGACTCACTTATGCCCCCAGGCATGGGGGAGTTAAGATATTCCTTCCCCCTAGGCCATTACAAGTTATGCATGGTATGTTTGTGTGTATGTTTGGTTTTATAATAAGGGTTTTTAGTTGTTTTATTAATTGGATAGTTACATGCTGTTTTTATCATTGTTGTTAGCCGCCCCGAGTCTACGGAGAGGGGCGGCATACAAATAAATGAATGAATGAATGAATGAATGAATGAATGAATGAATGAATGAATGAATGAATACATACATACATACATACATACATACATACATACATACATACATACATACATACATAAATAAATACATAAATAAATACATAAATAAATAAATACATTAATAATAATAATAATAATAATAATAATAATAATAATAATAATAATAATAATAATAATAATAATAATAAATACCTGCTGATTCCTTTCCCCAGAAGGAACATCACTGATTCATTATGAATTCTGGTCTATTAGTACAGTATGTATATGAAGGTCAAATATGTAAAAAGAAACTAAAGGGCACAGCTCAAGAAAAGGAAAGGGGAAGAGAAGGAATAAACTAGCACTTCTGGAAGCTGATTTCAATCAGTGACTCTCTTGCCCAGAATTTTCTACAAATCATTCATGCAGCACAAAGTCACTCAGATCCTAGTACTTTAAAAAGAATGTCAGTTCTGTACTGCATCTCACTTTCGCCAATCTTAGCTTGCTGTATATTCCTCTGATCTCCAATTCAAATTTCCGTGGGTTGCAACTCCCTTTCTTACTAGGCATCCAGCCAGCCCCAAAGGAGAACTCCAAAGAGGAAAGCCAGAAGCAAAATCCAGCCAGTCCTTTCTCATTTGAACATTCCTGCTCCTAACTGATTTTTCAACGTCTGATCTTCACAGGTTCTGGGTGTCTCTGGCAATTATTGGATTGACAGCTTGGGTTTCCCTTTTAAAGTCTGAACGTCTTGCAATGCAACGTTCCCTCACTGAGGGCTCGTTAAGGGCTTTTCACATAAAGGTTTTGGATCTGTTTTTGGACAGAGGCGTTTAAGAAACTCTGTTACACATGGGCAATACCAGAATCAAAACTATGTTTGGTTTAATAGAATTAAATTGCATGGTTTAATACTTTTCTTTTTTGGAAAAATAACTTTTTAATATGTTGGCCTGCATTGGTTGCCGATCAGTTTCTGGTCACAATTCAAAGTGTTGGTTATAACCTTTAAAGCCCTACATGGCATTGGACCAGAGTACCTCCAGAACCGTCTGCCTACCGCACAAATACCAGTGACCTATAAGGTCCCACAGAGTTGGCCTTCTCCGGGTCCCGTCGACTTAACAATGTCGTCTGGCGGGCCCCAGGGGAACAGCCTTCTCTGTGGCATCCCCGGCCCTCTGGAATCAACTCGCCCCGGAGATTAGAACTGCTCCCACCCTCCTTGTCTTTCGTAAACTACTCAAGACCCACCTTTACCGCCAGGCATGGGGGATTTGAGACACCTTTCCCCCAGGCTCTTTATATTTTATGTTTGGTATGTATGTGTTGTCTGGTTTTTAATATGATAGGGTTTTATATATTTCTTTTTAATATTAGATTTGTTGCACCATAATATTGTTTTTTTATCATTGTTGTGAGCTGCCCCGAGTCTTCGGAGAGGGTCGGCATACAAATCTAATAAATTGAATTGAATTGAATTGAATTGAAGGCCTTATCCAAGGGTCTTACAATTACGTGTGGTTTTGGGGACATTAGTGACCTAAGGTCTTGATTTTTTAAAAAAAATATCTTTATCAAATATCTCTTGTTCCTCAATAGTTTTTTCCAAGATTATGTTCCTAGCATATCAAGACCCATCAGATAAGAGCAGCACAAACTGGTCTAAAACCATAAAGAGGCATCCACAAGAGTGTCGAAAAAGCGAAGTTGGCAGCCACAGTTGCAAGGATCTCAAGAATGTGCCTTTTTTGCATAGAAGAGGATGGGGCTTTGATCATGTGATTATGGCCACCATCTAGAATAGAATAGAATAGAACAGAACAGAACAGAATATAATAGGTTTACAGTGTTCCCTCGATTTTCGCAGGTTCGAACTTCGCGAAAAGTCTATGCCATGGTTTTTCAAAAATATTAATTAAAAAATACTTTGCGGGTTTTTCCCCTATACCACGGTTTTTCCCGCCTGATGATGTCATATGTCATTGTCAAACTTTCATCCGCCTTTAATAAATATTTTTTAATAAACTTTAATAAATAAACATTGTGAATAATAATCTAAATGGTTGCTAAGGGGATGGGAAATTGCATTTTAGGGATTTAAAGTATTAAGGGAAGGCTTGTGATACTGTTCATAGCCAAAAATAGTGTATTTACTTCCGCATCTCTACTTCGCGGAAATTCGACTTTCGCTCGTGGTCTTGGAACGCATCCCCCACGAAAATCAAGGGAACACTGTATTGGCCAAGTGTGATTGGACACACAAGGAATTTGTCTTGGTGCATATGTTCTCAGTGTACATAAAAGAAAAAAAATACAATCGTCAAGAATCATGAGGTACAACACTCAATGATTGTCACAGGGGTCAAATAAGCAATGAAGAAACAATCAATATTAATAAAAATCTTAGGATACAAGCGACAAGTTACAGTCATACAGTCCTAAGTGGGAGGAAAAAAGTGATAGGAATGATGAGAAAAAACTAGCAGAAATAGAAGTGCAGACATAGTAAAAAGTGTTGAGGGAATGGAGTGATGGTGTTCAGGAAAAAACTGTTCTTCTGTCTAGTTGTCTTGGTGTGCAGTGCTCTGTAGCGATGTTTTGAGGGTAGGAGTTGAAATAATTTGTGTCCAGGATGCGAAGGGTCAGCAATTATTTTCACAGAGCTCTTTTTGACTTGTGCAGTATACAGGTCCTCAATGGAAGGCAGGTTGGCAGCAATTGTTTCTTCTGCAGTTCTGATTATCTTCTGAAGTCTGTGTCGGTCTTGTTGGTCTCTAGCAGATGTTTTATCCTAGTTGCTGCAATACAATAGTTTAAAACCAAAGGTAATTAAACCAGTCATCCCTCCAGGCAATTGGTGGTCCCAGTCCTCACTCGGGCATAAATCAAAATGAAAACACAACCAGCTGATGATTGAAATGGTATCCTGAAGGTAGCTTTGGAGGAGGCCAAATCATTCCAAAGCAAGACAAGCTTTACAGAATGTTTTTAATAAGTCTCAGAAAAAGTTGGAATATTTCATTCTGAATCTTAATTTTAAAAGTTTAAAGAATAAATGCATTTTCATGGTAAATAAAAGTGATTTTCAATATTGGAGGCAAAGGAAATTCATTACAGTGCTATTCTGTATTCTTATTAAGGAAAGACTTCATGAACTCAATCTGTATAGTCTGGAGGACAGAAGGAAAAGGGGGGACATGATCGAAACATTTAAATATGTTAAAGGGTTAAATAAGGTCCAGGAGAGAAGTGTTCTTAATAGGAAAGTGAACCCAAGAACAAGGGGACACAGTCTGAAGTTAGTTGGGGAAAAGATCAAAAGCAACATGAGAAAATATTATTTTACTGAAAGAGTAGTAGATCCTTGGAACAAACTTCCAGCAGACGTGGTAGATAAATCCACAGTAACTGAATTTAAACATGCCTGGGATAAACATATATCCATCCTAAGATAAAATACAGAAAACAATATAAGGGCAGACTAGATGGACCATGAGGTCTTTTTCTGCCGTCAGACTTCTATGTTTCTATGTTTCTTATGCTATTTCATATCCATTAATTCATATGGAAACTGTCCAATTCCATGGGAAGCAAGGGTCTGTGTTTGTCCACTCTCTTATTAGCTCAATCTTCTTTTGCCCAAAGTCTTATTGGTCCCCATAAATTCTTTGTGGTGGTTTTTCATTAAGGTTTTTTTGGGGGGGATTTTAGCCAAATTTAGCCTTTCTTTCAACTCTCAATCTCACCAGACTTTCAGAAATTTAATACAAAATGGACAGATCTTTATCATCATGTGAAAGACAAATCTGGGCGCTACAGTCACTTTTCACAGGTGATCCCAATCTGCAAGCCCTTTTAACTCTGCAAGGAACACATTCAACTTTGTTTGACCAATTTACTGTAGAGCACAGGTGTCAAACTTGCAACATCATGTTGCCATCCCGTGATGTTTTGCAACAAGCGAGGGGGACGTTTCCCCAGGTTTGTCTGGTGCACCAGTTGCGGCCCTATCTGGACCGGGACTCACTGCTCACAGTCACTCATGCCCTCATCACCTCGAGGTTCGACTACTGTAATGCTCTCTACATGGGGCTACCTTTGAAAAGTGTTCGGAAACTTCAGATCGTGCAGAATGCAGCTGCGAGAGCAATCATGGGCTTCCCAAGGTATGCCCATGTTACACCAACACTCCGCAGTCTGCATTGGTTGCCGATCAATTTCCGGTCACAATTCAAAGTGTTGGTTATGACCTATAAAGCCCTTCATGGCATCGGGCCAGAATATCTCCGGGACCACCTTCTGCCGCACGAATCCCAGCGACCGATTAGGTCCCACAGAGTTGGCCTTCTCCGGGTCCCGTCAACTAAACAATGCCGTTTGGCGGGACCCAGGGGAAGAGCCTTCTCTGTGGTGGCCCCGACCCTCTGGAACCAGCTCCCCCCAGAGATTAGAACTGCCCCCACCCTCCTCGCCTTTCGTAAACTCCTTAAAACCCACCTTTGCCGTCAGGCATGGGGGAATTGAAACATCTCCCCCGGGCCTATACAGTTATGTATGGTATGCTTGTATGTATGTTTGCTTTTAATAATGGGGTTTTTAGTGTTTCTTTTAAATTATTAGATTTGTTATATATTGTTTATTATTGCTGTGAGCTGCCCCGAGTCTATGCAGAGGGGCGGCATACAAATCTAATAAATAAATAAAATAAATAAATATTTTTTTTCCATTTGCGGAGCTGGGGTAGGCAAGACCTGCATTTATGTATCTAGCCCATGGATCACCAGTTTGATACCCCTGCTAGAGTATTTTCCCTAGCTTTCTTCAATAGCTCAAGAGAAATAGAGTAGGACTCAATTCACTAAGAGAGGTTGTCCTTATAGTCAAAAGGAACCTGAGATCCATTATAGTGTATTTTTCAATTGCTCTTCTTGTACAGAGCAGATGAAACATTTCTTGTAAGAATCCTGCTATCAACAAAGGACTGTGAAATTCCCATTTTAGGCCATTTGCATAAGACACAAGGTGTCCTAATTTAAGGGTGATGACATTTTGATAATTCTTTTCTCTTTTATTTTATTGCATGTATATTTTGCTCTATTTCTAGACTAACATTCATTCTGTTATCTTATGGTTTGTATTATTTCACTGTTAATTTATTCAATTTCTACCTTGATTTTAAGATTTTAATTTTAAAATTAAATATAAAACAATATGAAATATGAAATATGAAATATTATAAAGCTTTACATCTCCAGCCCTTGTCCAGTCAGCGAAGCAGTGGAAGTGAAGTGCCGGTGCCTGGAGGCTGTTGGGGTCTGGATGGGTGTCAACAGATTCAAACTCAACCCGGATAAGACGGAGTGGCTGTGGGATTTACCTCCCAAGGACAATTCTATCTGTCCGTCCATCACCCTGGGGGGGAGAGTCATTGCCCCCCTCAGAGAGGGTCCGCAACTTGGGTGTCCTCCTTGATCCACAGCTCACATTAGAGAAACATCTTTCAGCTGTGGCAAGGGGGGGCGTATGCCCAGGTTCGCCTGGTGCACCAGTTGCGGCCCTATTTGGACCAGGAGTCACTGCTCACAGTCACTCATGCCCACATCACCTTGAGGCTCGACTACCTTAATGCTCTCTACATGGGGCTACCTTTGAAAAGTGTTCGGAAACTTCAGATCGTGCAGAATGCAGCTGTAAGAGCAATCATGGGCTTTCCCAAATATGCCCATGTAACAACAACACTCCACAGTCTGCATTGGTTGCCGATCAGTTTCCGGTCACAATTTAAAGTGTTGGTTATGACCTATAAAGCCCTTCATGGCACCGGACCAGATTATCTCAGGGACCGCCTTCTACTGCACGAATCCCAGCGATCAGTTAGGTCCCACAGAGTTGGCCTTCTCCAGGTCCCGTCAACTAAACAATGTCGTTTGGTGGGGCCCAGGGGAAGAGCCTTCTCTGTGGTGGCTCTAGCCCTCTGGAACCAACTTCCCCCGGAGATTAGAATTGCCCCCACCCTCCTCGCCTTTCGTAAGCTCCTTAAAACCCACCTCTGCTGTCAGGCATGGGGGAACTGAGATATTCTTTCCCCCTAGGCCTTTACAATTTATGCATGGTATGTTTGTATGTATGTTTGGTTTTACAATAAGGGTTTTTTAGTTGTTTTAGTATTGGATTGTTACATGCTGTTTTTTATTACTGTTGTTAGCCGCCCCGAGTCTACGGAGAGGGGCGGCATACAAATCCAATAAATAAATAAATAAAATATAAACATCTAGATTTTAAGTAGATTTTTTTATATGACTGTTCCACTGTCTTGTGGATATTGAATATTATTTATGCAGTGTTCTTTATTACATTGCTAGTCATTGATCACATTTGAACTTGAACACACCTTCCAGGAATACCTCTGATACACCAACATTTATAGGGCTTATCCCTGCCCAAGGAGAAAGATAAACTTTCTCATAACCTAAAAATATTGCCCAGGGCATTACCATATCCGTCCGCTTTTTTAGGAGAATAACAACAAGTAATCGTTTGTCAGATATCTGGATGTGATTATGGCAGAATCAAAAATGTACTAGCAGTTGTTAGTTATTTTAATGCTTGTTCCATCTAGCTCTAAACTACCAACCTGTCCCTAGAGATAAGAGTATAAATAGATCTCTCCTTGCTCCTTTCGGAAAGGAATTGTAAAAGGCATGCATTTCAACTTGCATCAAACTCCCTCTCTCTTGTTTTTCTTTCACTGCATGACCTAACTATCTAGAAGTGAAAGATCAGTGCTTCCCACTGGTATCTAATAAGTCTTAAATCTGCAGCTTGTTTGCTTCAAAGGGAAAAGAAGAAGAAAGAGGAAAGGACATAAATTACTTCTACGAATCAAAGCAGAAAGCTTTTTCTCCATCCTACAATATCTCTCTCTCTCTCATACACACACACACACAATCATACACATTCACTCATGCACATAGGCACCTATCAAAATCTTCAATCCAGTCACATTTAAAAGAAAATTGTATGTAGAAACATGATAACCCACTGGGATGTATGGAGCTAGGGAGATTAAGGAGTAAAAATCTCCAAGCAAGGGATGTCAAAGGGAAAGTTAAAACAAAGTCAGAACAAAACATGTAAATTTTGCACTTCTAAATAATTATTTCTAAATAACAGAGGCAAGAAATATATTCACTGTAATTTGGATGAATTGCATTAAGACACTGCTAATTAGAAGATGCTCAGATGTCATGCTTTTCTTTTAAGGAATGTATTTTTTAAAATTACCCAGTTTTTACATCTCTTTCAGTTATATTTACTTCCCTGATTTTTCCAGTGAATAATTTGTGTTGACTAGCACTTTTGTAACAATGACTCCATCAAGAGCAATCAAGGTTTAAAGCTTTTGGTAGCATTTTTAAAATTGGTATTTGGAATTATTTCTAAATCAGTGTGCTTATATTTATGGAGCAGTGTGGTAGCCTAGAGGTGGAGCTCTCGACTCACAATCAGGAAATTGTGAGTTCAATCCTAGCTAGAGGCAGCTGTTTCTCTCTCTCTGGGCACACTGAGAATATATCTGCTGAATAAAACTCCACATCGGTAACAGGGAGGCTATCTGGCCATTAAAACACTCGGCTAACTCCATTCAGATGCCCAGACTCCATCATACCAGGGCTTATGGGGTCGTTAAATGAAGACAATGAGTGTGCTTATATTTACGCTATGAAGTTTAAAATGCCACGTATAAAACCATGAGTCAACATGGATACGAGCTCATTCTGCACTGTACTTTTAAGAACAAAGGTGATTTCAGAGATTTGGCAAAGGGCAACCTCAGCCCAGTGATGAGGTCAAGGAGCTCAGTGAGGCAGGTAACTGGTGGGCCTAGATGGCTTTGAAAGGGAAGTAGAGTTTGTTTGTTTGTTTGTTTGTTTGTTTGTTTGTTTATTGATTGATTGATTGATTGATTGCATTTGTATGCCGCCCCTCTCCGCAGACTCGGGGCGGCTAACAGCAATAATAAAACAGCATATAATAATAATCCAATACTAAAAACAGTTAAAAACCCATTATTATAAAAACCAAACATACAGACGTACCATGCATAAAATTGTAAGGGCCTAGGGGGAAAGAGTATCTCAATTCCCCCATGCCTGGTGGCAGAGGTGGGTTTTAAGCAGCTTACGAAAGGCAAGGACGGTGGGGGCAATTCTAATCTCTGGGGGGAGTTGGTTCGAGGGTCGGGGCCGCCACAGAGAAGGCTCTTCCCCTGGATCCCGCCAAGCGACATTGTTTAGTTGACGGGACCCGGAGAAGACCCACTCTGTGGGATCTAACTGGTCGCTGGGATTCGTGCGGCAGAAGGCGGTCCCTGAGATAATCTGGTCCGGTGCCATGAAGGGCTTTATAGGTCATAACCAACACTTTGAATTGTGACCGGAAACTGATCGGCAACCAATGCAGACTGTGGAGTGTTGGTGTAACATGGGCATATTTGGGAAAGCCCATGATTGCTCTCGCAGCTGCTCTCGCAGTTCCTTTTAGTCTGCTGCACAATCCATCTGAAGCCTTGGTTACCATTTGGAATAAGTGGGACAGTGTGTCAAGTTTTCAAACAAAATCAGAGTCCAAGTCAAAAGTGCTCCTCAAAGTTCCAATTTATTGATGGAGCCATCCTAGCACCTACACTGGGAAACCTGAATCTTGAGTTTCCCAGCCAGTTGAAAGTTCATGTCCTTTGTCCTCCACCCACAAACTTGTCATGTTACCCAGTCAGATTGTGCCAGAGTGGCAAATCCTCCTTCCACTTCCGCCCAGGTGGGTGGGCATAGGATGACCTTGAACCACTCAAAACAATGCTTTGTGGCTGCATCTGTTAGCCAGGGGCCAGATGTGTCACACAATGGCCACGGCCATCCCCAGTTTAGCAAAGGGGGGAAGTCATGTTATATGATGATGACGTGACAACATAAGTTTGGCACCCCTGTTCTAGTTAAATCACCAGAGTTAACATATTTTTTGCTCCATAAGGCACTTTTTCTCCCAAAAAAGTGGGAGGAAATATCGGGGAATCTTTGGTGAATAGCAACCGGGCCAAGGTGACAGGTCCTTTTTCACTACTGAACCCTGTCTCATATGTCTTTGTCAGCAGGTAGAAGTGGCACAGCAGGTAGGTTGACTCAGCCTTCCATCTTTCTAAGGTGGGTAAAATGAGGACCCAGATTGTGGGGGCAATAGGCTGGCTCTGTTAAAAAGTGCTGTTGCTAAGATGTTGTAACCCGCCCTGAGTCTAAGTGTTGTGGTTAGCTCTGGCCCAGGTCCTGCCCCAAGGACTGTGGATGTGGGGGAGACATCCACATGCTGCAGGCCTGTTTTGCCCCCGGTGGAATCTGCTGATGAAAGCTCCTCTGACCAAGAAGACATGAGTGACAGGGAGGAGGAGAGTGTGGCAGACAGCTCAGAAGGAGATCAATTATCTAGCTCCACCTTGGATTCAGAACAAGAGTTAATGATACAGCCACGCATGCGGAGAGCGATGCATAGGCAACAACAACTGAGAGATTATTATCAAAGATAATGAGGCCCCCTGTGGTTGGGTGGGGCTGTGGTAATTAGTGAGGCTGCTATAAATAGCAACCTGTGGGTTTGGCCATTGTGGAGGATTATCTGATCGTTGTGTTTCGTGACTGCTTTACTGACTTTGACCTTTTGTGTGCTGATTTTTCCCCGCTTTGAAACTAAACCAGAGCAAAGTGTGTTTCACTTTGTGAAAGAAGAAGGTCTGTGAATGGCCTCACAGCTGCAAGCTAAGTATCACAGAGCTGATAAGGGACTTGTATAAATTACCAGTTTGTTTGGAGACGAGTGCTCTTTGCTATACCAAAAGAGGGCTTAGTTTATTTGAATTTTCAGTATAAAGAACATCGTTTTGAATTTTCAAACGTGTGTGTATCTGAAATTTGTACCTGCGAATTTTTGGGAGGATTCTACCAGAGTAGAAGGGTCTTAAGTAGTTTACGGAAGACAAGGAGGGTGGGAGCAGTTCTAATCTCTGGGGGGAGTTGATTCCAGAGGGCCGGGGCCGCCACAGAGAAGGCTCTTCCCCTGGGGCCCGCCAGACGACATTGTTTAGTCGACGGGACCCGGAGAAGGCCAACTCTGTGGGACCTTATCGGCCGCTGGGATTCGTGCGGTAGCAGGCGGTTCCGGAGGTACTGTGGTCCAATGCCATATAGGGCTTTAAAGGTCATTACCAACACTTTGAATTGTGACCAGAAACTGATCGGCAGCCAATGCAGGCCACGGAGTGTTGTAGATACGTGGGCGAATCTGGGAAGCCCCACGATGGCCATGACCTTGACAAAAAAGAAGAATGCTATTATGTCTAACACTACTCTCTCTCCTAAAGCCCCCCTCCTAGTTACCCAACCACAAGAATGTGGCAACATGGAAACTTCCGGTGTGAACATGGCTTCCAAAGCTGACAGCTTGTGCCATTAGACCAGATTCATGGTTTATATCATCATTCTCAAAGATATAAACTATTATAAAATAACCATGGACATTTTATTATTTATCTCATTTCATGCCTCTGTTCCAGCTTGAAAACATTTGATAAATACGTTTGGGAACATAGCAGGATATTCAATTAAGTGGTCCACCTTAAAATTTATGCTAGTAAATCCCTTCACTAATTTATTAGCAACTTCCAATTTCGTAATTATAATGATAAAAAATCAGAAGGAGTTTGGTACCTCCTTTTGTGACTTAAGCAAACAATTAGCTTATGTCTCTTAATACATTTTGTTAGTCTGCCTCCAAACTACTCTTGATTTTTTGCCAAGTCAGACTAACAAAGCTGTCCTCCTATCTAATTAATTTATTAGCTATCTTCAAGTTTTTATTCTGTGTGTGATTTCACAGAAAATTACTTTAAATATGAATAAATATATATCATTTGATATCAAGAGATGACAGTCTTTAAACTGTAGTAGATTATTTGGGGCAAGAATAATACTCTTTAAATGAATGTATTTCTTAGAATGTTTGTTTGTTTGTTTGTTTAATTTATTAGATTTGTATGCCGCCCCTCTCCGAAGACTCGGGGCGGCTAACAACAATAAAGAAAACAATGTAACAAATCTAATATTAAAAAGTAATCTAAAAAACCCCAATTTAAGAGACCAATCATACAAACAAGCATACCATGTATAAATTCTATAAGCCTAGGGGGAAGAGAAAAAAAAATTCAATTCCCCCATGCCTGACGACAGAGGTGGGTTTTAAGGAGTTTGTGAAAGGCAAGGAGGGTGGGGACAACTCTGATATCTGGGGGGAGCTGGTTCCAGAGGGTCGGGGCCACCACAGAGAAGGCTCTTCTCCTGGGTCCCGCCAAATGACATTGTTTAGTCACCAGGACCCAGAGAAGGCCAACTCTGTGGGACCTAACCGGTCGCTGGGATTCGGGCGGGAGAAGGCAGGCCCGGAGATATTCTGGTCCGATGCCATGAAGGGCTTTATAGGTCATAACCAACACTTTGAATTGTGACCAGAAATTGATCGGCAACCAATGCAGACTGCGGAGTGTTGGTGTAACGTGGGCATGCCTTGGGAAGCCCATGATTGCTCTCGCAGCTGCATTCTGCACGATCTGAAGTTTCCGAACACTTACCCATTCTGCATGCAATTCTCTTGTACATGCCTGCAAAATATTTTTTAAATTTTAACAATGTCTATTAAAAATAATTACTATTCCAGATCTTCAATTATATCATTTTGATACGTATTGACTACTACCAAATGTTGGATAATTTGCCTAATCAGGAACTCTTGTTCTTTGAAAAGATAATAGATTTTCTTTTACTATTATATCATTTCAAAGATTGTAATATTTTATTTCCGGAAAATAGCATTTTGATTCTTTCACTTGTGCTAAATTGATGCTATGGGAAAATATACATCTCAGAGTTAATTTAAAAAGCTATCATGTTCAATATTTGGATGGAATCTAGGATTTATACTTTGATTTTCTAAGCAGATTATTATTATTGCGGTGGGTTTCTTTTCAACTCAAAATGAGAAATACTGATTCCATTGAAAGGGTTTTTTTTTTCAATACTTAAAATGAAAAACACTTGTTTAATATTCCTGGATTTTATTTAATATACATATACCGTGTTTCCCCCAAAATAAGACACTGTCTTATATTAATTTTTGCTCCAAAAGTTGTGCTACATCTTATTTTCGAGGGGTGCCTTATATTTCTCAAATAAGACAAATTCACAGGCAGAAAAGCTGACACCCCCCAAAAAAGTGTACTGTACAGTACACTGATTACGGTACGGTACCTGTCAGTATGGCACCCACACACACAAACAACGGCACTCATATGGTACAACAGTATACTCCCGCTATTGCAGCTTCCGGCCACCAGAAGAACTACTGTCTACGCACTGTAGTGGAGACTGTAATGGCGGTGAGACAGCAGCAGACTGTGTCTGCTGTACTGGACGGTACAAAGCGATGGAAGGGGCCAGCAGGGGACGCCACATTATTACGGTACCGCTATGAACAGCTTTGAATGGTACCGTATGTTTTTTCACAGTACTGTATGTAAACTTGACTACGCCTTATTTTCGGGGGGTGCCTTATATTAGCAAATTCTGCAAAACCTCTGAGATGCCTTACTTTCGGGGTATGTCTTATTTTCGGGGAAACAGGATAGTATTTTCAGCATTGGAAACACAAACTATTATTTAAATCCCACAATGTAAAAATCCAACAATTGCTAATTATAAAATTCTAATGATGAAGAAGCAATTTGATATGCAAGTGTTAGTGGCTGAATGGAATAAAGATTTAGAATTTGCTTTTGCCTAAAGAATGGAAAGGGGACAGAGTTCGCATTCAGCCAGTTTGGACTGGTTCGCCCCACCTGTAGTGGGCCCACTACCCGCCCCAGTGCTATGCGATCCTATTTAGGTATGTTTTTCAGGTCAGGTGCATGCATGGAAGGTGCAAAGCACATGTGTGGAAGGCCAGGCACATGCACGGAAAACATGTGCATGCAGACAAGGTGAGCATGCACATGCATGGCTGTTCTGCCGGCGTGTCTCAACCGCCCGTAATTACAGGGTAATTAGTCCAGGAAGACACACACCACATGATAAAAGGAAAACCCAAAAGTTTTTATAAACAGAAAAAACAGAAACAGCTCCCTTTTTAAATGTCAAAGGGATTTTCTGGTACACACAAGGCACAGGTTAAATGCAGTCCAATTGCTCACCCAATAACTGGGAAATTGAGTCCAATTCTAAAGTCCGGAGAGTCCACACACAATCTTGAACAGCACAAAAACCACGATCTTGACAAACAATGAATCAGATAAACTGCCATGAGGCTAAAACACCAGGTTGCACTTTTATCTGTAGCACTAATTACAGCAGCCCCACCCATTCCCATACTGTCAAAAAAATTACTGTATCACTATTATTATTCTCATCCTTCCTAGTACCTATCTCTTTCCATTTATGATTATAACCATGTCACTTGTATCTTTACAATTTATATTGTTCTATTTGTTTTCTAGTACAATTTGATAGCTTACTATCACTTTGTATCTTTTTTATTTTTATGAATGTATTTAATTTTCCTTATGTATACTGAGAGCATATGCACCAAAGGCAAATTCCTTGTGTATCCAATCACACTTGGCCAATAAAGAATTCTATTCTATTCTATTCTATTCCGCTGTACTCTAGTCCAGTGTTCCCTCTAATTTTTTGGGGGGTGGGCGGAAAAGTATAGTGTCTGAGCGGCAGTCCCTTCGGGACTGGGCGGCACAGAAATAATAATAAAATTTCCCTCTCGGCTTCTGGGCAGGTTTGGAAAACTCTGAGTTGATGATGATTTTTAAGTGAGCGATTGCTCACTGCTCAGCTTAGAGGGAACTATGCTCTAGTCTATTGTATTCTATTCTACTCTCCATTCCTCTCCACTCCATTCAACTTAAGAAATCACAGGGAAAAAGTTATAAAATTGGGTGCAATTTAAGAACTCAGCAATAGAAGTTTCAGATCCAACTGTGGTTGTAGTCAAGGGCTGCCTGTTCTGGGAACTAAAATATTTAGTATTTCCAGCATTACAGATGTAGAATCTCCTTCTTTCCCACCCCAAAATCAGCTGCAGGTTGCAGTTCCCTGCATGCCCCCCCCCAACAGACCCATGTGTCCCTCACACGATTTCGCTTCCACGCATCCGGATGCAAAAATATGCTAAAATCTTGCGAGGGGATGCTCACATTCGATTTTGGCAATTTTTTGCTTCTGTGCATGCACGGAAGCAAAAAAAATCACTGAAATCGCACAAGCGTGAGCATCCCCTCATAAGATTTAACTTCTGTGCTTGTACAGGAAGCCCAAACCCCAAAGATATCAGGAAAGAAGATGGTGCTGCCCAACTGACCGGCACCAGAATGGTCACCGCCACCACTGCCCAAAATGTGTTTCATTCAGGTGTAGTGATGGGCGAACTGAACCTGCACAATTCGGGTCCGTATGCCGAAGACAAACCCGAAATGTTTCCAAACTTTGGGCAAAGTTCGAGGTCGTGTTCGGCGTTCGGAGCTTTGACGTCACCGGCAGGTTGCTAAGGACGCCAAGGTGATCACTTCCTGGATTCCATGGAATCCAGGAAGTGATCACCTTGGCATCCTTAGCAACCTGCCGGTGACGTCAAAGCTCCGCCCCTGGAATCTCTTCATGGGAGGGATTCCCGAGCTCTTTCAAAGGGAGGTCTTCACGTAAAAATAAACGTTGTTTTTACAAAAAAGGACGCTGCAGCAGCACTGCAAGCAAAGGGCAGTTCATTCACGTAAAAATAAACATTCTGGAATCTCTTCATGGGAGGGATTCCCTGCTCAGGTTCGAGTTCGGGTTCAGTTCGGGTTCGGCCGAATTTTGGGTAAAATTCAGCCCAACGTGCCAAACCCGAACACCTTTGGGTTCGCCCATCACTATTCGGGTGTGCCTTTGTAGAGGCTAAACACAAAACTGACCTTGAAAATCAAGTCCAAAAGCAGGTTCTCTTAAGTGGCATTGGGAGCACATAGAAGGGAACTTTTAAGGGCTTCAAGGTTGACTCGGGCTTCCAGCCTTCCGACGTGGGTAAAATGAGGGCCCAGATTGCTGGGGCCATGTGCTAACTTTGTAAACCACTTAGAGAAGGATGTAAAGCTCTGTGAAGTGGTATACAGTGGTACCTCTACTTATGAACTTAATTCGTTCCGTGACCAGGTTCTTAACTAGAAAAGTTTGTCAGAAGAAGCAATTTTTCCCTTAGAAATCAATGTAAAAGCAAATAATGTGTGCAATTGGGAAACCACAGGGAGGGTGGAGGTCCTGTTTTCTCCCAGGAGATTCCTAGAGAGGCCCCACGGAGGCTTCTTCCCACCTTTTGCCCTGTTTCCTCCTAGGAGATTCCTAGAGAGGCCCCACAGAGGCTTCTCCCTGCCTTTTTTTGGCCCTTTTTACTCCCAGAAGACTCCTAGAGAGGCCCCACAGAGGCTTCTCCTGCCTTTTCTGATTACAGTTTCAGAGGCTCGTGTTTGTAAGTGGAAAATGGTTCTTGAGAAGAGGCAAAAAAATCTTGAACACTTGGTTCTTGTCTAGAAAGGTTCGTAAGTAGACGCATTCTTAGGTAGAGGTACCATTGTATACTGTAAGTCTAAGCGCTATTGCTATTGCTTCAACCCCTTAAGTTTCCCTACCACAGAGGCTCTTTTCAAAGAAAAGTAAATGCATTTGTCACTCAAATATCATGATTTATGTGGGCTATTGGGTAAGAATCACTGCTATCCAATTTCTCCATTTCAAAATTAGGAATAATAATAAGAAAAATTAAATAAACAAGGTGCTACGTGATAAAGAATAGATACACTGGTTTGTGTGAACTGAGACGATTAATTTCTTCTGAAAGAAAGTACAATATTTCCAGTTACATAGGAAAACTCTTTTCTGCAGCAGTGAATCAGAAAAAGAAATCAAGTTGAAATGTTAAACAGAATTCAGCTGGCTGAGAGGGTTCTTCTTACATACACACATACACAGATTAGGTCCCGTCAACCAAACAATGCCCCTTGGCGGGACCCATAGAAAGAGCCTTCTCTGTGGCGGCCCCGACCCTCTGGAACCAACTCCCCCCCAGAGATTAGAATTGCCCCCACCCTCCTTGCCTTTCGAAAGCTGCTTAAAACCCACCTCTGCCGCCAGGCATGGGGGAACTAAGATACACTTTCCCCCTAGGCCTTCACAATTGTATGTATGGTATGTTTGTATGTATGATTGGTCTTTATATAATGGGTTTTTAACTGCTTTTTTAGTATTGGATTTTGTTGTACTGTTTTACTGCTGTTGTTAGCCGCCCTGAGTCTGCGGAGAGGGGCGGCATACAAATCCAATAAATAATAATAATAATAATAATAATAATAATAATAATAATAATGATGATGATTGTATTGGGGACTGCTGTTACTTTCTCCTTAGATTTTCTCTTCGTTGACCTCATATTTCAGAACGATGAGACAATTTCTATCCTCTTCTTCACTTTTAATTTAATTATATTGATGGATCACCCAGTAGGGGGGAGGGGAAACCATAGGCATCAATCACCTTTACCTGTTTCTGGCTCTGCATTCTATAGTCCTGCAATTTGGAGTCAATCAATCCAACCCTGCTTGAATGCAAAATGACAGGCTAAACATGTTATTTGTTCCTTTTCCTTCACTCAAGCTAAATCATTGTAATAAGCACAGAAGAGATATATTTTTAACACTTCTATCAGTGTTTTTAAAAGCAAGGTTTATGGATGATCGTGATCTAATCATGCTACTTAATAAACAAAACAAAACCAGTTGTGAAAAAAGCAGTTGAATTGTTTGTACAGAAACGGTGCACAGCAACATTTTTATTTCTATAAGTGTTATGCATATATGAGGTCTGCTTTGTTTATTTATTTCATAAGCTAAGCCTTAATCCTTTTATTCTTTATGAATGTATTTTATACATACATACGCCTACGTCTAAAATTTCAGTATGAAAAATTAATCATCCCTCCCACCACGACCTCTGTTTAATCAATTCAGCTTTATGGTCAACTGTACAATTATTTCCTTACACTATCGTAGTTGATGCACTATATAAATCACAAAAGCTCTGGCTCTTAGTGTCCTTGTGAAATTCTTACCAAATAAATTTCTGAAGATATCTATTTAAAAAATCAGTGATGCCAATCAGTTAAATGTTTTATGGACTTCTGGGGCTCTACTGATCGATAGTCAAATACAGTGTTCCCTCGATTTTCGCGGGTTCGAATTTCGCGAAAAGTCTATACCACGGTTTTTCAAAAATATTAATTAAAAAATACTTTGCAGTTTTTTCTCCTATACCATGGTTTTTCCCTCCTGATGATGTCATATGTCTTCGCCAAACTTTTGTCCGCCTTTAAAAAATATTTTTTTAAATAAACTTTAATAAATAAATATGGTGAGTAATAATCTAAATGGTTGCTAAGGGAATGGGAAATTGTAATTTAGGGGTTTAAAGAGTTAAGGGAAGGCTTATGATACTGTTCATAGCCAAAAATAGTGTATTTACTTCCGCATCTCTACTTCGCAGAAATTTGACTTTCGCGGGTGGTCTTGGAACGCATCCCCCGCAAAAGTCGAGGGAACACTGTACATCTTGAAACCACAAATGCTATATTTTATCACATTTCCAATCATTTGGGATCTGGAGATGAAGCCGTTCTATCTTGGGTGATGAGAAAAATGTTAAAATAGTGGATTATTTTTTAAAAACAGAGGGAGGGAGGGAAGGAAAGAGGGAGGAAGGAAGGTATTGTGGTTGGCTTCAGGCCAGCTCCTGTGGTTGTTGATTTTGACGCAGAGGAGTGGGAGCCATCTGTTTACAGAAGACCAGACGGGTTGGAGGACGAATCAGACAGTGAACCAGAAGCAGAGACAGGGAGAGAAATGGAGCAGGAAGGGATTGGAGAGACAGAGAGGGGAATGGAGTCAGTCAGATCTCCAGCCAGAGGTTCATCTGAATCAGAAGGGGAAGAGTTAATGAATGCTCAGGTCCAGAGAATGCTGGGAAGACAAAAGCAGCTGCACAGTTAACTCTGACCTATTGACTTCTTAAACTAACATTGCTCTGAAACTCCATGGTTTGCAGTTTTCTGAATATAAAGAACAACCCTTGTTTGATTTTTACAAATCTCTCTCTGTGTGTTTGATTAATTACTTTGTTCCTGGGTGGCTTGAGGCCAGGCAGAACAGAAGGAAGGGAGGAAGGAAGGGAGGAAGGAAGGAAGGAAAGAAAGAAAGAAAGAAAGAAAGAAAGAAAGAAAAATAAAGATTACAATATGCCAGGTGTCTCACTATCTAACTGATCTCTTTCTGATCTTATTCCTTAGAAGTCTGCATGCGGTTTATACTTACTTGGGTTTTGGCAAATTCCCATCAGGGAATTTTCTGGGGCCCTTTTTTTATCTTCCCATCATTCAGTCCTGCACGTAATAAGTCTCGGACAGAAGTTTCAACAAAAACTTTTCTGGCCATAAGAAGGGAAAGGAAGCTATGTTGGGTGTGATTTTAAAAAGCCAAGTTGGTGGATCCATTGATGGAATAGAAACTCTTCCCTTTTTGTTACATGCAGTACCAAGCTGTTAAGTTATAGCCACTTGTGGTGGGCTTTTGAACCAATGGGAACTTACCTGGCTAGAGGTGTTGATAGCAGTATTAACTATAGTTAATTAACTACAGTATTAACTATGTCACAAAAGTGTTGGATCAAGGTGGTGCCGTGGATATTGCATATCTGGACTTCAGCAAAGCCTTTGATACGGTTCCACATAAAGATCTGATAGATAAATTAGTGAAGATTGGACTTAATCCCTGGATAGTTCAGTGGATTTCAAGCTGGCTGAAGCGTAGACATCAGAGAGTTATTATTAATGGCGAGTATTCTGAGCAGAGACAGGTTACAAGCGGTGTGCCACAAGGGTCTGTTCTGGGTCCTATTCTTTTAAATATGTTTGTGAGTGACATTGGGGAAGGTTTGGTAGGGAAGGTTTGCCTATTTGCCGATGACTCTAAAGTGTGCAATAGGGTTGATATTCCTGGAGGGGTCTGTAATATGGTAAATGATTTAGCTTTACTAGATAAATGGTCAAAGCAATGGAAACTGCAGTTTAATGTTTCCAAATGTAAAATAATGGACTTGGGGAAAAGGAATCCTCAATCTGAGTATTGCATTGGCAGTTCTGTGTTAGCAAAAACTTCAGAAGAGAAGGATTTAGGGGTAGTGATTTCTGACAGTCTCAAAATGGGTGAGCAGTGTGGTCGGGCGGTAGGAAAAGCAAGTAGGATGCTTGGCTGCATAGCTAGAGGTATAACAAGCAGGAAGAGGGAGATTGTGATCCCCTTATATAGAGCGCTGGTGAGACCACAGTTGGAGTACTGTGTTCAGTTCTGGAGACCTCACCTACAAAAAGATATTGACAAAATTGAACGGGTCCAAAGACGGGCTACAAGAATGGTGGAAGGTCTTAAGTATAAAACGTATCAGGAAAGACTTAATGAACTCAATCTGTATAGTCTGGAGGACAGAAGGAAAAGGGGGGACATGATCAAAACATTTAAATATGTTAAAGGGTTAAATAAGGTCCAGGAGGGAAGTGTTTTTAATAGGAAAGTGAACACAAGAACAAGGGGACACAATCTGAAGTTAGTTGGGGGAAAGATCAAGGCAACATGAGAAAATATTATTTTACTGAAAGAGTAGTAGAACCTTGGAACAAACTTCCAGCAGACGTGGTTGGTAAATCCACAATGACTGAATTTAAACATGCCTGGGATAAACATATATCCATTGTAAGATAAAATACAGGAAATAGTATAAGGGCAGACTAGATGGACCATGAAGTCTTTTTCTGCCATCAGTCTTCTATGTTTCTATGTTTCTAAATACTGATAGCAGTATTAACTACAGTATTAACTAGAGGTGTTGCTGATAGCAATATTAACTTACCTGGATTGAGGTGTTGCTGACAGCAGTATTAACTAGATAAAAGACAAGCTTACCTTGTGTTACATTATTGTTTCAGGATGCCATGTGGATTTGGATTCTTTTTCTTTATTTTAAATAAGAATAGTGTTTCAAAACAGCCTTCTGAATGCCCTTAGTACCTGGCCTCTTCAGTCTTTCAGAGATCAATACCAAGATATTGATCTGTTGTTGTTGTTTTTTCAGATTGTATTTTATATTCCCATTTAGGGAAAAACGAAGAAGACTCAGAATTCATGTGTCTAATGGGGGATAATACAATACTTCTTAGTGCAATGCAACTGAAAAACTTTTTTTAAATGATCTGACCCCTAATTAGAACTTCATGGAAACTGCCTCAAGGATACTTGAGAACCTTGGGTGTCCTAGCAATTTTAGATTTAAATTAAGTTGAGTTTAATTTCCATTTCAAATGCCATTCCAAGCTGATAAGGTAAAGTCGAGCACAATGCTCAACTGGAAAATTAGACTTTTGACATATACACACCAAAATCATTATTATTATTATTATTATTATTATTATTATTATTATTAATCGGATTTGTATGCCGCCCCTCTCCATAGACTCGGGGCGGCTAACAACAATAAAAAGACAATGTAAACAAATCTAATATTAAAAATAATCTAAAAAACCCCAATTTAAAGAACCAATCATACATACAAACATACCATGTATATATTCTATAAGCCTAGCAGGAAGGGAAAATTTCAATTCCCCCATGCCTGAAGACAGAGGTGGGTTTTGAGGAGCTTGCGAAAGGCAAGGAGGGTGGGGGCAACTCTGATATCCGGGGGGAGTTGGTTCCAGAGGGTCGGGGCTGCCACAGAGAAGGCTCTTCCCCTGGGTCCCGCCAGACAACATTTTTTAGTCGACGGGACCCGGAGAAGGCCAACTCTGTGGAACCTAACTGGTCGCTGGGATTCGTGCGGCAGAAGGAGGTCCGGAGATATTTAGATGTCAAACAGTTCCGTTCATAGAAGCAGAAGTTAGTGCAAGTCAGTTCTTGGATTGAAGTAGAACTGTTTTCCTTTACTAAATTGTCAAGACTTGGATGCAGGACATCCTTTTTCTAAAATGAATTTAAAATATTAATAGTGCCCCTCGTGACTGAAAGTTCTGAGGCTGCTCACAATACAATTCAAATGTACATAAAAACCAGTGCATCCCTTATTCTGATTTTCTTTTGCTGTTTTCAACAAACTGCTCTAAAAATAATTGAAATAAGTCCCTTGCTATTTCAGTAGAAATGCTAAGTGAAGAATTTAGCAGAGTGAACATAAAATCTCACTGCTTCCTTTTGCTTCTTCTTTCTTCCAGATTTAAATGGGAATGTTTAATTAGGCAGAATAAACTCTGAAAGGGAAGAAATGAAGGGTTCTTCTCTTGCAGAGAATGTTAAAAGATAATAATAGAACTAGCTAATTTAATATTAAAGAAGGCATAGATTATATGCTTTTGTGATCCATCTTTTCAACCATTTCAATAATATGCAACCTATCTCACTGCCAACTTAAATATAAGAACACAAGATATAGAAGAAAATAACAGATACAGCTTCTGCCGTCTATGACCTTTTGTTCTCACTGTCTATTTGTTTTTGCCTTATATTAACATGCTCTGTTGCTAAGGAGTTACACATTCTACATACATTTTCAAGCTTTAAGTGTCAATGTATCAAGCCCGATTGTAACTACTCATTAAGTTTCAAGCTTTAACTGTCAATTTATCAAGCCTGATCATCTAGTTTTATAGAAAAGCACAGATATCCAGCTAATGGTTTATAACAAATGCTTTACATGTTCCTCTATGTCCTAATGATAGGGATGCATTAGTTTGGATTCTTTCACAAAACAGGGAATTATGTCCTCCAGTGCACTGATGGCTTTATACAGTTTTGATCCTGATGGCATTTAATGAAAATGTATCTCTTCTCCTAATCTTGGGGCAGAGGTGGTTGAACTCAACATTGGGTGTTTTACTGCAATAGAAAATTTGCCTCCTTTGAAACTTACAAATGTTTTATTTTCATTTTTGTTTGTTTAGGGTTTTTTAATGAATAGCGCCCACAGTCATCTAGAGTCAGTCAGCTTCTAAATTATATTAAATTAATCAATGCATTGAATCAATTTCCAACACACCCTTTTCAACTCATTTTATTCCAAAATTGTAGGGTCAAAAACGTGTAATTATTTACCAAATGCAGAGTATGCAGCTCTGTTTAAAACCTTTATAACTTCAAATACAAGAATGTAAAATAACTCTTTTTCAATTTTTGACTAAAGTCTTATTATCTAAATATTTGTGAACTGATTCCTGTGTCACTCCAAATCTGCCATTGGTTTGACAGATTTTCAGATAGTTTAATAGGTCACAGTTACATTACAAAGTAGGGTAGATAACAAACTTACCAAACTCAGTAAATGTCATATCTTAAATTTTCATTTGCATTTCATTATCAACAACATTAATAGAGGACAATACTCTTTAGACCAGGGGTGTCAAACTCGATTTTATTGAGGGTCACATCAGGGTTGTGTTTGATCTCAGGAGTAGGGGGGACACAGAGTGGAAATGGCTCGACTTCACTTGTCTTGGGCAGCATCTGTGGTGGCCCGAGCATTCTACCTGCAAAAACAGGTTTCCAAATTCCATTTTTTAGCTGCAACAGCTTCCTGTAATCCTCTGCCAGTGAAAATGGAGCTCAAGAGGACCTCCCAAGCTCCATTTTTGCTGGCAGAGGCACCATGGGCTGGTCCTTTGCTGTTTTCAGGGTGGTCACAGTCGAGATCTAAGTATTCTGTGGGCCAAATTCGGCCCCCGGGCCTTGAGTTTGACATCCCTAATTTAGACAGATAGTGTAACGATAACTTTATATTATTGATCTCAAAAATACATTTATAGATTACTTGAAGAACAACAGCATTATCATTTATTCTGACATCAGTAAAAGTTGAAGTTACTTTTGAAAAAAAATGTCAAGATATCTCCATCTTTTTGCTGTTAAGAACTCAGAACAAATTAGTTTTTCACTCTGCATTAACATAACAACGCAGAAATAATAAATAACAGACCTTTATCAAGATTACCTTTCAGTGAACAGGAAGGGAAGAAGAGAACAGGAAGAAAGCAAGTACATTATTAAGAGATGTTAAACTTCAGAAGAACAAGAGCCACTGGGTTTAAGTCAGGCCATG